>NW_016107410.1:4304005-4452214 GCF_001604975.1 Cebus imitator
AAAAAAAAAAAAAAAAAAAAAAAAAAAAAAAAAAAAAAAAAAAAAAAAAAAAGATGACAGATTATTCACCAACTGAAGATTCAGCATCAAATGACTCATTTCCTTGGACTTGAGAGGCACCTATTGAGAAGCTTTGGTAAGTTAAGGCAAAACAAGAAGTAACTATAAGCAATGAGTCTTTGGACAAATGTTTTTAGGTGCAAACTGCAAACAGTCTAACATGTTACAGAGATATTTTAAATTTAAAATCTCTTTACTTTTTTAATGAAGTATACGGTATGCAGCAAAATTAAGAAATCATAAGAGCACAGCTTGCTGAATAATCACAAAGTGAATACGTCCCTATTGGTCCCACCTAAGCAAAAACACAGCAACACTGCCAGAACAGCAGCAGCAACTTTAATGCTAATAACAATTAACTTCTCACCACAATACCTGAACCCACTTGCCACACTCTTTTCTCTGTATACTGAAACATGGAGGCATTTAACTTCTCATCTAAAGTATGGCAAACACATTGTCTCATATTTTACCCAACTGTTTATTCAATATATTTTTATTCTAAATAAGACCATAAATTCCTCCTTGACCAGAACAGTAGCAACCAAAAATGATGATCCATTCGTTTTTGCAGGTGGTCAGTTGTGGTGTAGTGAATATCTTACAGTAACAGCTGGTTGCCTGAGTGGAGATTATATTTAGCTCATCTCTTTAACAACTACTGAGGCCCCTTTGTAGGAACAAAATAAATATTGTGACTTGCTGAATGAGGAATCAGTTATAGAATCTAATATCAACTTGCCTAGTATAACAGAATTTTAAATAATATTACCATTTTGCATTTACGTAGTACATAACACAGGTGTACTCCACACACACGCCCTGATTCCCACAGGGTACCCTCTAGTTCCAGTTGACCACAAAAGCTTTTTTACATACATCCTAAAATTATGAAAAGCACAACTTCCATAGGCCACCAGGTAAATATCTGACAAAGCTTCAACATAGTAAATTCCTATGTAAGAGCAATGAATGAGGGGACTGTAGAACAGCAGTTCCGTAATATCTGAGTTCTGAGTTCCCAAATATTTGACTCTTTTGTAGGCAGAAAAAATGAGGATCCCAAAGAGCTTTTGGACTTATGGGTTATTATCTATTGTTACCACATATAAATAAAAATGTAATTTATTAAGATAGTTATTAAATCAGCAAAAAAAAAAAAGCCAATAAACCCATGCCAACGTAAGTAAAACATTTTAATTATAAGTCATCCTAAACAGTAATTCCAAAACAGAAATACATTTTGAAAATGAAGGGAAAAAAATAAATTTTGTGAAAAGAGTGATACTGCTTTCGAATTCTGCAACTATCTTTAATGTCTGGCTTAATAGAAGACAGCTGCATTCTCATATCTGCTTCAGCATTTAATCTCTTATGATAGAACATGTCATGTGGCTTCTAGAAAACTCCACTCATGAAAGCTGAGTGAAAAAGGCAAATACCATCTTAGTGTTACGGCAAAAATAGTTTTGACCTTGCAGATCCCTTGAAAGTGTCTTGGAGATACCCAGGGTCCCAGGACCACAGTTAGAGAACTTCAACTAAAAGACAGATACAGAGCTACGAATGTAAGAATGTTCCAGAAAAGTGCCTTGAATCATCATTTCTAATTGTTCAAGCTTCAGAGAAAGATTTAATATATATGCTAATGGTATGTTAATTTTTCACAAGAGCAATGTAACATAAAAGAGACATTTCCAGGAACAGATCAAGAGGCTGTCTTATCCCCATCATCCTACTAAATGATGAAAGAGTCCTAATACAGTATAAATGTTAGGAACATCACTACTTTATGCTTAAAAGAGATGGCCTTTATAAACTATTAGGACTGTCACACTGTAAGGTGCTTCTCAAATCTTATTAATTCATTTGAAAGCAAAGCTTAATGGTTTTAGTCATTACATAGTTTTTAAAAAGGAAAATACTATATTAATAAATTATGAAATTTTATAGACTGCCCACACATTATATTCTTTGGCATTCAATGAAGAAGGAACAAAATGAATAAATCAACATAAAGGGACCGTCTCTAAAGGAGCAGCATTCTAGCCCCTTGATTTAGTGAAATGGAGAGTACAATATATAAAAACTAAAAACACCATTTTATATCTGACCTGCCACCATGTGAATGGAGAAATGCCCAAATTCAAACAGCCATGTGGAGATAGGTAGTTCAAAAATGGAAAATTTCAGAGAAGCAAAGGCCACAGGGGAGGCAATCCCCAACCCCAGCCCGGCTCCTAGCCCTCTGTGTCTACAACTGGGGAAATTGCTTAGATGTAGACAACTGGAAGCTACCCTAACTCAGGGTAGCTAGGTGATGAAGGAGCAGAATTTGCAAGAACAGCAAACACAAATGTCTTTTGGGGACCATGCTCCGTAATTGTTTTAAAACATGTATGCAGGCAATGTAACCTATTATATTATCCAACAGAGATCCCTCAGGGTTCTAAGGGACAGTTCATGGTCCTCCCATGGAGTCAGTGGGCAAAGCCAGTGGCAGCTAAGCCCCACTGCAGAAAGGGCACTTCAATTCTAAACTATTTTATGTAGTAGGCATCTGAATTATATTTCCTTTGAAAAAGTAGGTTTCCAGTGCTAAAACCCAACAAATAAGGGATTCTTTCTTTAGGTTCAATAACTTGTATATTCCAAATATTTGAAATCCTTGTGTGTGCATTTTACATCAGCTGGATTTTTTTTAAGGTAGAATTTGTATTTTATTTTTGTATGAAAAATGTTATTTTTGTATGAAAGGTTCTTTCTTTTTTAAAACTAAGGAAGTGCTGAAGTTCTTGACATGGTAAAAACCTCTATGATAAAATACTCATGATTTCTAGATGTTATTTCTGAAATCAAATTATCAACTCAATAAAAATATTAAAAATAAATGGTTCTGTCTTTTTCACAGGATCTCATTTGTCCCTGGATTTAGTAGTTCCTGGCACGCCATATCTTCAAACCCCCACGGTCCCAATATATGTGTGAAACCAATTGGGACTAGTATCTTTTTCATGCAAATTCAAAGTTCTTACAAACAGCTTTGTGTAGAAAATAAAGAATGCTGGATTTGCAAGCTACCCAAGACAAATTAAATACACTCACATACACATACACCCCTGCTCCTATTTAAAGGCCTCAGTTCATCTGCTGGAAACAGACAACTGTGCTTCTACAATGCATCACTGTTTTGTTTTGTGTTTGTGGCAAAGCCAGTAGCTCAATATGAAGTGGGTATTGACTTTATGATTGCCAAACAAATGCACAGGGATGTTTTATCAAGTGCTGTGGGTTCTTATTTACAGAACAGGTATAAAAGAAGAATACAAAGAATATACACATGATGAAACAAGAGACCACAGTACTTACTTCTCTTACAGTTAAATGTAAAGATAATTTTTCTTTCCAGGAAGAATAAACCAGGGCTACTCTTATTATTCAATTTTATATCCAAAAGGAGAATTAGTTCTAAGTTTCTAAAGCCCTTCAATATAGCCCAGACTATGTGAACTAAAGATCATAAATGACAACATTTTACATGTTTTACATATTCTTCAGAATACCACTGACACATCTGCAACTTAAGCCCATTGAAAGAGTGTTCACAATGAAGCCAACAGGATGTTGGCATTTGAAAAATTTAGAAAAGACCTGCAAGGTTTGCATGTTTCAAAGAACATCCCCAAAGGAGAAAGCAGCTTGTAGAGGGGGGAATATATTCAGTTTGTGATGTGTGGAGACCTCAGGCTGCAGTGCTACAGAGCCATCTGTTGCATGAGTGTCCAGGGCACGCCTATTGGGAGACAAATCAATGTTCCCTTGCCACTCTTCAGGAAGCCCAGGACTTGCACCCACTCTCAATGGGAGAGAATGGAGATGCTGTGTGCTCCACTCTCCACAGGACAGATGGTGCTCCTTTGAGGATGCCCTGATGGAAGAGGAGCAAGGGCACTTAGTGTAAGTGGGAAGAATTATTTCTACTCACTGTAAGTCTCCTGGTTCCAAATACCCTATACAGGCAATGCACTTAAAAGGCAGATCCGGCTCATATCAAGCAAGCTGTCAATATGTGAAATACTCTGTGATTTGATGAACATGCAAGATAATTTGTGTGATTACTTGACCTTTCAGAAAAATAAAGTATAGCAAATAAACATGCTTACATATGAATTTAAAAAGAAAAAAATTTCTTGGGCATCTTAGCAATCCAAAGTCAGTTTCCTCTACTGTGGTAAAGATATTGCTATATTAAAGAATCCCATTGTACTCTCCCTACAAGACTCTAGGTTCATATTAGTTTTGATTTTTAGGTTAAGTTCCTTTAAAGTATTTAACATTTACTTATGTTTATGTATTAAATATACCTATATCAATTTTTATTAATTCAGAATATTCTGCTAACTGAAACTATATAATCCAGCAATAATGGAAATTATTATGCATTCAGCAAACACTTAATTTGAGTTTATTGCAGGCCTGGTACTGTTCTAGGGCCTAGGAAATAAACATAAATAATAATACAGTTCCAAATTCAAAGACTTCAGTATTGATAGATGGAGAAAGCATTTCTAAGTGCACCAGTGTCATAAGACACAGTAAGTATAACACTCTGCATTCAAAGCCTGATTTTAAAACACATTAGGTGACTATTTTATCAAAACATCAAATTTGAACTTCCTTTAATAAGAAGGCACTTTCTGCTATTTCTAAGATTTTTTCAATTTCAACTTTTCAGCAACAAATTGCATAGGAGAACAGATCTGTCCTCACAAATATTTTAATTAGGAATAACATCTATTACATGTTCTAAATTATTCTCTAAATTCATTAAGTCTTTTGAATGCCATGCTGTTAGACTTTTGTTCAGCACCAAGCTCTGCCACTTTGGTGTCAGGATTTTATTCCATGTCACTTCTTTGAGAGACACTGGACTTATTTTACTTTTCCACTTAAAAAGATAGTCATAATAGCTGATATTTATTGAACAGTTACTATGTCAAGCACTATTCTAAATACCTCACATGATATTTTTTAACCTCAGGGAATCCCATGAGGTAGGGTTATTATCATCTCTATGATATAAAAGTTAATCAAACTTTTTGGATTAAGAATCCCTTTACATTCTGCAAAAAAAATTGCTGAGAATTCCAAAGAGCTTTTGTTTTTGTCAGTTATATCTACTGATATTTACCATCTTCAAAATTAACTTTAAAAATATACATTAATTTAAAAGAACAATAATTTTATTACAGGTTAACATAAACATAATTATGACATTTAACTATGATGTTCAAAAACATAATAAAACGAGTGACACTTTTATAATTCTGTAAAAGTCTTTAGTATCTGGCTAACAAAAAATGACATCTGGATTCTCATATTTGCTTCTATTAATACATTCAATATGCTGCAATGTCACATGGGGGGTGGCCTCTGGCAAGCCACTGTATGCTCATGAGAGAATGAGAACAAAAAAGGCAAATAATGTCTTAGTATTCTTACGAAAATAATTTTGACCTCATGAATCTTTAAAAAGCTCATAGGGCCCCTGGAGGTTCCTGGTCGACACTGCTAATATGCAGCAATGCCTACCTTCCATGGGTAAATGGAGGCTGCTCATGCAGGCTGGAAAGCATGCCCATCATCACACTCCTCAAAAGTTTAAATATGGCCATTCATGTTTTTACAAATACGTAAAATAGCAACGAATATATATTTAACTATAATCCTATTTATTAGAACTTGTGCCTCTGTATCTACTATTGCTTGTTACCACTGCCTCTACTGCTAGGGAGGTCATCACAAATAATGCAAGAATTTGGGGTCTCCATAGACACAACACATTTTTTACCATTTTATGAGAATCAATGGGAAAACTACTATCATAAATTTTCAGAAACACACTGAATTCCAAGTACTATAAATCTACATTTCTGGCAGAGTAGAAGGAAAATACTAATGAAACTCCCAATATAAACCAATGCTTAGGTATAGGGTTTGTTCCCTCCACCCTGTATTGTTTCCCTATGAAGATATCACCAAATGTCTGCACTGAAATTAGATAGATGATTACTCTCATTTGTGCCTTGGGGCAGAGAGTCATACACTAATATCTTAAAGAGAAGATTCAATTAATCATCAACTTCCCCCATTTCTGGTGCATCCCAAGAATAAGTCCCCGGTGGCGATCTGGTACGCTTATGGGGAGAACAGGTTTGCTCCTCTGAGGAGGCCAAGACCCATTCTCTAACCACACAGAGGAGCCCTGGGGAGTCTCTCACCACAGAGGCCATGACAATGTCAAGTGCCAGGTGCACCTGTCGCGTGGGCAGATGGGGAAACCAGTGGCAGCAGTCCCTGAGTAATGGTTAAATTAATTAGCTTTTCCACAGCAGATCATTTAATTACTCATCCCCTCAGACAGTTAGGGTGAGAGATTTTAGAGAAATTTTAGAGCCAAAACTCGTATGAAAGAAATGTCTTTATGTACTTTTTCTAATACGTAATATCAGTGTTGCCCCCAAAACTTTAAAACAACAACAAAATCACTCTGATTATATGCTTTAGGAGACTCTATTAACATCCATAAAGCATATAAGTCAGTGAGTTGGAAGCATATTCTAAGTTGTGGATTTTCACAGGATTTTGTGCAGTGAGATCAGTCAGCAGGAAACTCAACAGGATTGGTATGTAAAACTCAATGACTTTGGAAGAGCATGGGAGTTTAATAAATTGCACTATGCCAATTATGGAATGTACCCTAATCCTCCCAAAAACTAACACAGAGAATTTTTAAAGAATTCAGTGTGCTGGAATACAGAGATAGTAAACACAAACAAAAATTCTGATTTTAGTAGTCTGAGTTTCTGAAGGTGTGTTATCCACAGGCTTGTCCTTGAGGAGTTTTCTGCAGCTTCTAAAAAATAAAAAGTAGCTCTTCAAATCCTTACCCTATATCTGTATTCTCAAAATTGTTGTTATGCTCTCAAGAACAGTGCCTCAAATTACAACCACATTTTCATTTATTCATCCATCCATCCATCCATGGAGTCACTCACACAATCCACAAAGTCACAAGGGCCTTCTTACCTATTTATCTCCCTAGTGGGAGGTAAGTCCCTAGAGGGCTGTGACTTTGTGGTCTTTGTGCATCTAGAGCATGAAAGGATCCTTAATAAATGAAAGATCACACTTCAGAACAAAGATGTTCTCATTGTTTTGAAGAGAGATTACAAATGCCTTCACTCCTATTCAATATCAGAAATTAATCCCATGTTCCAGATCTTCACAAAATAAGCCAATAAAACCACAAAAGCTACCGTAATCCCTACTACTACAATCATATGTGTAGCATTTTGTACATTTTAGATGCTTCATATATTATTGATAGTAAATATCTAGTGAAGAAGTGAATTTGTCTGTTTGGGTTTTCTCCTTTTTATTTCTATTTTTTTTTTTCTGCTTGGAACTGTCAGCTTTCATTAGAATAATATATATGCTTTCATCCCCAAATTTTTGATAAAGTTGGAAAAGCCTGAATTTAACACAATACTGAATTAAAGTAACCCATTTTCTCCTCCTTCTCTCTGGTTCAGAGTGAAATCCCAAAGCTCTCCTACCTACAATGTTTCTAAAATATATATTAGAGCAAAAATTCCCCTAATTTTAATACAGAAATTTCTAGTCTTAACTTGCAATTACTTCTTCCTTGAGTGTAAAGTCAAACGCACCCCCCCAAAAAAAGCTTTCCTTGAGACATACACTTCTTATGAATTACTGAGTAACAACTGAATTTCTTAATTATTTTGTAAAACTTAGGTTTCTGAATGTGTATTCCTTATGTGGCCATGCTTTCTAAGAAACTTGGAATTCCCTATGCGTCCATGTACACTCCCACCTCTGCAGCCTTGCTCTAACACCCTGATATTTCTTTTCCAAAATTTAAAATTCCACTGAAATAAATCTAGATCTGTGTTATGTCTGACAATTAAGACAACTCTTTAAAATAGCAGAACTTTATAAATAATGTTCTAGTTATTCCACCAATTTTGGTAACATCTAAAACCAATCAACTATATGTAGCTCAATATAGAAGGGAATTCTTGAGGAAAAAAACACACACATATACATGCTAACCATCTCCTAAGGAGCATTATATGCCTGTGGGGTCAGGGCAGTGACAATAGCCCTTACATGACAACTAATTCAGTTTCCATGACTTTCAACTATCTATGGCTCTGAAATCTCATTCTGTCTCTACTTTGACAAAGACCCCAACATAGTATCTGTGAGGAGGCTTGAGCCATTTAGCTAGGCTCAGAAAAAGAAGGTTTGTGAGTTACAAAGGGAAGAGTTGAAGGAGGTACTGATGGAATCCTTGGGTTGACTGTCGCATAGGAAAGTTTATACACTAAAACATTCCTTCATTTGTGGAATGATTTACACACACAAGAGTGAGTTCAGCTCAACAAAATGGTGGTTTTATTTTTTCTTTAGATGGGATGTCACTTTGTTGCCCAGGCTGGAATGCAGTGGTGTGATCATGGCTCACTGTAGCCTCAATCTCCTGAGCTCAAGCAATTCTTTTACTTCAGCCTCCCAAATAACTGGGATCACAGGTGTGTGTCACCATGCCCCACTAATTTTTAAAATAGGTTTTGTAGTGATGGGCACTTGCTCTAGTGCCCAGGTTGATCTTGGACTCCTGGGCTCAAGTGGTCCTCTGACTTCAGATGCTGGGATTATAGGCATGAGCCCACACCGGGACCAAAAATGTGGTTTTTAGGCTAGATCGGAAATGTTATCAATCGATTCCACAAACATTATGTTGCTAATGTTATGTTGCTTACTTTGCTAGGTTCTATGGAAACCACAATGATGAGTAACTCAGTCCCTGCAGTTACAGAGCATTCAGCCTCAGAAAACAGATAACATGTCTGTTTTCAGCACTATGAGTTGAAAAATGTCCCCCCAAAATGCATACGTTGAAGTCCTAACCCCCAGTACTGTAAATGTGGCCTTAGAGATAGGGACTTTTACAGAGGTAGTCAATTTCAAATGAGGTCACTAGAATGGGCCCTAATCCAAGAGGAGTGAAGTCCTTAAAATAAAGAAAATTTGAAGACAAACACACACACATGAAGAACACCATGTGAAGATGAAAGCATACACCGAAATGATGCTTCTACAAGCCAAGGAACAACAAAGATTGCCAGCAAACCACCAGAAGCCAGGAAAAGCACAGAACAGACTCAGAGGCAACCAATCTTGTCAACACATCTTGGACTTCTGCCTCCAGAACTTCAAAACAAGCTTCTATTGTGTAAACCACCCCACCCCCACCCCAATCTGCAGTACTTTGTTACAGTAGCTCTGACAACCTAGTACATCCACATATATTTTAATATAAAATCTATCAACTATATATGTTTGCACATAATCCATCTCTATGTGAATATACATATACGCATAGCTTGGGAAGATGTTTTTTGGGCAGAGAGAGTGTTTGATTCTGACCAGGAGAATCAAGGAAGCCTTCACAGAGGAAATGGCAGTCACATTTTACAAAAGCTAAGAGCCATAAAATCAGATGTCAAACATGAAAATTTATAACTCTAGAGCTGTAAACTCTTTACTGCAAAGTAGGGGTTTTGTTTTTTTTTTTCATATGTTGGCCATTTGTGGGTGTAAGTAGTTAGGTGACCCGTGGTCTTGAAACTGGTTTGCCCATAACCAAACCCTCATTAACTCAGGTCTCTACACAACTGAGCCACTAAGCCTCAGGAGCACTATAAATTTGCTGACTTTTATAAACCATACAACTCAATAGCCTTCTCTAAAGCATTTTGTAAGAGTGATTTGATGCTTTGATCATCTGCCAATTCATTTTTATGAGTCCATAATCTATCAGAATTCATCTCACTTTCCTTTCAGAGTCATTTTCCTCATTGAGCTTTGTATCGTGGGTAGATTCTTCTTTTCTAATCTTTTCAGGACTGCGTGAGTTGGGGTTCTCCTGGTTGCAAGTAACAGAAACAAACTTCAGGTAGAATAAGAAAGAGGGGGTATTTATTGAATGTGGTATGGTATTTCAGGAGGAACTGAACCACCAAACTCTAGAAGAAGTAGGAGCTTGTTAAGGGGCAGCCATCTCTGCAGCAAGAATTTAGATACCCCTTGGCTTGATGCTTCCACAATGCCCTAGTTGAGCTCTGCAGACTCTTGGATTCTATTCCATCAGTTTCACGTTTTAATTTCCTGGAGTAAGATCCTGATTGCCATAGCATAGGTGAGGAACACACCCTGAAGTGATCAGCTTTGACCTGGGGGCAGGGTCATATAGTACAGTCTTAGATGTGGTCCTGTACCTTACAGGTTGGGGGTAATTCTAAGTGAAGAGAATAATTGTTAGAGTCTACCACATGGGTGGACAACTAATACTTGTATTATACTATTCTTTCTTTGAAAAGTGCTTTCAATATATTTCTTAATTCTTACTTGGACCTGCAGGAAAAAATAACCTGATATATTTTTTGTATTTGGAATTCAATCATTTTTACATCCATTTTAATTAGATTAACTCCATTTGAGGTACGCCATTAAATACTTTACTAGCATTGAGCCTACATCTTGTTTTCTTCATTCTATCTTGACCCCTTCCCAGATATTGTGACTGAGCAATTTATATTAAGCACAGTCTTCATTCTTCCCTCTAGAACATTTAACCAGCTTTAGTCTACATATTTTTGCGTATTCTCACTGTCTCCACCATCAGTACATTTTTATACTGTGCACATTCCTAGAAAAGTTAACTATGAAACATTTTGTACATGCTCACACAATTGTATGATATTAGAGCCAGTGAGTATAGTCTTAGAAGGCACGCAAACAAATCAGAAAGCATCTTTCTGTTCTATTCCTGTCCTTCACATCATTACCAGGAAGACTGTTCAAAATAACAAGATTTCAAGACACAGACCATTTTAAAAGAATATCCATTGTAAAAATCTAGAGAATAAAAAAGAAAGTCAGACTTCCCTCTATTCTTTGTAAAAAATCAAATAGTGGCCAAATGTGGGCAATATTCAATTAGTACCTGATTTGACAAGTAGCTAAAAATCAACAAAAATGTCAATAATGAGAATCTTCAGAGGGAAAAATAAAAGAACCTAGTAACAGACAGACTAGTATCTTAAGAGAGCCTAAATAAACGAAACCAATCTGTAAAATAATATATATTCCACTTGGTAAAACTCTGAAGGGAAGAAAAAAAATCTCAGATGTATAACCAACTAGGACACATTCAAGGGAGGTAAAAGTGTTTCAGAAAACAGGAAAGCAATTGGTGGACAGGAGATACTTTTTGTTAAAAAAAAAATAGGACAACAACCAGGTAGAAGAATTATATCAAAACAGGCTATTGGAAACTTTGTGTTTATATGTAAATAAATCTAAGTATTCATAATTATCACCTGTTTCACTGCCACAGTGAGAGAGAAGAAAATAAGAAATGAGGCCATTTCTTGTATCTTAACACAAGAGAGGGGAAAAGTAAATAGTGAGTTCAGACACAGAGCCAACAAAAAGCCACTTCTAAAAGGATGTGAGATACTCATCGTGCCTGAAAGCAGATGATAGCTGTGGTACTGAACACAGTCTTTGAACCTATTTTGTTTACATTTAAGATAGAAGAGGATAATAGTAATAATAATTAATATTTATGTAGTAATTACATTCCAAGTACTTTACATTAGTTATTAACTTGTTTAATCCTTACCCCAACCATGAGGTAGGCACTATTATTTTCCCCATTTTACAGATGTTGAAAATAAAGTACAGAGAAATTAAGCATCTTCTGAAAGGTCCCAGAGCTACTAAGTGATGATGGCAGCACCTGGACACAGGCACGCTTGGCTCCAAAGTCCTCATTCTTAACCTTAATGCTATGCTAGCAACATGATTCTAGCTGAAGTTATGATTTTCACATTACCTATGGTTGTTCAGTAATACGGACACAACAAAAGCCTAGATGAATTTCATGGGAAGCTCACAAAATTCATTTTAATTCATTATGAGAGTCAGACACCGTTCTGCTTGAGTTCAGAATCCCAGCTCTTCCAAGAACCAGCTCACTGGCTCACCCTCTCTCTCTGGGAGTGTATTTTTATTGAAAAATATACACTGCTTCTTTCTGTTGGGAAGATTTTACTTTCCCACCCCACTGATACCAGACTTGGCATCTGACTTGTTTTGAACACAGAATCATGGCTAGAAACAGCACAGATAACTCCTGGGCAGAAAACTCTAAGAGCCAGACAAGATCTGCCTTAGTCAAGAAGGACACTGGCCTGGGTCCTGAAGTGCACATACCTTGGAGCAGAGTAGCTGACCCACCTCACACATCTGGTGGGTAATAAAGATGGCACTGTGGTTATAACCCACTGGGATCTGGAGGCCATTTGTTACCATAATATAACCACCTCTCTCGACTCATAAACTCTCTGTGCCTTAATGTCCTACCTGCTTCTAGGGTTGCTTGTAGGCACTACATGAGTTATTTTCATAAAGCTTATGGATAAGGAATAAAGGGTTAGTGAGCCAGATACTGACTTGAAGAGTACCATTAGAGAAAAGAACACTAGCGGAAACATTCCCAATACCAAATCAAATGCTTTTCTGGTTCTCAAATCCTTTCAACTGAGTTCCAATGTTATACAGGTCACCCTTTGAGTTTTCTGCAAACTTCGCATATTCAATGCTCCCTTCTTGATCCAGTAATAACACATTCATTTACATATAATTCAGGGCTTGCTGACCCAAAGGCTCCAGACAGCTTTCCTTCTGTGAAATTTGGTTGTCTACTTGGACCATGAAGATATTCCTCCTCTTCCCATTTTCCTCTTTTTCCTCAGCTATCTTTTTCTGAAACTGAGTTGAACACCAGTTTCCCATATGTAGGATGCAATTTTAGAGAGATACTGTTTTTATGGTTAAAGATTAGAAATCATTTTGACGAGTCTGTTTCTTGAGTTTTGACACGCTTCAATTTGCTAATGTACAAATTTTTATAATAAAGCATCTTACCAATTAATGTTCCACACAAATGGTTTTCAGGGGATACTGCTGACAACTATTCCTGACATATTGTAATGAGCAGATAGGGAGACATCTTATGCCCAAGGGAAAGATATTATGAGGCTCCTTCCTAGCAAACTTGGAAATCATAGACTACCACACAAGGGTCTTTGAGACAAATACACTTATTTTATTGATAAGAAATGGAGGCTCAAAGAATAAAGAATGGAGAAAACAGAGGCTCAAAAAGGTTATCTTATTAAGAAAAATAAAAAGTGAGTTAAAGAGCAAAACTGATTACAATAGTGTCATCCATGGATTCAAACTAGTCCTCTTTTGAGGCATGACTGTGTTTAAAAGGAAAGCACATAGAAATATGAGTACATGTGTTTAGGCTAAAAAAACATGTTTTAAACCAATCAACATATTCACCCTTTGTTATCTAGCATCTATCTGAGTTTTAATCTGGCCCATTTTCGAAAGTCAAAGGAGTTATTGGGGAAGGTAACAGTTAACAGACGCCAGTCTTACTAAGCTCAAGTGTGAAGCAGGTTGGTGGGGATAAGTCAGGATCTAGGCTTATCTAAACTAAGATATAAAATAGGCGGCTAGTTACTTATTCTATCAAAAGGTTTTATTTGGTACTTACTTGCTGTATATATAACTCACTAGGTATTTGCTCTGAAACAACAATGATTAGAATGGCTCTCATATCCAACAAAATGCTGAGACAGGCAACAGACAGGGTCAATCCTCAAAAAGTAAAACATACTAATGGTACCTATGACTGTTTTTCACTGTTTTCAGTGGCAAATAAAAACAAAAGTTATTCTGCACACTTACCACTCTCATGATCTCTACATTTGCTTCTCTGAAAGAAATGTACCAAAGATTAATAAGAAAACAAATGGAACATGTAAATTGCTGAGGAGTTTGTTCCCTTTAATTTTATTCTAGTCATTTTCTCAAGCCCAGAAGAAAGACATTTGCTAAAGCTTTGTGTAGCTTCTAGCAAAAACACTTCCCATGTAACTAAATAGGTACAGAAAGGATGCAGTTTTTAAGTGGATGATGATAAAACTCAGATTTGTAGCTTACATTATTCTTGATCGCAAAAGCCATGTGGGTTTTTTCTGTTTCTTAGCTAAAGTCTCCTGACTAGAAGACAAAAGAGAAAACAAAATCAAAGAGAAAAGGATTCTACAGGCATCTATATAGAAGAAAAAATAAAATATTCAAAAGTTACAGAGCCAAGCATGGTGGTGCGCCTGTAGTTTCAGCTACTCAGGAGGATTGCTTGAGCCCTGGAGTTCAAGGCCAGCCTGAACTCTACATCTAAAATGCATATAAATTAAATAAGTGTTTTCAGTCACAATAAAGAATGGATATTGTCATAGGTGGAAACTCCATTTAAACATATCTATATATTTCTACTTTGGAGAAGGGCTCAAGCCATTAAAAAGAAAAAAAAGTACTAATAGACAAAGTTAGGAACTGAAATACATTCAAAAGACCAAAGGCAAAATAACTAGCAATGTCCTACTTAGTCCAAAAGGAAAGAAAACCCATCAACAAACACAGACTCTTGCAAATGGAGAATGTCTTTAACACACTACAATAAGACCGTTGTATGTGACACCTTGATAAATTAAAGAAACAGAAACACTGTCACCAAAAGAAAAGGAAGAAAGGAAGGAAATTCACAAACAGTGCCCACAAAAGATGGATAAGAAAGTTTTAAGAGAATATGAGCACTGATTAAAGGCAAGCAAGAAAAACAAGATAGGCTCTATCTAGCTAAGCCCCCACACACATGCCTATTGTACTGTTTCCTTTGGCACTGACTACAAGAGAGTTTCATCATATGTCTAATAATAGTATTATTTATAAAATAGAAGAATAGCATCTTGATAAGAATATACCTCAATGGCAAAATGTCTCCTTCTATATAATCTGAGTGTATAGATGAAAAAGAAATGTTTTCAAAGTAATAACAATTACAAAGCAACCAGTGAACAAGATAAGCACTTGCAGAAGGAGCCACACTGAATCTCTTCAACCAACTGGCTTCTCTGTTACATGAGTCCAAGAAAGGATAACTGCTACTCACTGGAAAAACCTGCATTGCTGTAAAAACCAGCCCATGCTACTGTATTCCCAGGATGAGGAAAACATTAAAGAAGCAATGGAGGCAAATGGAAAAGGCTGACAATACAACTCCTTATAGTTCTTAATTCAGCATTATATTTACTGACCTGTGATATATAAGTCAATATGAAGACAAAGATTTTGGAAATCACACACTCACACATATGGTCCCCGCCCTCTGAAAGCTAGAAGGTGTTTAACACCACTTTGGTTTATGATCTTACCAATACTCATTTTATGCAAGCATAAATACTAACTCTATAAAGTTATTTTCAACACTGGCCAGTGCCCCTGTATTATTATTTTGCTGACATTCATACATATTGTATTGAAACAAAAAATGAAAAGAGTATTTCCACAGTCCAAGTTTATAAACAATTGAATATATTCATCCATAAACATCTATATTTTGCTGAATATAGATGCTTCCTATTTCCTAGTTTCATATACATTATATGTATAACTTAGCTACATTTAAACCAATGTTATATACCAAGTGCAGTCTGATGAGCTGTTTCAAAGCCTATGTTGACAATTTGCTAGAGTTGAAAAAAATTAAAAAACTATTAACACAATTAGCTAGTAAGTACCACATTATGCAATCATTATGTGGCAGCTACTATTCTACAGGCTTTTACATGCATTGTCTTATTGAATTCTTACACACCTCTTCTGTTTATAGATAAGGAACCAGAATTTTCAACTAAGCAGCCCACACTCTAAACCACTCTCCTATACCCCTTCTCCCCTCATACATACAGAAGCGATTTCTTTGGATCCTAAGTATTTATTGGCTATTAATGGAAATTTTACTTTGTTGTAAAAACATGATCAAACCAACAATGATTCAAATCACTGATGAACCCATCAGGACTGTGGCAAGAAGGGCCAGACAACCAGACTAAAACCTGGGAGCAGACACAGGCTCCAAAGTGCAGCAGATAGGAACACCCCTCATGACAGCTTAAGGGAGGAAGACAGGCAGGCAGTTCAGAGAAATTCATATTGTGACAGGGTATGACCACAAGTGCCAGAATGTCAGGAAAGACAGGCTCTTATGAAGGGGATTTCAAGGCTGGCCATGAGTGGAGAGAAATGGATAGAACTCCAACTTCTGAAAGGTCTGATGGCCATAACATAAGGCCTTTAGATAAACAAAATTACACTGCAGAATTTCAAGGCATCCCTACAGCATGGAGCACATCAGCAACAAAGATGATATGAACACATTGCAGTGCTCTTAAGTTTACTTTCCAATAAAACTCAGAACCATTAAACAAAATGTACTAGTATGCTATTCTGTCAAACTATGAGACCATTAGTTCTTTGCACCCTGACAAGTCTGCCTTGAAAAATGGCATATCTAGGTCTTCACAACACGGATTCTCCGTGAGGAATAAGCTAACTCTTGGAACATTAATTCCAGCACTGACCATTGTGTGTTCTTTAATGTGTTGCTCATATCTGGAGAAGTCTGTCAGGAACAAATCTAAAACTGTTTGTAGTTTTTCTGACTTCTCTTTAACCTCTATCTCTCGGTTCTCAGCTATAGGCTAAACTGTGTACATTCCTTATAATTTTCCAAGTGCTTCTAAAAGAAATGTAGTTCATCCATGGCAAGAGAAGGCTTGATGTCAAATTTTACTTTAAAAATAGCTACCTTAAGTTTTAAAGACTGACTTTAATTTTTAGAAGAATGACAAATGTTAAGGAAAGAACAAAGAAATAAATACATTTAGACACAGTAAGCAATTCATTCTTAAGTAAACATTTAAATAAATAAATGTCCATTAATCGAGACTTATGTCCCTCGTTGTTAACCGGCCTTATGACATACATTTTTAAGATATAAATTATTAAGGTCACTTAACAACTAGGGGCACAGGTCTCAACTGAGGGACTCCCTCCTACTCATTATATCCTCAATGCACATTAGGTCCTTAGTAGAGGCTTACAGAACTGAAGCTACTTAACATCTGAGTCCCGGATTCATTATCTTCTGACTCTGGTTAATACAGAGTAGCCAGAATCAATCAGAGTAATACAGTCAGTTTTCCTTACTCGCACGACTACAAATGAGTTTACCCACTAAAATGTATTTGCAACCCCAAGATCAATACTCATGATGCTTTCACTGTCACTTGCAGACTTGCACAGAGCCATGAAAATGTGAGTGACCAATGTGCGCAGTCCAAGCTGAGCTCAAGCAAGGTGACGTTCCACAGCTCTTGGTGTCCATTTTGTAACCTATTTAGTGCCACTTTTTGCATGTTTGTGCTTTCTGTTGGTGACTGTATTGACAAAAATGGCCCCCAATTACAGTACTGAAGTACTAAGCACTCCTAAGCACAAAAAGGAAGGCTGAGCGTGGTGGCTCACAACTATAATCCTAGCATTTTGGGAGGCCAAGGCAGTACATCGCTTTGAGCTCAAGAGTTCGAGACCAGACTGGGCAACAAGGCAAAATCCCATCTCTACAAAAAATAATGCAAAAAAAAACGGGGGCTCAAAATACAAAATATGAAAAAATGGTTGCTTGTGCCTTGGTCCCAGTTACTCTACAGGCTGAGGCTGGAAGATTGCTTGAGCTGGGAAGCAGAGGCTACAGTCAGCAAAGACACATCACTACACTGCAACCTGGGTGACAGATCAAGATCCTGTCTCAGAAAAAATAAATGGCGTGATATATCTTATGGATAAAATGTGTGTGTTAGATAAGCCGCAGATATGAGTCATAGTGCTGTTGGCTATGAGCTTGATGCTGATGAATCAATACATATTAAAAAGGTGTTTTTTAGCAGAAATATATGTAAAACAAACATAAGGTTATGCACTGATCAGCTGAAAAGGGGAATTTATTATGCATGCGCTACCAGTGGTTTTAGGTTCTGAAAACATATATAGGTTAATAATCTATGAAGTGACCAGCATAACTAGGAACTCAAGGGAGTTTACCTGCCTATAAGTAAAAGGACTATTATTCTCTTAGGTGTCTGACAAAGACCACAATTAAAAATATCAAACTTAGATCCAGTATATTTCATAGAAGATAATAGGAAAAATGAAATTTCATTTGAATGTTTCACTTAAGTCAATACATTAGAAGTAAGAAATATTAAGATATAACTTAAAATCCATCAAAAGGCATTTGGATTCTAAACCAGGTTAACATTGTTAGACAATATACTATCAACTCTATTAGTTACAAAATCACAGCCTTTTATTCATAAGCCTTCAAGTAAGTCCAATTAAAATGGCAGTTCAAACTTGGCAGTATCAGTCATAGGTCTATTACCTCTATAGGTTTCAATTATGAAGCTGTCCCAAAAGTAGTAAACACAGGGTTTCAACTCAAAGCCCACATAAGAGTAGAAACTCACAAAGAAACGCTCCTATTGGCTGAATCTAGAAAATTTAGGAAACATCGGTTCATTGCTTAATTTTTTAAAAAGCTGTACCTTGATACCTTGATTAATTATGACGAATTATTATATTCCTAAGCAGAGATAGATCTATTTTTTAATTTTGCATACAAGTATAACAAAGTAAACTCTTGCTTGATAGAGTTAAGACCACTCTAATTCAGATCTCATTAATTCAGAATCAAGAGCTTAGACAGATATTTCTTTGTTCTATAAAAATATAAGAATAAAAGGATGTGACATTCAAAAAAGCTAAAGTTTTAGAACATTGTATTAAAAAGTGAAGAAAAAAATTGTAGACTTTGAAAGCATCCATTTACATATGACTTACTTATTTATTCATTCAATATTCATTAATTCCATACACACTTATTGAGTTCTGCTCTGGGCCAGCCATCAACTCCCAGGAGAACCAGTAACAGAACACCTTTTCTGAAGCTCACAGTCTAGTAGGTGAGACACACATGAAAACAAATGCATTGCATGGTGATCAAGACAACTGAACATGTACCTGCAAAGAAAAATGTTACTTAGCAGAGGCGGCTGCTTTGAAAATAACCCTTTAAAAGATGTCTCACCTCAACATTGAAGGCTCTTCCCAGGGACACACTTTATTAACTCAGCTCTAATTAATAGGAAAACTGCAAAAATCATGCAGCTACGATTCCCTGGAGGTAAGAGAGAAACCTCATGCCCTCAAAGTGATTTGTATCAGCACCTCTCCTCTTCATTCTCAAGTCATTTTTACCTTCCAAACTTCAACTAATGAAAAGTAACCAAGTTAATCAGAAGGTGAAGGCATGGGTCCTGAATGTGGTATTTCCGGCTGTTAGGACCATGGGAAGGAGAGTTCCACCACTGTTGCCAATGAAAACTTGTCATTTGCTCTCATGCAAAAGAGAACACAATTTCTGTCATCTTGAGGTTAACTGGCTTAGTCAAGTGATAGAAAGTTTACTAACTTTAGTTTTTCTCAAAAAAGTGACACGTTAATTATATGAGCACCTATTTTATCCTTTCTTATCTCCTCCTCTACTTATATACAATATATCTGTGATTCCATGCCCTTTCCCAGATTTAAGATCTGAATGGCTCATCTGCTTGAGGCTCCCGGAGAGAAATAGAATTAGTAGATGGAACTTGATCCCCCAGGTGGCCCATGGCCAAGGCAGTGGCCTCAAGCCCAGCCTTTGGTTCAACTCTCTGGTGGTACCACTGCCAGGGCCTCCAGATGGCCCCAGGACCGCAGAGCCTACAGCATTCTCTCTATGACTAACTGTAGAAGGCTGTCAGTCTTGCGGATAAGAAAGAAGCTCCTTCATGAAATGGCTTGTCTCCCTGTTAAAAAGAAAACACAGGCACTGTTGTCTTTGCTTATTTTTTTCTCATTCAGTCAGTACCATCCAGTACTTACTTACACTTGTCTAGTCTCTCCTAAATGACTTTTGGAAAATACTCCAAAATCTTTTTAAGCAGGCCCAACAGGGTACACCCCAAAGCAAAGCGTATTTATAAATGAAAGTGTTCAGTAGTAACTTCTAGCCTTATATAATTCTTCTCTAGACAAGGAGGTTCCGTGAAGATGTGTTCTGCAGGTAAGTGTGAAAAAACATTTTAAGTATCAGAGGCCAAGGTCCTGTTTCCAGTTCTTCTACCACATAACTGTTTAGTCTTACAACCTGTCTGGTCTCGGTTCTCTCATTACAAAGCAAGAGGAATGAATGAAAGAGGGTCTGTAAAATCCCCTTCCAGTTCTCTCAGTCTGTATGTTACCTGATAATATATCTTCTATTCTAGATTAATAATGAACCCCAATTCCTTTATGAGATCCTTATGTTATACATACAATCTCTAATGTTAAAACAGGGTTTAAAATACTATTGTATAGTCAATCGTACTGGATTCCCATAAATACGAATTTTTCGTACTTGCCAATCAAATTAATTAGTCAAATTCACTTATCAAACTCCATTTAATACATTATGTGCTGGCATCTTCTAAAATATGTTCACTTATTATGTTTACTAGAAAGAATTTTTAATGAGCAGCTGCCTCAAAATTAATTAACGTATATAGCTTACGCTATAAAGTCAGAAGCCAAATCCCATGAACACAATTTCAGTGAAGAGCTCAGAATGCAAAATATAGCAAAACTCCCACTGATAGCCCATTTATTTACAGCAGTATGTGAGTCAACATATTTACAAGAGCATGAAACAAACAGTTGCGGTATTCATGTAGATTTTGAGTACTATATTCTGTGAAATACCACAACACAAAATTCTAGCAAATTAAGGAAACTCTACTGGCACCTCATTTTTTCCTGTATACTTTATATAGGAAGTAGAACTACTTTTCTGTTATAGAATCAGAGTACAGGAAAATCAAGGCATTTGACTCCACCAGCTAGATTCTGATTTTTTCTATTCTTCAAAAATCTCAGACCAAAGAATTATTTTACAGCCCATTCGCTAATTTCCTTCAAATCCTGCTACTTTTTATTTATAATCTGTTTATGTGCTAAATTCTAACGAGTTTTTGAAGGAAACCAAAGTAAGTTAAATAAAACTGAAACACTGCTTTGCCAACATTTTAAAAAAATCAAAGTCAGGTGTAATTAAAAGAAAATGATTATACAACTTGCTAGCACTTGTTCCATTTTTAAGAACAAATGTTCAGACTTACCTAGGGGATGTTTCCATCTGCTTCTCTCAGTTTGGTTTCCATGCTTTAGCTTTAACTATTATATGTAGGCAAATTACCAACGTCTATCTAACAGTAGCTAACCCTGGCCTTATTATTTTTTTTTCAAATAATCCTTTACCAGAACTGAAATCAGATTTTCCCAAACAATATTTTAAAAGCTAGTCTTACATTAGCATAAAAGGAGACCTCACAATCACACATTGGGGAAAATATAAACCTCATTATCACTGAAAAACATTGTCTAGAGTTGTGCATTCCAGAGTTACAAAGTTAGCCATACAGACAGAACACCTAGTCTTCTAGAGAGACTAAAATCCAAAATTAATGTGAAGGTGTATTCTATGAAATGGTAAACAATAAAGATAAAATAGTAAGATAAAACCATTAAACAGATACCAATATATTAGCATCGGAGATCAAAATATACGCATTTCTGGTTTTATAAGTTAGTGACTTAGTACAAAAGTGACATGGAATCACAGCAGTGACAAAACTTGGCCACAACAAAGCCCTGATGAACAGCAAATGCTCCAATGCAGTGTCCGTACACTTCACCCTTGCATGCCCATCTCTGATGACCCTCAAAGTGGCTGCATAACTGATTTATTTTTCATCCAGATGGCTGGCGTCCTATACAGACTTACAATGCTGACTGTGTCTTCGGGATGCTTATTCAGTGAGTCTTGAAAGCCATTATTCACTAATTTCATGTGGAAATAAAATTTCAGCCTCCCATTGTGTACAAATAACTTGGCCACTTCCACCACGTACAAAAAGTGCTTTTTTGCCAGGCGGGAGAGGACGGCTGGAATGCAAAATCCTTCCTGCATGCCTCCCTGGCCCAGACCCAAGATGGCATATGGCAGTTCCACCAACCACCTCCATATAGAATACTAGGTGAATGCTTTAAGCAAGCCCTAATAATGTGATTTACAAAGCACTCACTGGATGGCTGTCTTCTGCCTCTATTTTCATTCAAGATAGATTAATCTTATTTCATGAACAGTATTTTATTATATTCTGTTCCTTTCATTCACCCTCCTCCCTACGCCCTTTCTTAAAAGAAAAAACATTTTGCTGAAGTTCTGTATATCTAAAAAGAATCATGAGTTTCCAATTTTTCTTACCTTAACATTTTTTTATTCTAGAATTTAATCTTCAACATAGAAATTACTTTCTGTTTCAAGTCTGCAACCAGCAGGCAAAGAAAATTGGTCTTCAGAGAGCTAGTTAAACATTTTAGTTAAACTCATGTGCTTTGAATGAAACATTCCCACGCTGTGCTTATAAACAACTATTGATATTTTCTGTAACTTCATTCCAGAGATTGTTTGCTTTTAAATGTCAAAGAGCTCTCTTCCTCACCCTATTTTGGGTTGTATTTCAGTCAGCAGCGCTGCTCATCAGTAATAAATACAAATTCCTATGTAGAGACACACTCACATCACATACTGGAACTGAGAAGCTCCAAGTATTTTACAAACATTATCAAAATCACTAATGACTTCCAGCTCAGGAATCTGACTTCTGGATCTGTCTCAGACTTATTTACATCATCTTTGCAAATTATAATTTGTATTTATAAATACAGGCATTTATCTAGTACTCAGCAATGAACACAAGTCACAGCCCTGGTCATGACGTTCATTTCCAACTGTGGTTCCAACTGAAGTTCCCAGAGATGTAAGATATGACTGTCTATGGTAACCCTTCCTCCTTTGATTCTGAGGAGTAAATGGCATTTCCTCTCATCTCCCACTTTCATCTACTCTGTCACATCTACTCTCTGTTCCTCACCAGTGGCATCTGCAAGGGACAAGCCCTCCTTCTTTCACGTATCCCAGGAATGTGGTTTGTCCATAGGCCTTCCCCAGGCTTGTCTCTCAGATAAATGAATTTCAGAATGAGATGGGCAACAAGGACATAGGGATATTGTGTATATTAAAAGTAAAAATGACCAAGGCAAAATAGCTCCATCACAATTCTGAATTACACATCTACCTTCTGAAGGTAACCAATGCTTTCAGAATCCAACTTGGTAAGTACTCTGTTTTCCTTTTCTTTTTTAAAAAAACTGATAGAACATATATGAAAATCAAGTTTATCTTATCCTGGAATCACATTCTACTATAATGAAGGAGAGACACCCTTGCATCAAAAAAAGGAAAAGCAAGAAAGTGGCTCTAGCATGGAGGTGATACCCAGATACAAACACGGCTGGTTCCAGAATTTCTAAGTGGGCTTCAGAGAAACAATCTTGTTGGAACCAGCAGGCAACCTATTGGTCTTGAAGCTGCATTTGCAGAACCATATCACCCTTCTTATTTGGACTGTGGGTTTATTAAGAGTGTTGGAGTGGGTGGCTAATGGAGATTCTACCTTTAACGATGTTAATGCAAACTGTGGTGTAGCCCTGGAAACAATACTGCAACTGCATGCAGTATGATCAGCCACATCTTTCTTAGAAGTCAGTTTCAATCTATCAACTTTAAAAGAAGTGCAAATGAGAAAACGCTTTTGAAAACCAATGAAATCACTCAAGGATGCATAAATCGAAATTGATAAACATGTAAATAAAGCAAAAGCGAATGTCCATTTCTCTTTCTTACATATTTGCAGGTCATTACATGATAAAGTACTTTGGACAACAGATCGGAGCATGATTAGTACAAATGTTAGATGACCATAAAACTGAAGTTACACAATACCCCCCAATGTACAGTTTATGTCCCAAAATAAAGACTGTTATAATCATGTTTCTTTCACATTTAAAGTATTTGGTGTTTTTGAATAACCATATTATGTCGCAAAATCAAAAGTCATCACTTTAGGGTCCTTTGAGAAATCCCTCTTCATACTTATATTTTTTAAAGACAAAAAGGTTAGGAGCAACAAATCCTGGATTCTTCCATAATTTAAGTGCAAACCCCACTTTTAAAATCACAAAATAGAGTTTAAATTGGCAGGAGGGGGAGCTGCGCAATAAAGCTTTACCTAGAGAGAATCCTTCCTGTATGTCCTTTTAGAATAATAAGTGATTCTAATCAAATTGTGGATGTATGATGAGATTCTCTCAACAAAGGAAGTCTACACCCCTAGGAGAAAATAGACTGAATGAAGCATTTCATAGCATTTCATCTATGGAATAACTAGCCCCTCTCCTGAAAAATACTTGCTTTGGTATCTACCATAAAGCAGTAATGTAGTAAAGGAGAAAATGCTGTGACAGTGTTTTCTTTTGATTCAGTCCAGTAGCTATGGAAACTATCTTTTAAATGCCAATTGGTCCTCTTCCCTGCAAACACATAAAATAAAGTCCGTTTCTTATTCTCACGGACTCCATGGCTGGAAGCTTCATTTCTCAACATGTCCAACTTATCTAAACCCTCTCCAGCTTTTGTTCAGTATTTGTGAGCTGAAACTATCATATGTGATTGATTCTGTGGATTTAAATTATAAAACACACGAATGTATTTCTAAACAAGGCTGTGAGGAGTAATAATGTCCAAACAACAAGTAAACATTTGTTAAACCTGCTTGACGTGCTCCAAGAAATACAACGTTTGCTTTTTTCTCTTTTCTTGTATCTCTTCTTCTGACGTAAAAGTGCATGTAATTCCCATTGCTTGCAACATCACCAGCCCTGGTGTTGTTCTTTTTAGTGCCTGTGCATACACTATAGGCCACAAGCCGCAATTCAGGGTTAAGAGTTTCCTTCTACTTAAGATTTTTCTTGTATGGCCCCCTCAACAGAAAAATGGTAGACAAGCTAAAATATAAACTGATACTAGGGTTGGACTGTTTTTCTGCATAGATTTTGATTATATCACATTCAAAACAGAATCATCTCCAGAAATCTATTTCTAAATTTATTTATTCTTTAATTTTTTGAGATTTGTCAAAAAAATCAAGATTTTTTATATCCTTAACTATATTTAAACTTTTCTTTCAGTAAACAAATTTGATAAAGATGGATATTCTTTGGGTTCAGCTTCCCACTTCAATATCACCCTTAGTTTGCCTTTATTGTCAAATCCCCATGTAATCTATCTCTTTATAAGGCCCTCCTCCAAATTTTGAAATCTACAAATTCAAAATAAAACAAACTGTTATGTTCCAACATGCATTAACTCTTCTCACCAGTTTTTTTCAGTGTCACTTTTCCCTTTAACCTCTAATCTGTCTCATACAATTTTTGGCAGCATACTATTTACAGAAACCTATTTTATGCATAGTTAGCATGAATCTTAAAAAATTAAAGGCTATAATACCCAAGACAATACTAAAGAAGAACAACAGAATTATAGGCTTAACCACACCTTAATAAATACCATAGAGATGTAAAATTGAAACAGTATGTTTGAAGCAAAAAATAAACAGGCCCATGGGACAAAATGAGGAGCTAGAAACAGACTCACGTATAAGATAGTCACGAGACATACAACAAGAGTGACAAGGGAAAGTACGGGAAATGTCTTCTTACTATATGACTCTGGGTCAGTTGGACACTCATAGAAAGAAAAGTGACTCTTGACCTTTAATTCATACCACCAACCAAAATCAATTCCTGAGGGACTACAAATATAGGAGAGAATACAACAAAGCTTCTATAAAAAATAAACCAAAAACATAAGAACATATCTTGATGACTTTGGAAGAGGCAAAGTTTTCTAAACACATAGCAAGAAATAGCATAAAGGACTTTATTAATTTTAATAAATCTATAAAGAAAAAATGTATCTATAATATCTATACCTAGTTAAAGACTTGAAGATACCAAGCGTCTATAGGTAAATACGTGGAGAAAACAGAACTCTCCTCCACTGCTGGGAGTGTAAACTGGTACAGACACTTGGGGAACTAACAGAACACGTGTATACCCAAGAGCCAACAAAATACTCACCAAAAATATGTACAAGCCTATTCATAGCAATACACTACACAGAAACCCCAGGGCAGGACATACCCAGTTGTCCATCAATAATCAACTACATAAATAAATCATGCTGTATTCATTTAATGAAATATTGCCCCGTAACCAGAAAGAAGTGTTTACAATTACTTGCAATGATATAGGTAAATATCACAAATATAATATTGAATGAAAAAAGCCATAAAAAAACAAAATATAAGTATTGAATCATTCTATTCATGTAGAGTTCAAATATGGAAAAAAACAATTTATGGTAACAGAAATCAGGATAGTATTTGTATGACAAATGGCATGGAGTGAATTCTTGGATTCTTTCTGTTGACCTGGGTGCTAATTACATGGGTGTTTTCACTTTGTGAAAAATCAACATATGAACACTTGATTTGTATGCTCTTCTGTGTGTATGTTACACCTCAATAAATTATTTTTTTTTAATTAAAGGTGGCCAGGTACAGTGGCTCACACCTGTAATCTCAGCACTTTGGTAGGCTGAGGCTGGCGGATCACAAGGTCAAGAGATTGAGACCATCCTGGCCAACATGGTGAAACCCCATATCTACTAAAGATATAAAAATTAGCTGGACATGGTGGTGTGTGCCTGTAATCCCAGCTAATCAGGAGGCTGAGGCAGGAGAATCGTTTGAACTGGGGAGGTGGAGGTTGCAGTGAGCCAAGATCGCACCACTGCACTCCAGCCTGGCAACAGGACGAGACTCCCTCTCAAAAACAAAAACAAAAAAAGACAAAGGTACCATCCCTATTTTCAATCAATGAACGTACAATTAAATTTTAAAATCAGAAAACAGAGAGGAAAAACAAGAGGATGTTAACAGGCAACAGGCCACAATTAGTTTCAATCAGCACATATTCAGCAAATTCCTGTGCTTGTGGCCAGTATTTTCGGAGTGATGGAAACATTTACAAACATTGAAAAAATTCCCCCTGCTCTCCAGGAGTTTATAACTCAGCGCTAAAGAGGATTTTTTAAATTTGATCAGAATAAAAAAAGTAGGTGGGGAGTGATAGTAGACACTAAATGATTATAATGCTAGGGCAGTCAACTAGCATATGTTGCAACAGCTGTGCTGTGGGGATTGAGAAAGAATCATGACTGGGGTCTGAAATTATCAAGAAAGGCCTCATGGAGGAGATGGATGTGACCGTGGAGTGGAAACATGCATAGCATCTGAATTCACAGTGTGAGGACCCAGCAAGAGGAATGATTCCAGAGAGGAAGGCTGCTGGGGAAAATGAGTGGTGGCTATATAGACTGAGCTTTCCCGGTGAGGTAAGTAAAGGGGAGCTACTCAGGAAGAAAACACTGAAAACCAAACTGTATTCTAATGGAAAAAAAAATCACTGTCCATCCTCA
Source organism: Cebus imitator (assembly GCF_001604975.1). Lineage (NCBI taxonomy): Eukaryota > Metazoa > Chordata > Mammalia > Primates > Cebidae > Cebus > Cebus imitator. Next base: position 4,331,721 of record NW_016107410.1, read on the forward strand.
GAGCAATGACATGAAAAAAGCCTGTTAAAAGTATGTATCCCTTTCACAATACTGCTTTTCTCGGCAAACTTTTGAACTGTAGGTCACAGTAAATTAGCAAGGAGTAACATTGCTATAATGTACAGTAACCAACTTTCCCTAAAAGTGAAATAGAAGAAAGGAGAAAACACCACAGTGCACTACACAGATCCTTACGCCAATTCCTGGAATCAGAGGATAAGACATGGTGCAGGCAATGTAAGGAATACATGCACTGGCTGCCTCGTCCAGCTTCGTTTTGTGGAATAGCATTGTTTCTTGAAATTTTTGTTTTCGTGATTTACATGTGTGTGTATATATTTACATGTATATGTGCACTGCATTGAAAATAAAATGTATTTCTTACTGTGGCTTCCAGTCAAGAAAGTCTGAAAAATATTCCTCTAGAAGTGGAGTTCTGCAGAATTCATTTGAACAAGGAGTCTATGCCCAAATAATGTTAAATGTGGAGATGTAAAATAAATGAATGAGCAAACGGGTGATGTTAAAAGTTTACATTAAGACATTTAAATCCTCCCCTCGTGCTTAAGCCTTGGACCACTTACTCCTCCTTGGATTCCCTGTATTCCAGAAGTTACTCAATCCAGCACCCCTTTCAATAACATGAAATAAGGCTGGAATTTAACCATTCCCTAAATCCAATTTGTCCTGCCTGTCTGATACATCTGGCACATTGTGAGACCTTGCAAATAGAATCATTTATATCCACGTACTATTTAAAGTAGTGTTTGTATTTTTAAACTGTGTTGCATTTATAAACACCTGATATACAGAACCCTGCTTAAAAAGGATCAAATAACTGGCAATTTGGGGCAGGACTGTGAGGTCTTTACTTGAAATTATCTTGATGTTTGTCATGTTTTTTCCCCCATTTTCAATACACAAATCTAGCTTCAGGGAGGCTAATGGCTGTTTTATGATAGTCTCATTAATGACATTGTTATAAAAACTGTGAGAAGCATTAAAAATAATTTTTTACATCAAGCAATTTTATTCTGTGTTAATTTCCTACCCCCTTAAAATTTTGCAGCATTCAATTAAAATCACATAAAATCTCCTAACCCATTCAAATTTTACAGCACTAAATTAAAATCCCATAAGCAGCCTCCATCCATGTACCCACCCCCATCACTTTAAATTGAAAGGAAAACTTACTAGAAACCCAACGTCTTATACTGTTAAAAGCATTCCTATCGGCCACACAAAGCATTTATTGTGGGACAACATCCATGAATAAAGACCCACTTAAAAATATGAATATGTTTTCTTTATAGAAGTTTATCTTAGGAGCGGAGAACACCTTCATTCATTCTGAAATCTGGCAACCCGGAAGTAGGCAAGCATTAAAGCTCTCAAATGTATTTTCACTTCCTGTCTGCACAGGTTAGCCTTTCTCCATATTCCATAGTTCTGCAATTTCTCCCTTCCACATCTTATTCTCTACTGCAGCTACTTCAAGTCATGTTTGTCTCGTTACTTCTTCTAGAGTTACTTTAAAGTACTTTCAAATGTGACCATACTAGGAAAAAGTAAGTGGAAATTGTCAAGTCCTGTGAGGGGATCGGCAGTCTCCCTGCCAATGAGGCCATGTGTTGGCCAATCACATTACTGATGAAGTATTCAAAGCAACTGAGAAATTTATCCCAAAAAGCTGCACTGATATTCTGGAGAAACTGTTCATTATTACCTAGGAAGGAAGTTGGCTGCATGCTAAAAGGGAAAACTAGAACATGTCCATGTGTAGTTGCTTTCACATCAGCTTGTAACACAACTTTCCTTGATTTCATTATAGCCCCTGAGAGAAGGTGGTGGAATTATAAAGCTACCTTGACTAAGTGTGGTGAGTGATCTGCACTGCCTTTGTTTGGGACTGTCTATTGCTAAATCTACACCCAATACCACAGAAGTTGGGCGTGTTCCACTTTCTGCCCTATGCTACTCAGAAAGGGTTTCTTTTCTTCTACCTTATCCTCAAACAAAACCACCCATAGTTCCATCAAAAGGCCACCTGCTATTTTTAGATAGAGATCCTGGGCATGTGCCCTGGACTCCTCTCCCATGCCCTCCCTCTGCAGTGTGCAATAAACAGGGCAGGCAATGTAACATGTGAGAGGATTTCAGAGGAGGGACACTGTTCCACTGGGAAAAGGCAGCATTGGTGCCAGGACCCTGATTTCTAGTCCAAATTCTAAGGTCAACTGGTCATGCGTCCTTGGTCAACCCATTTGAACTTTCCTAGGTCTTAGTTTCCTAGGAAACTTAGTTTGTAAAATATGGGGACAAGACAATGTTGAGCTGCACTGCAGCTTTAAATTCTCTTCTGTGTACAGTTGGATAATTCATGGGTTTACAGGGGCATCCTTGACTCAGGCTGATCCGGCCCAGAGCACCACCTGTCTAACTCTTAGCTGCTCTGGTTTGTTCCTCGACCGGATCAACAGACCCAACCCTGGTCCTTGAAAAAGTCTATTTCTTCCTTCCTAAGTTCGAATTCTCACTTCTCTGTCCCGAGAGAAATCATCCTTTCCTCGCTACTGAGTTTTAAATTGGTGGTATCCCTGAACATTTCTTGATATCTAACTTTTGAGTTTGCTTTTCTTGCTCAGAGTCTGCCAGACAGATGCCTCTAAATTCATTTAACCTGGACTGTGTCTTCCCCTTCAGCCATTCCCCTCCCCCATCCCACAATCCGAATCACACCCATTTATGCCCCTGCCCTTCCCACCCAATATGTCTGCATTCTTATCCAGAAACTTTGAATGTGTTACCTTTCATGGTAAAAGGAACTTTGCAGGTGTAATTAAGTTAAAGATTTTGAGATGGGGAAGATTATCCTGGATTTTTTGGGTGAGTGCTATGTAATTAGCAAGGGTCCTTATGAAAGGAACTCACAAGAGTCAAAGCCTCAGAAAGAGATGTGAGGATGAATATAGAGGTCAAAGTGATACCCCTGCTGCCAGAGGCCAGAAACCAAGGATTGTGAGCAGCCATTAGAAAGTGGGGAAGGGTAAATTCTCCCCAGGAACCTCAAAAATCAATGCGGCCCTGCCAAAAACTTGATTTTAGCACTTCTGACTTAGAGAACTATGAGATAAAACATTTCTTTTATCTCAAGCCATTCAGTTTGAGGCAAATTATTATAGCAGCAACAGGAAACTAATACACTCTCAGATTGTTCTACGTACCACCACCTTCAGGCTACCTTGACTGATGTTATCCACCCTTCCTCCCTTCCTCCCTTGCTCCTTCAAAGTAAATGTTGATTGAGGACCAGCTCTGTGATGGGTTCTGAACAATAGACAACACAGGTTCAATCTCTATGTCTATGAAGCTGATAATCTGACAATAAATTCTGACTTTAAACCAGTAACTACAAATATAATGAGATCTCTACAAAGGAAGCACATATGCCCAAGGGAACACGAAGTGGGACAGTTTGGGAAGGGCCCTGACCTGGTCTTTGGAGAAAGGAGATTAAAGCTATGACCTGAAAGATGAGCTGGCATCTTTGGAGAAAGGATTCAAGGAAGCCAGCAATGTGCTTCTCAAGCAATGTAAAGAAGGCAGGTGAAGAAAGAAGCCAGAAAATGCATAACATGTAAAGCCACCACCAAGGATTTTACTATTATTATCCTTATTTTTTTACTGCAACCTAAGAAGAGAGGTTTGAAACTGAGGAACGACAGGAAATCTGAAAACATCAGGATCCTGAGACAACCTCAGGGAAGGAACATGGAAGCACAAGGAAAAACAATGGGTCCAAGCCTTTGAGGTTTTGAGTCAATGAACAAAAATTCCCCAGGAAAGAATGCATATTAATACACAGCTATGTGATCAACCTTTATCAGGACCTTGACCTAAGGATGAGGTAGCCACGGAGCAACCCAAGTCTAGGGGAGTGGGACAGGCAGAATGGATGTTCTGCTTCACCATCGCACATTTCCCATGTGTTGGAGCCTTGGACAGCTCAGTCCTCCACCTCACCCTGGACACCCACTAGCAGCTTAGGGCATGTAAGACAGCATGCAGGTGTGGTTCCTGAGACCATGTGGAGGGGCAGCTGAGGGCAGGGCCACCTGCTTCTGAGGATCTCCCTGCCTGCTATTTCCTCAGTGGAAACAGGTTCTAAACTGAAAACAGATTCTCTTAGAATTTTAAAAAGGCATTTAAAGAAAATATAGCCAGGGGCAGTAGCTCATGCCTGCAGTCCCAACACTTTGGGAGGCCAAGGAAGGAGGATCACCTGAGGCCAGGAGTTTGAGACCAGCCTGGACAACATAGGGAGACTCCATCTCTACAAAAAATTTGTCATGCATGGTAGCACAAACCTGTAGTCTCAGCTACTTGGCAGATTGAGGTGGGAAGATGGCTTGAGCCCACTCCTTCAGTAAGCCTTGATTGTGTCACAGAACTCTAGCCTGGGTGACAGGGTGAGACCCTGTCTCAAAAAAAAAAAAAAAAAAAAAAAAAAAGAAAAGAAAAGAAAAGAAAATATACTTTCCTTTTAAAAGTGAAAGAAAATATATGGCCCTCCATATCTCAGTTTGACATCCATGGATTCATCTAACCACATATTGAAAATATTCTTTAAAAATTAAAAAAAAAAAACAGCAAAAAATACAAAGAAAAAATACAGTGTAACAACTATTTACACAGAATTGACATTGTTTTAGGTATTATAAGTAATCCACAGATAAAGTGTACAGGAGGACGTGTGAAGGTCATATGCAAATCCTATGTGGTTTTATGTCAGGGACTTGAACATCCATGGATTCTGGCATCTGTGAGAGGTCCTGGAACCAATCCCCTATGCATATCAACGGATGATTGTATCTGCTGCTAGTCACTTACAGAAGAGTGGAAAAGAAAACTAACATGTTTCTGTGACCCAGACCCTGAAACTGCCATTGACTTCCCCCAAAGATAGGCCAAGCCTTCCATGAACTTGCTGTTCCTTATTTGGCCACATGGCTTTGACTTCATGGGGCACAGGAGTGTTAAGGGAGATGACAACACTAAACACAGTATTTAGCACATAGCAGATGCTTAAAAAAAAAAGCATATAAAATCATTCATTCTTGACTCTTCAAGGCACTCTATTAAACTGTAACCTAAAGCAGAAACTTGTTATGCAATAATAGTTCTTATTTAGAAGTGAAGATGAGAAAAGCCCTGATTCACTACTATGAAATATACGCATTTAACAAAATTACACGTGTACCCATACATTTATACAAAGAAAAAGAAAATACAAGCGAAATCAGTGTATAGACTGTAAAGAAACATGAACTCAACATTCATCTTAAAAAGCATATTCCTTTTAATAGCAATGAAGACCAGACATGATCCAAACACATATTTCTGCCCCAGGAGTAATCAACTACATTTTGTTTATTGGAGTGGTTCTCTGAAATTGAGGCTGTAGGCTCTGAAACTATGAGGAAGTCTTCCCTAATGTTTGGCCACAGTCATAACCCACTAGAATTTTTATTTTTATTTTTATTTCTTTAGGAAAAGAATTATTTCACAGACCTTTAGTGCAAGAATTGGAACTGCATAATCTAAGGGAAAGATAGCCTCAGTGATTTAAAAGTGTCCTTCCCATACCAGAGGCGTCATTATTCAGAGGATGATGACATTTTCATCTCCACATCTCCTAATTAAACAAACAAGAGAACAGAAGCTTGGTTTTCAGATGGGAGAGGTGCTTATTAGCAATGAGGCGAGTTCCTAGCAGTAAAGATTACTTAGAAAAGCTATAAAATCACTTTGCCCAGAGACCCTTAAAAAGAAAGAAATGCATCTGCTCACGTGGTTTTAATGTAACCATTCCTAGAAGCAGCTGCAGAAAATAGATTACTTGAGCTTCCATTTTCACCATGGGGCTCTCTTTCTTGTCACAACCAGGTAGAAAACACAAAAGCACAAGCTCACAACAACATCACAACTCACAGACATCCTACCACTGGCTGGAGCTGGGTCCCCTCCTCACCACAGGGACTGTCAGATCATACCACGAGAGCGTACAGCCTTGCTGCTGTGAAACAGTCCCTTCTAAACTCCAATGACATGTTTCTTCTGCCTTGTCACTGATTTAGACAAAAGGAGTTTCCCTAAGACTCCTCTATGCCCCTGGGGGTGTGAGCTCAGCCATCCCCTATCAGACCAGAGTTTTTGAGGATAGAGTGAGGCTACCCACGGGCACCACCAGACAAATGGAGGCAGCTTTCCTCAATGCCAGCCAAAAATAGGGTCCACAAGGCTTCTGAAGTTTTAGTACATGATGCCTACAAATTTAAATTCATTACTTACTTGCAGCTGGTAGAACTCATTCCAATGTCCAGAATAATCTGCTGAAGCAGCCATTTACAAAAGCAAGCCACAACCCTTTACCATTGTTCTTCAGCAGGCAGCCAGCCTAGGTAAGTCTACAGACAGCAACTGGTGGCACATGAGGTGAAGATGCTGCCCATGCCATTCATTTGCTTCACCAGCCCTCTTAGAGAATAATGAGTCCTGTGTTTCAGGGCAAAGATGCTAACCTCACCCCTCACCAAGGCTGTCTCTTGCTGAAGTGAATAACCATAACAGAGTTCCTGCTGGGCAATCAGGCAAGCAATCCCCAACTTTTCCACTCACTGGGGATGACGAAGTGCACTGGGAATGCCCAGTGCATTTCAAAATATAACCCAGGTTCAGCTCTGTGGCTGAGAAAGCAGATTCCTTAAGAAATTGTGGCAGAGAGGGAAAGAGAATTAATGCATCTAGAAGACCTACTCTACCAGGCATTCTGCTGGACTTTTATATAACTTACTTCATCGAACACTGATGACAAACTTATGAAGAGGTTAAGGCAAGTAATAGTATTCCTTGTTTCACAGAAGAGGTGATATATCCCAGACAAAGTAAATTAAGAATATAGAAGACAGAAGTTAATCACTGGGCTTCACAAAGGTAGAAAGTAGATTTTTGAGAGCTAGGTAAAATTTATTCCCTTTCTGCCACTCAAAGCTTCCTTTCAATGCCTCTCCATGCATTGGACTCCCTCACCCCCTGTTTCATCATATTTATCCCTTGAATATAATCAAGAAGGGGAAGCAATATCCCAGTTGTAGAAACTCTGGGGTAGAACTTGAGTTCTGCCTTTTTCAAACTAGGTGACATTTTAAAGATCATTTAAACTCCTAGTCTCAGTTTCCTAATGTGTAAAATGAACACACGAGTGAAATGTGTATTTTAGTGAGGGGAAAAGGGAAAATATATGTAAAAGTGCTTTAAAATTATAAATTCAAATGTGAGACAGTCATCATACAAAACCACTGAAGGACCCATGACAGACATGTCCCACCAGCTCCCCTGCAATGTGGAGCTCAGAGTACGAGATAAGGCTGGACTCCAGCATGTCCTTTAAATGAGCAACCAGGATATTGGCCTTCCATCAACTCCAGGAGTAACAAAAATAAGCAGAAATTCAATTGTCACACTGGCATTGTCTGATTCATTGCTCCACTGCAAAAGCCTGGGAAACTTGCCCTAAAATTTTTTAATTATGATAACTATAGTAGTTGTACTCCAAAGATGGTCCTCAATGATCCCTATCTGCCAGTATTCCTGCCCTGGTATAATCTCCTCTCACAGTGAAAATAGGTTGGTCACGTGACATTCTGTGATCCATAGAACATGGGAGAAGTGACATGATGCCAGCTCCAGGACTAAGCCTTAGGAAAGTCTAGAAGTTTATACTTTTGCCTTGAACTATCATGTAAGTGGTCCTGGTAGAGAGAGCATGTGGAGAAATGATATGGAGAGAAACAGAGAGGAGCCCAGTTTTCCATATCTGATGCTTCCTACTGAACCTTGCTATTGAAGCATCAGACATGGCAGTGACCCCTCTCAGATACTTCAGCAAGGTTGAGCTCTCAAGCAACTGAAGTCCCAGACAACATCACGAGGAGCAGAAGAACCACCCAGCTGAGTCCAATCAATTGTCAGAATTCTGAGAGATAGTACAGTTGATATTGTCTTAAGCCCTAAGTCTGGAGCTTGTTATGCAGCAACAGATAATAGCAACGAGGAGGAAAAGGTATCATCATCTGATCCTTTACTATGGGGTTCACCCATCATATGCAGCTTCTAATTTAATCTGCAGTATAAAAATTTGAGATGGGTATTAGGACACCAATATATAGGAGGTTGGATGAAATTACATAAGTTCTCCAAGGTCAGGATTTGAAACCCAGCTGTGACTTTGTGATTGCAACACCCATTCTCTCAATATCTTCATTATGTTTTTCATAAAGTATATCACAGAATTACTGGTCTCTAAAGAGTTGAAAAACTGGGACGAATAGAAAAGAAATATTACCAATTAAACATTTATTTTAAATAATATAATAAATAATATAAATGGAAACAATGTATTACAGTGAAAAGAGAGCTTTCAATTAGGAGACTGGAACTTGAATTCATTCAGACCGAATCATCCGTTGTGTGAAACTGAACACGCAATTTGACTCTGAAAAAAAGTTTTCTTTTATAAAATAATAAAATAACTTCACAGATTTCTGTGGCTGTCAGAATAAAATACTGGACATAAATGACTTCTGCAAACCAAAATAAAAGAAATAAAAAAGAGAAAAAGTCTATAGATTTATGAAGAATTGCTATTGAATTAACTTGAGAATTCTTCACTTCATAGTTACTACAGAAGTTTTCAGTTCCAAACTGTGCATTTTCCTGCCTCCTTCCAGGATAAATGTTCTTATAAATGCTGTTTTGTTTCTAGAGCTTTGGGACACATTACTCTTTTAAAAATGCAAAATAAACTGAAAGACAACTATTTAATACATCACTTCTTTATTAACATTTTTGGAGGCAAAGCCATGAAAAGCAGAAGCACTGTGGTTTCTAGTGAATAGCTACATTTTCTCACCCTATTGATCCACTCACTTATGTTAGTTTCATCTGGGGGAGGGGTGTGAGTGACAGCTTTAGGGAATGTGTGTACAAATGCAGTCCTGACACAGACAAACAGAGGGCTCCTACTGCAAATGGATACAAAATGAGGTCCACAATAGTTAATGGCTGTCCTATTCAGTGGAACGAGATACAAGATGTCCCGTAAAGAGAAACTCTGCCCATTGGATAGGCAGTGGCATCTAAGAGTATTAAAATAGTCCTCTGCAACCATGGCTTAGAATCCTTACAGCAGGTTTTATCCTGTTTGGAAACCAAATGGTATCTCTGGTAGTCTCAGCAATTTATGTAACTTTCTGTCATTGGAAGTAAAACCAAGGACTAGAACGAATATATAATGCTTTCATTATAGAATTAAAATGAAGTGTCTTATTAATGAACAAGTTATGTGAAAACTCCTAAATATGAACGGACAGGTAGCAAGGAACATGCTTTCTCCTAAAGATTTAAAATTATACTTTTCCAAAGGCCCCCAAACCTGTATGTATGCATGTATATATATATATACATATATATATATATATATATGTGTATATATATATATATATCTTCTGTTACATAAATAAACATTGTATTCCTATTTCAAAGTGGAAGGAATGATGGTTAATTAAACCTGAAAAACGCAATAAGCTTGATAAAATAATTAGAAATTTTAAGGAAATATAATCTTATCAATTTAATTTTGAGTTTTTCACTTAGTTTGCGGGTGACAGTTTTAATCTAACACTAATGCATACAATAATGTGTATTTTTATATTTATGTGACATATTCTCACTTGTTTGACATATTATCATTGAACCTTACCCCCTCTATTGAACCCGATTATATTAAAATAGAAACTACAATTAGGCACCTAGATGAAACCCTTCGTTTGAATTAACAACCCCATTAGGAAATATTGTGACCCCAAAATAACCACTGTAGAGTGATTATGGCTCATTTGGCATATCTTTGTTCCAATCTTCCTAAATTGTTTTTAATTGTCTTATTGTAAATGTTAATAATATATAAGGTTCATGTTTGTATTTTTATCAAATAACATTTAGAAATCTTTGAAAAATTATCCTGAGCCCACATGTTAAAAAGCAAGGTCAATATTCTCACAAGCATACACAATTTGCAGTTTAAAAAATTAGATAAATGAAAATATCTTGAGTGTATTATAACCACCAAATTAGAAAATGAATGTGCCCACATTAACCAGTAGACACTTATCATTATCTCATATTCATCGGTTATCACTGGGCAATTAGTGGAAGAAATGCGCAGTCTATAGTTTAAAACAAATCAAAACTTTCTGTCCCAATCTAGCACACTTGATGTCACTTATGAACATAAATGTGCTCAGGTAAGTGCCCTTTCTGGATGCAGCTTTCATCCTCTGTACCTTCTTTCCTAGATTCACACAGTAACAGAGGACCATTCAATCTTGGCTAGTCATACAGCAACAATGGTTAGATCACGAAGCTAGAGACATCACAATTTTCCCTGCTTACCCTCTACAGACTGTAGGACCTACGGAGCGCACACAATCACTATTCACAAAAGAAAAGTAGGATTTTTATAATTATACAGTGATTTTATCTAATGTAGACAGCCAAACGAAGAATTCAGGAATCCATACAAACTTTTTCAGCTTTAAGTAGTCAGCACAGTCAAGGACATTGGTATGTCCGTGTAGCAAAAGTTAATTCAATAGTAAGATACTAGTGGGCAGAAATCTGTCAAACAAGGGCACAAAGAAACACAACTCAGGGTATTCAAGGCCATGTGAAGTGCAAACAAGCAATATCACTAAAAACAAAAAGGATCCAGGTACTCTATGGAATTGGAAATAACAAAAGAGAAAAATATTCATAAATATTCACACTAATGACTACAACTAGTTTGAATCATGTGTAAGCTCCCAGACACATGGACAGAATCATAACAGGTGTAAGAATGGAAAGAAGCAAATACAGAGAATAAATGAGTTATTAATTAAGCAGCTAAATGCATTTATATTCATAAATATGTAAGAAAACTAAGAAGCTTATGATAACTACTCTGATAAACAATTATGGAGAAAAAGAAGCACGGCTTTTCATTATACAGTATTGCTTTATTCCTCTGCCTTTTTTGTAAATATTGTTAAGAACATTTCTCAAAAATAGAAAATAATCAGGGGGAAAGAAAATCATTATTCTGTGTAATCTTACATAAATGGCTGAAAGGCCAGATGCTTAACTGTGTATATAAAGGAGAACTTGAAGATTGTGAACAAACCTAGAGGTCAGTTCTTGGAAATCAGAGAGGCAAATGATGGGATCCAACATAATGTTCTAAAATATTTGCATAGAAATGAATAAATTCAACAGAGCTGGCAGCAACATCTCTGTGTACCTTATACTGTGCCCACTGTCCTTTTGGATGAAGTTCATGATGAAGAAAACCAGCAAAAGTGCACCTGGGCCATGCAAATAACCAGCTTCCCAACTGTAGGGTATAGAGTCTCTTTTCCGCATTGTAGACATTCCTCTGGCCTACATAAGCCCATTCCAGTGCAGGAAGCTAAGCTCTAAAGACTGCACAGAGTCACTAAGGGCACTATTACTTACACCTGACTTTTGGCCTGAACTAACTGGGTTGTGTTTTAAGTACATTTTATTGAGAAAGCATTTGGACTACAGAGTGCCCACCAAAAACAAACAAAAACCAAAAACAAAACCGTGCATGCCTGCACACATCCCTGTCTCCTTGGGTTTGGAATACCCTTGGAGCTCCTCACTGTCTTTGATTACTGCGTACAAGTAGTGTAGAAATCTGAATCATTAATCACTGTTCATCTCTAATCACTCCCTGCTCCTCACTCAAATCCACCTTCTGTATCATTTCAGAATCATGTTCTTAAAACTCTCTACCCAATATCACCTCTGACTCAAAATCGTCAGTGGCTTCCAACAGCATTTTCCAAGATAGGGTCTATAAACAACGCTCCCAAAATGTTCTATTAAGAATAAATTCAGTGGCTGGGTGTGGTGGCTCACATCTGAAATCCCAGCACTTTGGGAGGCTGAGATGGGCAGACTGCTTGAGATCAGGAGTTTGAGACCAGCCTGCACAACATGGCAAAACCCCGTCTCTACAAAAAGATACAAAAATTAGCCAGGCATGGTGGTGCCACTAGTGAGGCTGAGATGAGAGGATTATTTGAGCCAGGGAGATTGAGGATGCAGTGAGCTGAGATTGTGCCACTACATTCTAGCCTAGGTGACAGAGCAAGATTCTATCAAGAAAAGAGAGAGAGAAAGAGAGAGAGAAAGAAAGAAAGAATGAACGAACGGAAGGAGGGAGAGAGAGAAAGAAAGAAAGAGGAAGAGAGAAAGAGGAAAAGAAGAAAACAAAAATTATATTCAGTGATAAAAACTATTTTGAGAAACTCTTAGAGATTAGCAATATGGATTCATGTATGAAAGGCTCTGAGAACTTCTATAGGAGATAAACATTTCTGAAAACTTTATCCCAGCTTTTCTCACTTTTTCAAGCATGGGGACTTCTTTTGACTAGCAATTCTACAATATCCAATAGAACTGGCTTTCCAGAAAGACAGGTCTTGGGAAATGCTGCCCCAAAGGGTGAAGTTCAAATTCCTTAGCATGTGTGTGATGACCCATATTAATGGGTCTCTGCTACTCCTCCACTTCCACCTCCCACCCTCTCTTCCAGGTGCCTGCCTGAGCTCAAGCCCTCTTCTGACTAGAGTGCTCTCCCTCCTCCCCCAGCAGGCCTATCCCAACCACACCAGCCTCATCCATCACTTCATCTTCCAATCTCCTGTTCCACTGATTTCCTTCTTCTATTTCCAAGCTCCAAATTAAGTCTTTTGGGAGGATCTTATAGGTTTGTGTTCTTTTTCTTCACCTAAATTTTAAGTTCCTTGAAGGCATTTGTATTTTATAATTAATTTTATAACTGATAACTAATTACATTTTATAACTAATGCCTATGAATTCACGAAACCTAAGATGAGATCTTCTATGCATGTTAAATAAATGGTATGTTTTAATGAAAATAAGATGAGTTTCTCCAACTATGTCAGTGTAGCAAGAGGAAGAGGGAAATCATGTCAAAACAGAATACAATTCTCAGAGCAATGTAATTTACCGGAGTGACTGAAGGATGTCCACAAAGCAACATCAGGATTTCAAAGTTCTACAAAATCATCCCCAGTGCCAAAATGTTGAACAAGAAACCACAGGTAAAAAGTAGTGGTGTGTACCAAGCCCTAAAATTGACTGTCCAATGAAAAAGAGGATATATTCCCTAATCTAAAGTAGACACAATGATTCGCAGGAAGAGAGGAAAAATAGGTACAGATCTTTTGGGGTCTGTTAAATGCCAAATCATATAATTTACTAATTTATAATACAGTAAATCCCCAAATTTCCTTCCTTTCTATATGACTTCCATTCAACACATATTTAGTAAACACTAGGCACTGGGAACTGAGGAAAAAAGACAGCTGGAAATGTCTTAGGGAAAATTGGGGCAAAGTATAAGGTACAGAGACACAAATATTTCTACCTTCTGAAAGTCCTAAGTAAAATGAGAGAACTTTTTTTTTAAGTATATTAACACAATGAGGATGAGGCAGCCTAAAATAAGTAAGTCTCATCTAAAAGCTGTCAAAAGCCATAAGTCGGCAGATCCACAAGATGTCAAATTTATGTGTTTCTTTTATTTCTTTTGAGAACCAATGACTTTCTGTTGCCAAGTGTTCAATATTAGAATAAGGAACACCAGTGGCAATCACTCTTCTAAGTCCAACACATTGTCTGACACATGGTAGGCACCTAATAACAATGTGTTGAGTAAACCAATGAATGCACAGATGAGTGAAAAAGGCAGGAAAGGAGGCCTTCCACCTATGCACAAAAATGCAGTGTTTAGCTGGATCTTGTTTGGTGCTATAATTCCTTTACATTGGAACACAGTGAAGGGTGGGTTACACAGATCAATCAATGCCTTCTTGAGTTAACTCACACCTCCCTTAAAAACAGCCTTATTAAAGATCAAAATTCATAGGTAAAACAAAATATTCCTACATGATTCCCCTCCCATGTTACAGTATTGCAGGCAAAATTAGTACTCCTACGATAAATGTACCATGCCAGAATTTTGAATAAATAGTCCATTTTATACAATCTCAACAGGAAAAAATGGTGGAGTGAGTGACAGCTGAATTTGGACACCTGTCCCTCGGGAGGAGGTAAGGAGAACTGCACTACAATATTAGAATTTTAACAAGTTTAGGTTTTAAAAATGTGACTAAGAGAAAAAAACAAAAGAAGAATAGTCTAGGAGAAGGCAAGCTGATACAAATTTGCATCAGGTGAACTGTGTTATATATTGAATTTGACTGTAATGCCAGTTGAATGTATTCATCTTATTTTACTCACAATGCCACACTTAACATTTGGCACATGTGTGCATATATGTGAAACGATGCAAATTAAATTAGGGAAAATGTTGGTAGTTTAAATCTTATTAACAGAAAAAAAATAAATCAGAAAAATGATTGATGATAATGTGGTCTTTAAGGAAGAACCTTACAAGAAAGGTGAGGAGGATTTTTTCCCTGGAGATATTTGCAATGAAAATGTGCAAAGAACTGAGAAATGGAAAAGAATAAATTCCTTGCTGTGTGGTGAAAAAAGTCCAATCTTTTTTCTCTCATTTCTATAATGCTGTGAACAGACAGTATAGGTGATCAAGAGATTGTTGAACCTAAATACATTCCTGGATATTGTAGTTATTACAGAAATCATCATCAAGATTTCCAAACAATTCAAAGCACCAGCAAAAACCACCTGTAGAAGGCTTATCTCATAGGATAACTCTTTCCTTTGCAACCCACAGTGTTTTATTTAGTAACACTAGGATGATACTTAAGTTTACCTTATTATATCTCTACATAATGGAGAAAATATCTATTTCACAGATATCAATACTGCTGTCTTTGAAAAAGTCCAAAGCTATAGTATGTTTCTGACACAGACCAGGGCTTAATAAGTGACATCATTTATGATGATGACATTCCTTACCATTAGACTGTTATTATTTCTTATCATATAAACCTCTCTTCCAGCTGAGAATAAGACTATGTTTTTCCTCTTTGCATCCCTTACGGCCCAAGCACAGTGACTTTTAAAAGCATTTGATGAATTTAATGTTAACTGAAATGTGGAAGCTTACCTTTAAACTGGTTTATCTCATAAACTGACCTATCTGTATCTCAAGGAAAGAATAGGAATCATCTCCCATCATACTTGTGGAGGGCAACACTCCCTCCGAAAGTAGCTACAGTAATCTCTAATAACCCAGAGACGTAGGCTAGCTCTGAACTAAAATGCTATCATATTTAGGAAGGAAAATAATACCCAGGAATGCCAATGTAATTGCTTCAGATTATAACCTCCCTATTAATGGTTGTTCTCTGTGAGGTGCAGGGAGGAGGCTGAGAGATGAGGTTGATGTGAAAAAGCCAGTCTCATCCAGTCCTAAGTGATATGAAAATTATATTAAAAGACCATAGCTGCTAACATCTGTTGGCTTTCTTGTGTGTGGGCCCCTGTCTCATGCCCTAATTTGTGTTAAATTTTATTCTTAACATCTTATAAATGCACATTTTTTATTTTTATAAATGATAAAACAGGTTAGAGAGATTCACTACCTGGATGCAAATCACATCAATAATAAATAAGAGAATCAGGCTTTGAGTTCAGGTCTACATACTCCCAAGTTTGAAGGAGTAATTCTATACAACATGTGGTCTTAGCAACACTCAGAGTTCGCAAATCTCCAGCTATTTAGAGGCCACAGTTTTACCTAAAGCAGCAAGTACTATGACTTATGTTCAACACTTTCAATACAACATAAAATGATTAGCTTCTCTCCCTTTCTCTAAGCTCTTTCCACCTGCTACAGTACCCAGAAATCTAGGTACTGGCATGCTTCTTAAAGAACTTTGTAGGTTATGTTCATGTCTGAGATGAGTAACAAGTTCACGGAGACTGTTTATTTAGTACAATGCCACTTACTCTCTGAGAAGAAGGCCATGTGAAAACAGTGTTTACTAGGAGAAAGAGGATGGAAGGGCATAATATCCAGGAAGCAATCCCAGTCCGAGGCAGCAGCCTTCAGCAGCAGTACTGCACTATTACCCGACGGTAAGAAAGTCTCACCCACCCACATTCTCATTCATCTACAGCAACCCAAAGAACAAAACTATATATCAGATGTTTTAAAGGAACAAAGTATCAGTTAAGAATGAAATGGCACAGTTCCACACAAAAAGCAGGAAGGTTTGTTCTCCAATATTTATTATAGCATTTTAGTTCAGAGCTAACCAGGCCTCTTGTCAATTATTTAATGGGTGATGACACAGGTAATAGGGCCCCCGATTAGGGGGCTACAAAGAAGACTTGACACCCCTGAGCCAGGATGATGTTAGCCATCAGCACAGTGCTCCTAACTTTCTCTGCTCAAGTCTCTCATGTCTTACGGAAAAATTTGAGGAGTACGCCTAAGGTTGGAATCAACCTCACCTCTCTCTCAATTTCATTTGAAAACCAGAAGCTGCTGAAGTTCCCTGCCAGAAGAGGGCTCACCCACCCCACTATGCCCAATCTAACTTTCCAAATAGATCTATATTGTTTGTATTATGTGCTTTTCATTGACACCCAATCAACCTAGAGATTTAGGTTAGCTCTGAAATAAAATGCTGTCATATTTAGGAATGAAAATTATACCCAGGAATGCCAAATAAGAAGTCATAGTCTTGAGTAAACAAACTCTCCAGGAAAAAAAACCCTGTATGTTTAAAACTTGCCACCAACCTTCATGGTGTTAAACAATAAAAAGCTCCCCTGGGCATCTTGAACCTTCCTCATAACAGAACTTGCCCTAGATTATCTTCTTGGCTTACCTGTTGTTTAATCATACCCAAAGCCAGCCCCCTGTCATAATAATCTCCCTATCATATACCATCTTTCTTATAAAACTTCTTTGAATAAAACTTTTCAAAATGATACATAAGATCAGCATGATATCTGAAATGCAACCCAAAATTTATAACTATCAGCTAGCATTATAAAAACCCTTTTCTGTAGGAAAGTCATGGATGATATTCACAACGACTAAGTTAGAAGGGCTGCCCTCCATGTTCAAGGAGCAGAGAAAGGAAGTCTACACCAAGGCCTTCTGTACATCCTTCCTAACAATTATTTTAAAAAAGAGAAACTGCCATTTATCCGCATGAGATATGACTGGTTTTCAAAGTAATGGGTAAAAAATGACCAAAACCTTGATTGTCTTCATTATGGCTCACATTAGGCACACAAACTCTTTTTTTTTTTTATATTCTAAGCACAGAAAATTGCTTCATTTCTCAAGTAAATATATGCTAGAAACTTGCGGATATCTCAAGAATGCTTTGTAGCTAAAGAAAGTAACATCATTGCCTACTCATTTTGCTTAATTTGCTAGTCTCTCAGCAACTTTGTGCTAACACTTTCATCCAATTTTAGATCCTAGGATAAGGCAATAGTCCAGAGCCCTGGAAAGCCTCTACCTCCAGCAGTTCACCAGGCCACTGAAGCCCCAGGATGGAGCTTCTCTCCAGGACACCTTCCTGGTAATATACATGTTACGTGCAGCTCACGTATCTTCTCCAAGTTGCATTCCAGTAACTAAGCTTCAGAAGCTTCTTATGAATTGTTTATTCTGTGTTTTAAAGCTCCATCAGCTGTTGGGATGATTTGCAACATTTTTCTTTTTGGTTAAGCAGGATTGGTGAGCATTACTGGCCTTTTGGTGGAATCCTTGCTATTTAAAATTCCTGCTCCTGGGATTAAAGGAGATAAGGTCTTTGAAAGCCTTTTGTAAACTGTAAAGTCCTAGTCAAATGGAGTGTGCTGTTATAACATTAACCATCATAGCAATAACCATAAACCAGCTGCAATGGGGGCCTTAAAATGCTGAAGCATGTTTGGGCCTTGTCTTTCCTCCATTCCTACCCTTAGGGTCTATGATGGTGCCCAGCATATGGGAGCCTCTCAAGGAAGTTTTGTTTGGAGGAATAAATCAATGACTCAGAAACATCACATGGTTTTCCAAAGTAATGTCCATAGGCAAAAAGAAGCTAAGCATGACAATTTAAATAATGAAAATACTCTGCCAAAAATGCTGGGGTGCTGGGGAGAAATGGTACAGAACAAAGTTCTTCTAAAGAATTTATTTGATAATCAAATCTGGTCCTTTACAGTCAGACTGGGGAGGAGAAGGAGTACAGACAGGTGCATACATTTATTAGTCCAGAAAATGTTAGTCCAGGATGACTTAGAGAAGGAGGCTGCCACCCCAGAAAAGGGAAGAGAGGCTGCAGTTTGAGAGGCAGTACCAAATAAAAAACAAACCAAACAAACAAAACAAAACACACACACACAGTAGGCAAAAGCTACTCCTGCAAAGAATATTATTAATGCGGGCTTTTAATCTGGACTGTGCCTTTAAAGAGGTGGAAATGACCAATTCTGTGTCTTAGGAGGGTGGTGGCTGTTAAGCCGGGAAATGACTGAGGGAAGGGATACTGATATGAAATGATTTATTTCTGGAAAATGCTCTTGTAAGCATTTGCAGGAATAGTTCTGGTTACTAGAGGGGTGGTCTATTTTAGGCACCTATGTACGGGGAGGAGTGAACAAGTTGGTGGGGATGAAAATAAAAAGGGAAGTGGTAGCGGACAGGAACAGGGATCTCATTCATCAGACTCAGAAGCCTCAAGGATGAGAAGAGAAATTTCGGGGTGGCTGCCCGTTACTCAGCAAGAAGGCGAACACTGGTTTGCTGGCTCAGCACTAAACCCGAGATGAGGATATCCTAACAGCCCTTTTTCTCTAAAGGGTAGGGTAGGGTGGGGCCAAATGGAGAGGAGGAGGAAGGCCTGCCACCCCGGAGGTCTGCAGGACTCAGCAGCAGAGAGGCCTTGCACCAGTGCTCCGCTCCATTCCGGAATATATCCTATTTCTGACCATCAATCAGCATTAAGCCAGTTTGGGGGCTGAGCTTTAGGCACAGGCAGTTGCCAGTAGCAACAGGGCACAGGCTCCCAGTAAGGTGGGCGGGAGGTGGCAGCAAGGGAGGGGCCGCCTAGGCTAGTGGCCTGGAGCTGGGCAGACAAGGTCAGGGATCTCCCTGACACGCACGAGGGAGGCAGTGCGGGGCGCGGGGGAAGAAGGATCCTGGTGCTAGGTGGGGAGAGGCGTGCCTAGCCTGCCCTGCTGGGGCCGGGCCAGGGAGTGGCCCAGGCCACTGACCTCGCTGGGGACTGGGAGGGAGTTTTCCTAGTGGCATAGCTATTCCCCTGCCAAACCCAGCGGCCTCCGGGCCCCCGGGAAGGCGCCACTCCAATAGCCCCTAGACACATGAGTCAAGGTCAAGTGACAGGAGAGGCGCTGGTCCTGGGCTCGGGTGGACCGAAGAACTCAAATCTGCCTCTCCCCGGCAGCCCCTTTACACCCCCACCGTTCAGGAGTCTCTCGAAGATGCCAACGCGGAAGTGTTTCTGCACTTGTGCGTGTTTTCATTTGTGCTGCCCACACAAAAGCGAGGCCCCACAGGTGGAGAGGAGGGCGTGTGTGTGCGTGCGTGTGGCGCGGGGCTCCGGCTACGTGGGAGCTGGGCGGGGATGCGCACACAGGGAACGATGCGCACACACGGATCGACTCCCACCCGCCGTCCCGCCTCAGGTGTCCTGGCACAGGCTTTCAAGGAAGGGAGAGCCCCTGAAGTCGTGCCATCTCCCAAAACTTCTCCCCCTGCCGTTGGGCCATGGTAAGGGGGAAAGGACGCAGGACCCTGAGGGAGGCGTATAGTCTGAGGGCAGAGAGCAGCAGAGGAGATCAGGCGGGAGGCACGGAAGCATGCAGTCTGCGGGACTGGGATAGAACGGGTAGTGGGAGCCACGCGCTGAAGGGCTGGGGCCAGGGTGGCGGCGCGCGGGGGACGCGCCTGGGCGGGGAGTGGGCTGGCGTCTCCTTACCTGGCCTTCGGTGGAGCATGCTGCTGCGGGCCGGGGGACGGTGTGGGTGCTGCGCCCCCAGGGGCTGACGCTGCAGCGCCTTCACTTTGGGGGCGGCAAGGCTCTGGCTGCAGAGCCGCGAGTTGCCAAACTTGCCATGTCCAGAACGCGGAGGCAGCCTGGGCCACGCGCGCCCCGCAGCCCGGGCACCTCGCACTCCTCCGCTTTGTTGTGTTCCGCCGCCAGTCCCCTTGCGCCTGCCTCCAAGTGTCCCCGCGCCCTCTTCGCCGCCGGCAGTTTCACCGGCGCTCAGGGAGGCTCCTCGGGTGGGCAGTGCCACTTTCCTCCTGGAGGTGCTTGTTAAAGAGCTGCCCGGGAGCCCCAGGCGGGCTGCTAGGCTTGTGCTCTGACGAGGAGGCTGGGGCCCATCGATTCCCACCCCCTACCCAATCCCCCTCCCCTCCCCTCCACGGCCCCCCCATCAGAAGCTGCTTAGGATCGGCGCTGTCAAATCCAGCCCATCTGCTGCAATCATAATCAGTCTCAACCGAACGGTTCTGACAAATCTCCGCCTGGAGCTGGAGTTGGAGAAGCCGGAGAGTGAGGGGCGGGGAAGGGAGGAGGGGGTGAGGGGACGATGGGGACCGACCGGGTGTCCTGAGAGGGGGCCTAGAGGCTTCTATTGTCTGCCCCTAACGGAGGAAATGAAAAGGGAAGCAGGGATCCAGAAGGGGAAATAGTGCTTTCATTTCCTTGTAAGAAAAAATAAATCTATTCCCGTGGGTACCTGGTTCCCTTCACTCCCCCACCCCCAACCTCAGCCCTGTCTGGATGGAATGAATTTCTGCTAACGAACTAAACAAACAGGCCCCTTAATCTTATCATGGGGGTGACCCAGAGACTGGCACAGACATCCAAAGCATCATATAATTGGCAGGTAAGAGCTGGAACTAACAGCCATTTGTCTGGAGTCAGAAGTTGGTTCCCAAGTGCATTTGGGAATAAAGCTCTTCAGGGGAGAAGGGCCCTGTAATTGGCCAGGAAGCTTGGCCCTTGGCCTCCTGTTGGCATTTCCAGAGATAAAAGGAAATCTGCTTTGGGCAAGAAAACGCTGAACTCCACTTAGCCCCATTTTTAATTTAAAGGATTCTCATAATTTTTTTTCATTGTTTCATGAAAATGCTATTTTTCAAGAAATGCTATTAGAAAATAATGACTGCGAAAATTGAATTATTTTTCAAACAAATTGCTTGATCTGTAGATGAAATGGGATGCTCCTTTCAACAGCATACTTTGAACTATTCAAAAAATGCCACTTTAATACAATCATATATATTTGTACTGGTGATTCACAAGGATTACCTCAAAAATTGTTTTCTTAAGTATAATATAAATGACAGTAGTCCTAGAGACATACAAAAAAAGTCTTAAGGCATGAAAGAACACAACCAATGGGATTATGCCTGGTTTTATACATTCTTCTCAAGTTCTGGGAAATGTCTAGTTGCCCTGAATGACAGTATTTGTTTGGGAAATAATTTGTTGGATAAACAAATCGCCAGTGGAAAAGTTGAAGAAAAGTTTTAAGCCATTTATTCAGATAGGTATAAGAGCTAAGCAAAAATAAATATAACTTACTATGAAAATTGAATAAAATTCTAAATTAGGGCTCAAATCATTTTTTCGCTTTATGCTGTACTTGAGAAATGTGTGCAAGCCACATTAAGCACTCACTTCTCTAGGCAGAGACTGTGTTTTCCATTTATTTTATAGTCCAGTGGTGCTTACAACAGCACTAGGCAACTATGGGCACTCTGTGAATACTGATAGTTTGAAATTTTGATTGACAGGTCAGAATTAAAACTGCATACATCATGGTGACTTTATAGCTGAGGCAAAGTGGAGTCCAAGTGTTACTTTCCCAATAAGTAAATCACATAAGTCAAGGACAGCTACTGGTCAGATTTTACAATATTTTTATGAATATTTAAAAGTTTGGAGTTTTTCATTGATAATTTGTTTAATGTGCTTATCAGTATTAAATAAAAATTTTGCTAAAATTAACATGGTGCCAAGAAATGAATATTTCAAAAAGGGTCCTCTCCTCCAGAATGAAATATCATGCTGGTGACTAATTTAACTAACATTGTCCAGGAAATTGCTGTGGTCCAGGAAGAAAAGAGTTGAGCTGAGTGTCAGCCACTGGTGTTCTGGCACCATCCTTCACAAGAAATTGATATGTTCTACTGTGTTATTTCCTCACTTGGTAGTCTCAGTTGCAGCGCAGCTAACTTACAGCCTAAATTTTCAGGCCACCTCCAATTTATTAATTCCTTGGTTGTAACTTCAAAATATAGCCCAGCATGTTTTCTCAATTATTTATTGAACAATTACTATGTGTCAGTGTTGGAATATATGAATGAAAAATCAAACAAAAATTTTTGACCTTGTGGAGCTTACAGTCTGGAGGAGAAGACAGAAGTTAGAAGAGAATACACAAGGAAATTATACTCTGTTAGAAGGTAATCAGTGCAATAGAGAAAAATAAAGCAGAGTGGCCTGTGTGGTATTCAAGTTTAAATACAAGAGTGCTCAGTGAAAATTGCACTGAGAATGCTGGGCCTGAATTAATGATTAAAGGAGGTGTGAGAGCAGGCAAGCCATGCAAATATCTGGGAAGATGGTCCCAAGAAGTGGGAAAAGCAGGTGTGAGTGGCTTTTAAATATAATTGCACCTGGCAAGGTCTAGGAGCATTAATGAAGCCTTGGGAATGGAACACAGTGAGGGGAGAGAGTTAACAAGAGTGGGCTTAGAAGACAGATCATTGCGTGGGACCTAACAGGCCAATTAAAGGACTTGGATTTTTACCCCAAGTGATAGGGGAGGACACACAAGACACAGAGGGAGTGACATGATGATCTGACTTTTGTTTAATGGACCACACTGGCTGCCATGTTGAGAATTAATTATAGGGGCAGAGGAGGAAGCAGGGAGATCTGTTATTAGGCTATTCCAAGAATTTAGGTAGGAGATGATGACTTGGACAGGGTGATAGCAAGAAAGATAATAAGAATTGGTGGCAATTTTAAATTGCTTTGAATTTAGAGCCAACCATATTTGATCATGGTGAGTGGCTTGAAAGAAAAGAGGGAGTAAAGAGTAACTCCAAACATTTGGTCCTACCAACCAGAAGGGTGAAGTAGCTACCAGTTGAAATGAGAAAGACTATGGGTGGAGCAAATTGTGGTGGAAGAATCAAGTTCAGGCTTTTACCGGTTAAGATTGGAATGCCTATTAAGTTAAATTTTAAAAATAATTTATGTAAGCTCTTAGAATAGTTCCTGGCTTTTCTTAAGTACCATACAAATGTTTGAGGTGGTGGTTATTATAGTTATTAATGTTTGCCAACCAAAATGAGATGCTGAATACACGATTGTACCACAATTGTGATGGTGGTTGCCAAACTGTTTTGTTATAATCCAATTGTGACTCAAAAACTGGTGAATTTTATTGTACATAAACTAAACCTTAATAAAAACATTTTTAAAAAACGGAGAACTTAGTCTCATGTCTTAATAGTGAGAGTATGGAACTTTTCCATTGGAGAAAAGGAAGCTTCAGAAGTATCATCATTTTGCATACCCAGTGAAATAACTGATCCACATAAACATCACCAATAGATGCTAAAGCCATTAAGTAAATGTTTGATGGAAAATAATGAGGCAGGTGAATAGGGTCTAGAGGCAGAGAACCTGAGGCCAATTCACACTGACTTCCTAGAACAAAGTCAAATGGAAAGCCCTAACTTTCTGCACCTAAGTAACAAAAGGACTGGAGGCCACTCCCTTTGCAAACCACCCCCTACTTTCTTGTGGCAGATGGAAAACAGAAAGTATCTTTGATTGGTTACTTTCCACAACCAATTAGATACTTGCATAGGGTGTAACCTTTGTAACTTCACTTCAGCCTTATTGGCTGCTTCCCTCCGAGTGATTATGCTCACTACTTCATTTACATAGGGAGTACACAAAGTAACCAATGGGAAAACTCCAGAGGGTGTTTAAACCCCAGAAAATTCTTTTCTGGGGCTCTTGAACCCCTATTCTTGGACCCACTCCCACTCTGGGAAGTGTACTCTTGTTTTTAATAAATATCTGCTTCTGTTGCTTCATTCTTTCCTTCCTTTGTTTGTGCATTTTGTCCAGTTCTTGTTCAAGATGCCAAGAACCTGGACACCCTCCAGTGGTGACAATAGATTGTTCCAACTACAAATACTGCCTCCTGACTTTTTGTTAATTGCAAAGGGGGAAACTGTATTATATAAGGGAGAAATCATCTGATATGTTTCTCCTTATGTGATGCTGTATGTACAGATTTTTGCAACATATTTTTATGGAAAACCTGTTTAAACTGAGTCTAAGCAGGGCCTTTACTGCAATTTTCACCTTACAGGAATTAGTGATAATAGAGAAACAGATAAGACACGACAAGGAAACCATGAGGCATAAGCAGAATATGGAACTTTCTAGATGTCTTCAAAAAGTCAATGTCCACAGATGGGAAAAAGTAAAGGGACTATTGTAGATTAAAAGAGACATGACAATTAAATGCAACTAATGGATTACGTATCAGTGCAAAATAAGCAACTATAAAACACATTTTGGAAATGATTAGAGAAATTTAAATAAGATTGGTATTAGCTGATATAATGGAATTTTCATTATTTTTTCTAGGGATAAAAGTGATACTGTGGTTATAAAGAAAGTGATCCTTATTTTTAAAATACACATGCTCAAATATTTTGGGTTGAAGTATCATGATAGTCACCATACGCTTTGGGAAAAAATATACATGAAGTAAAAATATTAACATCTGTTGATGCTAAGTTGTGGGCAGATAAGTGTTTTATTATTCTGCTCTTTTAATTTTTCTACATATTTGAAATTTTTCTTAATAAAAGTGAACAAAATATACTTATAAAAATCTATACATCAAAAAGTAATTATAAGAAAAATTTAAAAATATAGAACTTGATGTCTCAAAAATATCAAAATTATAAGATGAAAAAAAAAGCAGTGCATGGAAGGAGATTAATAATTTTAATGGGCATTCTAGCAATGAAGAAAAATGTAAATAAATGTTCAAAGTACCCAACTAAAACAGAACAAAAAACAAAATAAAATAAATCAAAGTCTAATAAAAGAGAACAAATCAATACAGGATCAACAATGCAAAGTCTGGTTAGATGAATGAAAAACAGTGGAGACACAAATCAATAAGCCTAGGAATAAAAAAGACTATATAACTAAGGATACAATAGATCTTAAACCTAATAGGATTACTTACCATGAGCAATTTTATCTGTTTTCAAATTTATTGACATAAAGTGATCAATGTCCTAAAATAAACTTTTAATAAAATTCAACTATCCATGGAATCGTGAACAATTAAATAGATTGAATCTGTAGTTGAAAAAAAATTTACTCCTGCATAAACATAGGTCCAAATTTTAAACATATTCCTTGAGATAAAACGTACCCAAGTGTTGAATTTGGTTTTAGCATATGCACAGTTATGTAACCATCACCATCCCCTTAGAACAATTTCTTTACCCCCAAAAAGTACCTATTAACATTCACTCCTCAGTCTCCAGGCAGAGGCAACCAATAATGTGCTTTCTATCTCCATAGAATTGCCTATTCTGGACACTTAATATAAATGGAATCATATAGTTTGTAGCCCTTTCTCTGATTTCTTTCATTTAGCATAATGTTTTCAAGTTTTGTCCATGTTGTAGCACGTATTGGTACTTCATTCCCTATTTCCAAATAATATTCCATTGTCTTCATGTACCACATTTTATTATTCATTCATCAATTAATGGGTATTTGGGTTGTTTCTGTTCTTTGGCTACTATAAATAAGGCTGTTGTAAACATGTAAACATTCATGTATAAGTTTTTCTGTGGGCATATGTTTCATTTCTTCTAGGGATATACCTAAACAGTGGAATTGCTGAGTCCTATAGCAACTGTTTAATATTTTCAGGAACTGCCAAGCTAGTTTCCAAAGCAGCTGTACCATTTTACATTCCCACCAGCAATGCATGAGCATTCTAATTTCTCCACAGCCTCTCCAACACTATTATCCTTTGTTTATAGCCATGCTAGAGGATGTAAAGTGATGTCTCATGAATTTTATTCACATTTTCCTGATGGCTAATGACGTTCAGTATCTTTTCATGTGCTTATTGGTCATTTGTATGTGTCTTCTTTGGAGAAATTTCTTTCCAACTCCTTTGTCCATTTTCACATTGGGTTATTTGTCTTTTGATTGTTGAGTCATGGACTCATTACCCAATCTTCACAAAACTTGAAAAAATAAACTCTAATTATCCATACCTCAGAGAGAGTTATAGGGAATTTTAAAAGGGGGTGCAGGAGAAAGAAGGAAGAGTAGGTGGAGGAAAGAGGAAAATTAGGGGAAAGGGAGATGGGGAAAGAGTTTTATCAGGCTAGAATGACTCTGATACCAAAAGTAAGCATAGGCTGTATGGAAAAGGAAAATTAATGAGGCTTTCAAAATTCTTAATAAAACTGAATCCGTCAATGTGGAAAATTACAATAGTAGCAATAATAACTATTATAATTAAATGATGTTACCAAATAAGATTTGTCCTGTAATGCAAAGATGATTTGGCCCTAGAAAATCTATTAATTTAATTTCCAAAAAAAAAATAATCTTTGGGAAAGCGTAAAAAATTTAAACAGATAATCATTTCAATAGGTGCCGGAAAATTTTGATAACATTCAATATTTATCATGGTTAAAAATAAATAAATTAAAAAATGTTTCACCTCCCTAGGAACAGAAGGGAATGCCCTTAACCTGATAAAGGGTGTCCGCCAAAAAAAAAAAAAAAAAAAAATCTATAGCTCACATTATATTAAATAGCGAAATTAAAGAACATTTCCTTTAAATTTTTCCTCTAGACAAGGATACCTTCATCACCAGTTCATTTTCTCTAAGATCTTAATTATTATTTATCATCAATATTATAATCTCCACAGAAACCTGAAGAGAACCCAGAGGCAAATCAGACATAGGAAGAAAGCAGTATGTTTACTAGATAAAAAACAATATACCAAAATGGATGCTCTTGCTAAGATATGTACCAAATTGTTAGAAGTGTATACTTTAGGAGATCCCATTTAAAAATATTTTAAAAAATTTAGAAGACAGGAATAAACTTAAAGAGATGAAACAACTTTAGAGAGAAAACTTTGTTGACAGAATAAAAGAACTGAGTAAATAGTAAAACATATAAAAGTGATGGATTAGAAGACTCAGTCTTCTGGCTTAATCTTTAAATGTGAAACATCAATCAAAATCTCAGCAGATTTACACACTGAATGTACCAGATGGTTCTAAAAGTTTTTCAATTAAAAAAAAAAGGCCCAAAATAGCTAAATATATTCAGTAAATTTGAAACCTCTAACATTCCAAAGAGGGCCAGTTACCTTACTATAAAATGACGTAACTCAAACAGGTAAGAGATATGGATTAACTGAAATAGAAAGATAGCTTAGAAACAGACCCACATTTATGGACTCAGATTATATGACAGAAACAACATTATTAATTATTGGGGAAGGATTTACTGTTCAAAAAACAAAACTAGAATCCAACTTCAGGTCATTTCCAAAATGTAAACTCAGATTAAAAACTAAATGTAAAAAGCAAATGTATAAGACTTTTTGAAGAATGCTTTGGAGGATATTTTCATATCAGGTAGGGAAATACAATGAAGTATTTTACTGTGTTAAAATTTTAAAACTTTGTAAAAAAAATACCATAAACAAAATGAAAACTCAAGGCGCAGACTAGAAGAACCATGAAAAATATGCATTATAAAAAGAATAGGTATCCTACATTTGTAAAGAACCATAAACGAGTGGGAAAAAGTGAAAAAAAAATGGGGGGGAACATAGAAATAAGCAGTTCATAGAAGATCATTAAGCGGCAATAACTATATTAAAACTACTTAATATAAGTACTGGGGAAATGCAAATTAAAACAACAATGAGGTAGTATTTTGTGCCTATCATATTTCCTAAAAATAATTCTATTACACTATGTGTTGATGAGGATGTGTAGAAAGACCTCTTCCACATTCTAGGTGGAAACAATTTGGATCTGTTTATTAAGTTGAAGGTGTCCGTCCTCTGTGACATAGCAACCCCATATCTATGTACTCAAGGAGAAGGCTCACACATACACATAAGCACACCTGGAACTCACACAAAATCCATTATATTAAATCTCAAACTTTAGTACGTTCTGGAAAGTATAACTACTACAGACACCACCTGTTGATAACAATGCAATAAAACAAATTATTTAAAAACAAAAATGGAAAACTAACTTTTAAGCAACTCTTCAATGAAAGAGATTACAAGCCAAAATCTCAAAATCTCTGAAACATGATAATGAAAACTACTAGATGCATTGACAGCAATGGTCAAAGAAAAACTGGCAGTCCTATGCACATGTATCAGTAAAAATTTTAAAAATGTAAATAAAATTTCAGCTGAAAGGCACAAAAGAAAAAATAACCAAAAGAAAGGAAATCGGGTAACAGTAAAATGTAATAAGAAAGTAGAAAACAGAAAAGCAATAAGGCTAATTAATGAATCAGAATCTAGTTGTCTCTCTTTTTTGAATAGACCACTACATAACTTAATCATGAAAAAAATGAGGGAGGTAAATAAATCACCAATAAACATTTGACTCTTGAACAACACAGTGTGAACTGTGCAGGTCTGCTAATACAGATTTTTTTAATTTCAGTAAAAGTTAAAGAGAGTATGCCTGTCTCCCTTTCTACCTCCTCCACCTATTCCACTTCTGTCACCCCCTGAGAGCAAGACCAACCCTTCCTCTTCTTCCTGCTCTTCCTCAGCCCACTTCCTGTGTAGATGAAGAGGATAAAGGTCTTTATGATGATCCACTTCCATTTCATGAATAGGAAACATATTTTCTCTTCCTTATGATTTTGTTAATAGCACTTCCTTTTCTCTAGCTTACTTTCTTGAAAGACTGCAGTATGTAATATACATGACATATAAAATATGTGTTAATAGGCTGTTTATGTTATCTTTAAGGCTTCCAGTCTACAGTAGGATATTAACAGTTAAGTTTTTCTGGGAGTCAAATGTTATTTAGGGATTTTTGACTATTCAGGGGTCAGTATTCCTAACTCCTACATTGTACAAGGGTCAATTATACAAGATAGGAAATGAAAAATGGGAAATAACTACTGAAACAAAACAAATTAAGAGGCAATTTTATAGACATCACATATATGCAAAACAGTGGAAAACAAAGATAAAGTTGAAACTTTGTTTGGAAAATACATTTACTAAAATTGGCTCTGTTAGAGATAGAAAGATTAATAAAGTTTTCTATAAAAAATAATTAATATACCAACCCACAAAAACATATCTAGGCCCAAAACACCCAAAGTCAGATCACTCCAATGTTCCACATTTACTCCAGGACATGGAAAATGAAGAAAAACTTCCTAATTATTGTTATAGAGCAAATATAACATTGATAATTTAACTTGCTAAAGTCAGTTTTTAAAAAAATGAAATTACAGGCCAACAGTTACTATACATATCACTGCAAAAATAGTAAATAAATATGAGCAAAACAATGTAAACATTGCATTAAAAAAAATTATAGCCAAGTGACAGTTAATCCAGGAATGCAAGTTTGGCTCAATATTAATTAATCCAGTAGCATATGACACCCTGTTAATAAATCTAACAGAAAAAAATTACGGGATTCTCTACATGTATTTAAATCATTTTTGAGAAAATTTAAAACTCTTCCTGATGAAGATAGGAATTGATGTATATTTTCTTAACATCATAAAACATATCATGCACACATATGCTTAGTCCTAACATCAGTATCTCACTTAATGGGGAACTACTTGAGACACTCAACTTGATCAGGAACAAGGCCACGATGCCTGCTGCCTCCACTTCTATTCAACATTTTATTGGCGTCAATGCAATTATATAAGATAAATCAAATGGAGGCATAATAATTGGAAAAGAGCAAGTATAAACTGTATTTGTTGATGACATGGTAGTATTCCTTAAAAATGTAGCAAATTAATGATAAAATTAACTCAATAAAATTTAGATTAAGTAAAAATTAATATACAGAAGTAAGTTGCTTTCACAGATACTGATAGTAAACTGGTGGAGGATATACTGGTAGAGAAAACCTCATTTACATTAGCAACAGAGATGGATAAATATGTAGGGAAAATGAGAAGTAGAACTGTATAAAACTTATGTAGGAAAAACTTTAAAACTCCTGTAAATCACAAAAATAGATGTGAAGAAATAGAAGACATTGGCTGTTCTATAACAGAATGACTCAAGATTATAAAGCTGTCAGTTCTGTCTAAGTTACTTTATAAAATTAACACAATTCCAATAAAAATAACAGGTTCTTTGGGAGCTAGACCAGTTAATACTTAAGTTTATGTGAAGAAACTTCCATGAAAAGGCAGGAAAACACTAAGAAAGAAAATCCAGGAAGAGAAAATAAAGTACACAGTAAATTTACTATAAAGCTTCTAAAATAAAAACAGTGTGGTGCAGGTGTGTGTCTAGACAACCATGGAGAAATAGGTTTGAAAATCCAGAATAGATCTAATTGCCTATGGACATTCACTACACAATAAAGGTGGCATCTCAAATCACAAAGGAGGGACTTTTTAAATAAACAGTGCTGAGACAACTGGTTGGCCGTTTGACTAAACATAACATTAAATGTTTACTTCCCAAATCACACATAAGGATAAACTCCAAATAGATCCAGGATCTAAATGCAAATAATGAAACCATGCCATCACAAGGAATAAAAAACCACAGGTGAATTCCTTTATAAGCTGGATGAAAGGATTGGTTACCTGACAATGACTCAAACTCCAGCCATACAGGATTAGTAAATTTGACTATGTAAAATTTTTTAAATACTATGGTATATCAGTTTTCTATAGTTGCTGCAACAAATTATCACAAACGTAGTAACCGAAAACCACACAAAGTTATCCTACAGTTCCATAGGTTAGAAGCCCTGCAGGTCTCACTGGTGTAAACTCAAGATGTCAGGAGGACTGCATTGTTTTCTGGAGGCTCTTAGGGAGAACCCATTTCCTTGCTTTTTCCAATTAGTCACATCTCCCTCTGCCCACAACCAAGAATATTTTTTAGCTTTCAAGGACTGCTGTGATTACACTGGACGTCCCTGATTAATCCAGGATAATGTCTTCATCTCAGAGTTCTTAACATCTGCAAATCCTTTTTTCCATGTAAAGTAATATTTTCAAAAAGTCTAGGCATTCAGATATGCACATGTTTGTGGGTCATTATTTTGTCCACCACACATACACAGCAAGAAAATAACTCAGAGAAACAAACCAAAAAATATTCTAAAAATCATTTGAAAGACTTCTGACAAAATGGGAGAAATGATCACAAATAAGAGGCCAGTATCTATCCCTAAACTACAACAACAACAACAAGAAAACTCTTAAAATAAGGGGGAAAGGTCAAAAACCTAATAGAAAAATTGGCTATAGTGGCAGACAGACAATTCACAAAACAACATGAAAGTGGTCTTTAAACATAGGAAGAGATGGTCAACTCACTCATAACTAGAAAAATAAAAATTTAAACTATGCTGAGATACTATTTCTCGTTCGTCAGATTGGGGGACATTGAGATATTGATAATTTATTATATTGTTAAGACTGGGTAAACGTGCAGTCTTATACACTGCTTGTAGAAATATAAATTAGTTCAACCATTTCGGAGGAAAATTTGACAATAAGCAAAATTCTGTTTTCATTTACCATTTGAGTACACATTCTCACTTTGGAAATTTACCCTGAAAGTGTACTTCCAACAATACAAAAGTGCACAGGCATTTACTGCTGCGCTGTAACTGCCCATTGTTGCTTGAAATGTCACTGAACTCATCCTTACTCTCCATATCCTCATTCTTATCCCTATTTTATGGCTTATCTGTCAGGTTTGGATTGTATACTGCATTCACCGTGCTTCTGACGCAAGAATACTCACAGAACAACCACAAGAGTAGCCCGAGGCTCATTTTCATTGTTTTCTTATTTTATCTTTAAAAGTAACATACACATTCAGTATGAGGTTATGAGTTCTACAAGTTCTTGAATCTGCCACTCTGCAATTATGAGTAAATCATTTCATCACTGGATTCTTTATCTATAAAGCCAAAGTTTAACTTAAAATTCCTTTTCAGGGCTGGGCATGATGGCTCACACCTGTTATCCCAGCACTTTGGGAGGCCGAGGAAGGTATATCACCTGAAGTCAGGAGTTCAAGACCAGCCTGGCTCACATAGTGAAGTCCCATCTCTACTAAAAATACAAAAATTAGTCGGGCGTGGTGGCAGGCACCTGTAATCCCAGCTACTCTGGAGGCTGAGGCAGGAGAATTGCTTGAACCTGGGAGGCAGAAGTTGCAGTGAGCTGAGATGGTGCCATTGCACTATAGCCTGGACAACAACAGCAAGACTTGGCCAGAAAAAAAACCAAAAAACTTCATTTGCTTTATAGAAGGGTAAATTGAACTTATATAATATAATATTTCGGGCCACACAGGAATTTTCAGCCCTCTAGCCACCAGAATGGTGGAGACTTTAGTGTACCGGGGCTAAACAGAGTGCTTTTAGGGGATAGCTTATAAGAACATGGGCACAGGAAATCAAATTTGTGATGACTCAGATCCTTCTTATTTACTTATTTAGGAGCTGGTACATTAGTGGTTGCAAAATATGCCAAGAAAAAAAATTTTTAATTCATGATCAGGAATTGGCACTCACAGGCCAAACCTTGCCATTTTTTGTAAATAACGCTTTATTGAAATAACACTTTATTGGAAGAGTTACACCCGCTAGG
Source organism: Cebus imitator (assembly GCF_001604975.1). NCBI lineage: Eukaryota > Metazoa > Chordata > Mammalia > Primates > Cebidae > Cebus > Cebus imitator. Next base: position 4,364,816 of record NW_016107410.1, read on the forward strand.
GTATGTAACCTTTGTGGGTGTTCTTGAGCTATGATTACAGAATTGAGCAATTTGTGACAGTGACCATATGGGTACTACTCACAAAACCAAAAATATTTACTATGTGGCTCTTAACAGAAAAAGTAGGCTGACCCTGCTACAGAAAATATTGCCTTCTTACAAGATATCATAAACATGAATGCATACTTTTAAAAAAAACTATTCATGATTTTAATTTGGATTTATATGGACATAACTAGAGTAATTAAATGCATGTTGTAAATTCTAAGGAGTCTTCAAGTTTCTGATACAAATTTTTCTACAGCACATACATTGCTGCTGAATGCCAGTGACATCCCATCTTGAATAGAAGTGATTTTAGCTAATTATCTTTTGAAATTAACTTTTTATAGCCAGCAATAACTACAGCAAGGTTATTTCTAAATAATTAAAATATAGAGCTCTTAATGAATAGGCATCTACCATAACTTTCTTTATAATGACAATTATAGTTGTTTACATCATTTTAAATTGTGCTTTGTGTATTCAAAATTTTATTTTTTTCAAAATGTAAACTTAAGTTTTTTCAATCTATTTATTTTTATAAATTAGGACTACGAGAGTTGCCAAATTTCTAAAATATCTTATAAAATCTTAAAATCACAAAGTCGCTATTTGGTAATTAAACCGTTAAAAATATCAAGAAGCCTGGGCCTCAGAATTTCTTATGAAAGGAATAGTTTCGGGAGGTATTCTGAAGAGATATTGGAAATTAAAATAAAGGAAAGAATCAAAGCTGAAATTGATACCTATGAAACTGAAAAATGTTAGCACCATCACAAGTTCTTAACTTTTAGGAACTATATTCTAGGTATACAGAGCATGTGTTCTGCCTTTCTACTATTTTGGCCCGTGTGGGCAGGATATTTTGGAAGAATAGGCTGAGTTATTCTATGGTGAAAAACAACCCCCAGATCTCAGTGGCTTGAAACAAATATGTATTTCTTCTTCACACTACCTGTTGGCAGGGGATTCTGCTCATAGTAGTCACTCTATGACCCCAGCTTTAGGGAAACCAACATCTTGAGAATTGCTTGTTGCTATTCGAGAAGGAAAGAGCATGTTGGACAGTTGCAGATCCACAGTTAAATGCTTCAACTTGGAGTGTCACTTTTGCTAACAACTCATTGGCCAGAATAAGTTATATGACCCCACCCATCCACAGAGGAGCAGAAGGTGCAATTCTATCTGCCTATAAGGGAGAGAGCTGGACATATTTATTGACAACTCGTCAAATGTTTAGGGTAATGATTAAAGACCCAGGCTTCCAGCCAAACTAGTTAATTAATATATGTGTTCATGTTCCTCATCTGCAAAATGGGAAGACGAAATTTCATAAAAGTGATTATTAAATGACTCAATACTTGTGAAGTGCTTATAATAGTACTGTCATATAATAATAAAGTATTATTATTTCTTTTTAACTTTTGCACCTGCCATCCTGTTCTTCAGAGCCAAAAGGAGAGATGAGGGCAAAATCCAAAGTGGGTGGTCTTAGGAATGCTGACCTGGACACAGTAGGGATGCCTACAATAGATATTCTTGAGGAAAGGCCCATGACCAAATGAAAGAGATCAAAGATGCTAGGATTTCCTTGTAAGTAACGTTGATCCAGAAGGCATGAAACAAGCCATCAACTGAGTAATGATTTATTTTTAACAGGAATTAGAAGATAAGCGGGATAAAGACGTCTAAATTGAAAACAAGACTTTTGTAATGTGAAGGTCAGAGGATGAATTTAGGGTGTGGTCACATAACATGGATGCCATCAGTGGAAGATGTAGAATAGGGCTGTCATAAAGCATACATATTTGGGTAAAACAGTATATGAATGAATCCCTCGTAACCTGTGGTTTAGAATGCTTACATCAGGCTAAATAGGAGGAGTTCAAGTAAATGACTCCCACTAGAAAGAGCTTAAGCAACAGTTAAAGAAGAGAAATGAAAGCAAAGTGAAAGTCAACCCAAGAATTATGTAGAAACATAGCTAGTGGTAGACTCATGACATTGCTCATTCCTAGCAGAACTCCTGTTTCCTTACTACTGGCACCAATGAGATTGCTCTGAATCCATGACCATCCATAGGTACTAAACCAATCCTTGACTGTTAGACACCAAGGGGATGCCAAGATAAACAGACATAGTTTCCCTCTTCCAGGGGCTGATTGTTTACCAAGGGAGACATAGGGTATTGTAAGATAAATCAGAATGAACTAAGTTTTATACTGCACATGCATGCAGAATATATGGCAGTACAGGAGGAGGAGAGGTTTGTTTTTAATATGGAATTTGGGAATACATTTTGGTGGAGATGACATTTTAAATGAGATTTTAAAGAAGAGGAAAGGATGGAAATAGATACAATGAATAAGATAACATAATATCATGAACAGACAGGAAAATGGGTAAGACTGATCATTTGAAGGAGGTAGAGGAGAAATAAGTTTTTTTAGAAAAGAAGTTTTGTTGTTTTTTTCATCCAAAATAATTCAGCAGCACACATTAGACTATCTCATTCTATAATTTGTATGTATTTCTATCATTCTACAGATTCTGTATAATTCTAAAATTCTATAATTTTATATTTATGACTCCCTGTTATTTACACAAAACATTAACTATAATTTTTAAATGACTACTTGATTTTAATTTTATTTCTGTAATCTTTAAATGTAATCTGTACAGTTCACATTTTTCTAGATGGTAACAAACTCAAAAGATAATAAAGCTGGAAAGGAATTTTTTTTTTTAAATGGAGTCTCGAGCTGTTGCCCAGGCTGGAGTGGAATGGCACGATCTCAGCTCACTGCAACCTCTGCCTCCTGGGTTCAAGTGATTCTCTTGCCTCAGCTTCCCAAGTAGCTGGGATTACAGACATCTGCCACCATACCCAGCTAGTTTTTGTATTTTTAGTAGAGACATGGTTTCACCATATTGGCCAGGCTGGTCTCTAACTCCTGATCTCATGATCTGCCCACCTCAGCCTCCCAAAGTGCTGGGATGACAGATGTGAGCCACTGTGCTCAGCCCTGAAAAGGAATTTTAAGTTAAATTTTTGCTTTATAGATAAAGAATCCAGTGATCAAATGATTTACTCGTAATTGCAAAGTGGCAGACTTGTGAACTTGTAGAACTCATATCCTAATGCTGAATGTGTATGTTACTCTAAAAGATAAAATAATCAAGAAAACAACAAAAATAAGGCCAGGGCTACTCTTGTGGTTGTTCTGTGAATATTCTTGTGTCAGAAGCACAGTGAATGATGCCTATAAGATTGTATATATATAAAAAAGATTATACATAATATAAATAGAATAAACAGGATTATTTACTAAACCCTAAAATGTTGCATTGAGATGTCACCGATTCAAGTTTGTGTGTGTTTAGGACAAAGAAAAGAAGTGCTACCACGTAGAGTAGGGATTAAGTTGATGGGACTCATCACCCAACAAGAGGTGGAAGAAATTGGATATAAAAATAGATTTTAAATGGCTTATATGAATTAATGACTGGCCTATCACAGCTAATAAGAAAACACTAGTACGTGTGGGTCACGTTACGCATGTTTGAAGTTGACATCAAAGAAGTCCTTGCTTTGCCAACTCTGCCAAAGACAGATGGCACATGGCCATGATGCACCATGATAATTCTTGCTTCTGTTTGTGAAAATCTCCAAAGGCTGTGTTTTGGAAGTCATAAGAAACTGCTAGGTTACTGTGTTGTGAATAGAAAATGGACATTCAAGGAATCAAACTATCTGTATATTAACCAAGACAACTATATCTAACATTTTATTCCCAAACAGGAGCATAAGGGACATTTTCACATTCTCACTTTACATGAGGACTCAGGACTTTGAAATCCCATGAGAAAGTTTTCGTAAGGATTTATCCACACTTTCTTTGGTTTGCTCAGATGAAAAGCAGGAAACCTTCCAGACACCCTGAACCTCTGAACTTTTTGTGGATTGCCCATCAACATAGGCAAACATTCATGCATCCAATTCAAAAATCTCTTCTTACTGCATTGTAAGCATGTCCCTGCATTATTTATATATCAAGAGCCTGCCCATTCCCAACCCACAGTGGAATGTGAGCTGAAATACACGTTCCTTTGGGATAGGATCTCACCACACCAGGAGTGTCAGAAGCCCTCTATCACATACACTTATCTTGTTTCCAAAATGGTCTTCCCAACCCACCCTAACAGGACCCCTTCAGAATGCTTCTTGCTGACAAGTGAATCCGCTTTTTGCCTTTCACCCAATCTCAGCTAATGCTTTCCCTGTGAAAATGTCACAGACCACGTCTGACAGTGGTCCAGCTAATTAATATACTCCAATGTCTAGCAAGCATTTGACAAGAAAAGTGATCTATATTGTATTTATTGCAAAATCTTCACCAATTCGACAAAGATGAATGTAAACTTTACATAATCATTTTTCATTTGTTATCCAAAGTTGAAAGTGATTTTCAAATGCTAACTTTAAAATTATGATGAGGGAGATAATAGTTCTGCTTTAAAACTGCCTGGCAATGGAATTTCTATAGTATAATGGTTTAGCAATAAGCTAGAAAAATAAACTCTCTTGCTAATGTAGTAAATGTGCCAGAAATAAACCTCTCAGGGATTTGGGTGGTGGGGCAGGGTGAGGGAGGGGCACACAGAATGCATGGTGGAACTGGATTTCTGAAACTGATCTGAAAATGATCTGAAACTCTTAGCATAATATATCTTCAAAAAGTGATGTCTTTTATAAAATGCACATACCACCATCACAACATGGGAGAAACTTGAAGAATCTTAATGTGCACCACGGCAAACAGCTATGGAGCCAACTCAGTCTATAGGAGGACAACTAATTGTTCAATTCACTTTGGCTGTGGCTGTGCTCCAGATATGTATTTTACCATGAGATTTGTTTCTTCATTCTGGAACCATCCTTCCCAATATTCCTTAACATTGAAATTATAAATGTTAAATTAATAATTGCTCATTTAACTGATTAGCTGAAACTCATGTCCTTCCTTCTGAAGGCTAGAGTAATCCTCTAATAAAAGGTCAGGAATGATCTAATTTACTTGTTATTATTAATTCCGCTCTGACTTCTTAGCCACAAATAAAGTCTTGACATTGGAAAAAGAAAGATCTGAAATGGGACAAGGCAATTAAAAAGTGGGTGGAGAAAGTATAGTAGTGGTGGAGAAAAAAGAAAGGAATGGCTTTTCTAAATTTAAAACACTCTTTGCCCTTTCCTGAAATAATGACTTATATTCTTTGAGTTCACAAGAGAGTAATTGGATATGCATGATGCAATGCTGGAATTTTAGGTATTTTGCCTAAAGGTTATTAACAATTAGTACCACTAGGGGAAAAAAATCATAAAGTTAGTTAGAATAACAAGCCTCTCTCAAAGTATAATTAAAACTGGACTTGTAATCTGGTCATAATAAAATACATTATGTTTATATTGGAGCCTCGCATGTGAAGAGGAAAACTGACAAACTAGAATACGTCTAATAGGTGGCCATGACCCAATGAAATCTGAAAAACAAGTTGTATGAGGACCAATGAAGGAACCCACATTGCTTCCTTTGAAGAAGTAAAGACTGAGAAAAAAAAAACATAAAAAAAATACCTTTAGATAAATCCTTTAACAGGGATGGTAACAGAACAGTGAGTAGACGTTGTAAGTGGAGCTACTGATGGCAGCATTAGCACCAAAGGGTGAAAGGCAGAGGTTGATTCATTCAATATGAAGGGGTGTCTGATGTCTTCCTATCCAATGTAGCAGAATCTTTCCCACACTATATATTTGAAAGATGATCACTTTGCTTTGACAGTCGCAGTGGTACAGAACTCACTATTTCAAGAATAACCTCCTCGGGATGGTGATAAGTGTTAGAACCGCCCTTTCTATTTCTGAATTTCTTCTCCACAAGACAACTCATTCCATTTCCCAACAATTATTAGATCTATCCATCCCTTAGTCTTCTATTTGTCAAGCAAAACGTCTCCAATTCCTTGCACCATTATTTCAGTATTCTGAACCTTGTACCATTTTAGTCACCAGCCTTGTGGATACTCTCGATTGTAGTGTCTGTAACTGACATCCAAGTTAAATGCTCTTAACATGGTCTAACCAGCAACTGACCCCATCCATATTTCTATTTCCAAAGCAGAGAAACAAGAAAATCAATTAGCCAATATAATTGAATAAATCCAGGTAAATACATTCTTGGCTTTCAAGCAGCCAGGAAGTCTGAATTTCTAGACAATATTGATGAGAAAGCATCAGATAATACAATTGTCTAATTGCTGACAAATTTTAATTTCCCTGTTCAAGAAAATCAATCAATGTGTATTAGCTAAACACCTGTTATGTTCAACCCCATGCTCGTCATTATTTGATGTTTAACAGAAGTATAAGGCGAGGTACACACAATATTTGTTGAGTCAATACTAAGGTACACGAAATACTTTTAGAGTTTTTACAAGATGTACATCATTATATATACTAATATGAAATAGTCTCAAGATCATCAGGGAAGACTAGGCCCAGGTGGGTTGAATGCATGTGAGGAGGTAGGGAGGAAGGAAAATTGAAGGACGTTTAGGGCTTGTCTATTTGGACTGGAGAGAAAGGCCACAAAGGAGTGCGTGTGTAGAAATAATGAGTAATAAAGGAGGTCAAGGTTGGTAGGGACATGTGTGTGGTTACAAACAGAAATATTTGGATTTGCACCATAACGTTTCTGTTACAACTTCCTTTCTCCCATTCTAAACATGCTTGGTTTTACAGAATTGCAGGACTCAGATTTCTATGGGTCTTAGTTTGACAAAATGACCCCTGATGAGATGCTATGAGGAGCTAAGAGTGATGCTAGAAATTTCCACAAGTGGTAATGGCAAATTTCAGGGCTGACTTCTGGATAACCAATTTTTTTAAAATTCTGAGCCTGGGAATTTCAGTCCATCCAGCAGGAGAAATATTTTTTGATAGATGTGACTTTTGGTTCATTTTGAATTATATCATCTTGGGGACAAATGGTCCCAAAAGCAAAATCCTAAATGTGAACATCTGGTCCAACTCTAAGAACTTTTGCTCAGTTGTGACATGAAAGAATTTCTACTTTATAGTGGCTTTCAGTAACTGACCCCATCCATATTTCTAATTCCAAAGCGGAGAAACAAGAAAATCAATTTGCCAATATAACCGAATAAAATCAGGTAAATACATATTTGGTTTTCAATTTGCCAGGGAGTCTGAATTTCTAGAGAATATTGAAGAGACAGCATCAGACAATGCAATTTCCCTGAATAGAGACCATAACCTCATAACCTCAGAGTTGGTGCTCTTTTTTTTTCAATATTGTACAATTAACTTTTTTTTTTTTTTTTTTTGCACCATGCTGTGCTTATAGCTTTTTTGGAAACTTAAACATTATTCAATAGAACAATTTCCTGGAAAATCTTTTGAAAGTGGTCTCAGCCTCTGACCTTGCTCTGGTGCCCTGGGTCTGCCAGCATGCTGTTTCATTACCTCTGGAAGGTTTGGTGCCAAGAGACAGTCCAAGAGTTAGAGTATAATGAAGGCTAAGTTCATAAAATAGTGTCTGCCGTCATCAAAGGAGGGAAACTGCCACTTCCAACTCTCGATAATTTTATGTATCTATCACTTCTCTTCTATCTTCATCATTCAACCCTTCAACTGCCCTACTTAGATGATGGGTATAATTATAGATTTTAACTTTTAAGAAATAACTGCTGAAGTCATTTCTTTCAAACCGTTCTCATTACCAATGGGAAACTCAGGCCCAGAATGCCTAAATGACTTTTGCAATTCCACAGAGTAAGTAGCAGAGACAGAGCTTAAAAACTCCACATTGCAGAAGATGAACCAGGGATGATATTTTTAAAACTTAGCAATGGTATGACACAATCACCAAACAGTTAGAATAGAGCCTCTGACTGTACTGGTGTGCCATTAAATACCAACCCCATATGGACTAGAGTGTATAACAGAAATATTTTAAGGGAAAAAGAGAAAAAAATGTTCCTCTTATTATCAAGCTATTTAAAGGAGCTAGGCAATAAAATAATTATAGTTTATTTTTAGTGTTGGTTCATCCCTTTTTCATCTTTTTGCCATTCTTTTCCATTGTCTTCCTTTCCACTAGTTCTGTGAAAATTCACCCTCTGTTTGGCAGCCCAGGTCACTGTTATTTGTCCTAAGCTCCTATATTAGTCTTTTCCTGTGTTATCATAAAAAAACTACTTGAGGCTGGTCGAGGTGGCTCACATGTGCAATCCTAACACTTTGGGAGGCCAATGCAGGCAGATCACTTGAGTTCAGGAGTTCAAGATCAGCCTGGCCAACATGGTGAAACCCTGTCTTTACTAAAGTACAAAAATTAGCCAGAAATCACTTGAACCCAGGAGGCGGAGGTTGCAGTGAGCCAAGATCGTGCCACTGCACTCCAGCCTGGGCAAAAGAATGAGAGTCCATCTCAAAGAAAAAAAAAAAAAAAAAAAAAAAAAAAAAAAAAAAAAAAAAAAAAAAAAAAAAACACCAAAAAACAAAAACCCAGACCAAAACAAAAACCCAGACCAAAAAAACCTACTTGAGACTGAGTAATTTACACAGAAAAGACGTTTAATTGATTCACAGTTCCACAGACAGTACAGGAAGCATGACTGGGAAGGCCTAAGGAAACTTACAATCATGGTGGAAGGCAAAGCAGGTACATCTTACATGGCCAGAGAAGAAGGAAGCAAGCAAAAGTGGAGGTGTCACACACTTTTCAACCACCAGATCTCATGAGAACCCACTCACTATCTCGAGAACAGCAAGGGGGACATCTGCTTTCATAATCCAGTCACCTCCCACTGGGCCCCTCCTCCAATCCTGGGGATTATAATTCCACATGAGACTTTGACAGGGACACAAATTCAAACCATATCAGTTTTCTTCTGAATTCAAGTGTATGTTGGTCTTGTCAAAATTATCAAAACCTTTCCTGTAAATACTGCTTTCGAGCCTTTTAGGTTAAGCCCTGATTATGTTTGTAAAAGTAACTTGATCTACATGTCAACGATTGTTCTCTAACTTACTTTATCCAAGTGAAAAAAACGCACACAATATTTTAGGGCTTGATTTTCATCACGAAATTTTAAAACTGTAAAATAGTCTCTTCATTGTGTTATTTCAAAATTATGAGAAATCCTTTCATTGCTTCTATTGATAAAGGGTTTGTAACTCAAAAATCATAATTGGTAGATCAGTGGGATAAAATTATGAGATAGAAATACACATTTGATTACTGGTTAGAGCCTTTACTGTGACATGCAGTGAAATCATCACAAAAAGGACAAACCCTACAGCATCTCGCTTTATGGTTAAACACTTTATAATTAAACATTTCAATCTTTAAACTTTCTAACAGTATCTTGAAATTGTGTATCTCATTTAGTATTTTCAAGCCAGTGAGACAAATAACTTTCTGCCACACTTGCTTGACTTTTTTTCTTGCATGTACTTACAAGTAAAGGTGTTCTCATCCCTAATGAGCATATGGGCCCACAGGAATTTCTCCTTTTTTTTTTTTTTTTTTTTTTTGGAGACAGGGTCTTGCTCTGTCACCCAGGCTGGAGTATAGCAGCAGGAACAAGGCTCACTGCAGCCTGAAGCTCCTGGACTCAAGCCATACTCCTACTTCCACTTCCCAAGTCCCTGAGACCACAGGAGCACTCACCACTCCCAGCTTATTTTTTGTAAAGACAGCATCTTAAATTCCTGGGTTCAAGCGGACTGCCCACCTCAGTCTCCCAAAGTGCTGTAATTACAGGAGTGAGCCACCATGCTTGGACAATTTCTCCTCTTAAATCATCAACAATCCCTGTCAAGTCTTCAGAAAAGTGTTTGGAGCATCTATAATGGGCTAAGCCACTTAGGAACAAAGATATACAAAACACATCCCCAATTTTTGTCTCTATGCTTTCAAGATGAGCGAAACTTGATGTTTGAAATTTCATGTTTTATGCTAAGCATGATGAGAGATAATAGGACTGAGAAGATTCCGTCTTACAGGCCAAAGATGGGAAGCATACAAAACATGCCCTTATGAGACAATTAGGAAAACAAGTAAGTGTGATTGAGAGCAGCTTGGTGGGAACTGATTCAGAGGCTCTTGCAGGTAAAAACAGTCTCTGAAGGATGGAGTTAGTTACAGCAGCGCATTTAGTTTTTAAAAATTTTGATATGTCCCAACTGTCTTTTTGGTGAGACCACCTTGTAATCTCTGTTACACCTTTGAGGTATTTTACTGAAGCACTGCAGAGGCAGCATTGTCCTTGTCAACAGGACATGGGATGGGAGGAAAGGAGAGCAGAGGGCTGGAGCCAGAGCAACCCAGGGTCCAGGTGGCAGATCTCCCCTATTAGTAAAATGTGATTAATGTGGTAGCACAGCACTGACAGCTGCAGTGCCTTTAACTTTCTATTTCAGGCTTTTACACCTGGTAAACATCTAGAATAATTGCCACCAAAAAATACTTCTATGACATTTAATCACGGAGCATTCAAGAGAAGGTAAAGCCCAGACAGCAAGTAAACCAGGTCCCCATAAGGCAACTTCCAAAGGCTTCCCCTGGCATGGAGCCAGCCATAGAAGGCAAACGTCAACTCACCCTCCAAAAGACGTTTGCATTCCCAGGCATGTTCTTCTCCCTGAGATAGCTTAGAACATGGCTCTACCAATTACTTTTCATTTTCATTGACATATTCCTGATTCTTTGATTCAGGGAACCTTGCCATCCTTAGCTCTTTGGATTATTTATGAGGTCTGATTTATAATACAAAATTATAAAGTGTACCATAGTTAAAACCTTGAAGGAAAAAATGCATTTTGTATTTTTTTTTTTTTTTGGAGAGGTCCAAACACCCCTCTTCAGAGTCGGGGAGTGGAGGTAGGGTACTGGAACCTCCTCTCAGGCTTCTGAATATCGAGAAATTAAGAAGAATGGGATAGGGTTAGAGGGAAGAGGTAGTAAGCAAACAAATGAATTATTTTTTAATCCAGAGTTACCCAACTGGGGAGAGATACAGAGTTATATCCTAACAATTCCTTTTTAAAAAAACAAATCATAAGTATGCTCATGCCCTAACAAGTTAGTGAATTTTTCCATTAAAATTAAAATTATATAGAAGGTCACGGTAAATTACCTATTTCATTTCTCCTTCCAGATTAAAAAAAAAAAAAGGCATTTTGTCACTTCTTACTGTGAATGCACTTCAGCCTTAATACATGCATTTATGTCAAGGGGGTCATTTATAGTGTTGCCTGCTGGAGTTTTACTTCTTTCAACTTAGTAGGAAATATTTGTGATCTTTATTACCCCAAATAAATCTAAAAATGCCATTTGCTTGAGGCCCTTTATTTTAATTTCAGATAAATAAATCACAGTAGGTTCCTGGCTGTCATATTAAGATAAGCATGGATCTAAAAATAACGAAAGCATCTTTTAAGCTAAGTGTCTTTAGATTAAATAGTGGTAAATTTCTCTGGGTGACCCCCAAATCATATTGATGTTGGAATATTTTTTGGTACTTTTGGAGTGTTTCTTGAAGAATGTAAACCTGTTTAAACTAGAAGTGGAGTTTTTAAATCATGCATGGCCCTACTTGTACAATATTATTCAAATCCAAGCTTCTTGCGGTGGCAATAAATCTATCTTTAAAGTAGGGATATTTCCCTACTTACATTAGGTATCAATTTTATATCTTTGTTGGTTAATAATGACTCCATCTATACAGTGGTTTATTTATTAACTATAAAGAGTTGTAGTCCTGAATTTCTCATCATCCTCTGTACTGTTGGAGCATAAAGTCTCAAAGACAATTCAAATTCAGTGTATTCCATTACTGACTCTTTGTCAGCCTCACGCCGATTCTGCTCCTACTCAAGCCTTGGTTCAAAATGCCACCTCCTCTGGGAAGTCGTCTTTGAACTTTTGAAGAACAGAGCGTTCGAAATGTATTTTATAGAACCCCTTCATCCCTCAAAGCTCCAGTGGAATAATCTTGATAAATGTGAAATGTTCAGAGTGAAGAGGAAGGGCTGAACTCCCAAGGTTAGGACCTAAATATATATTTCATGATGGATTAAAGAACAGTGGGCAGATGTGATAAGAATCAGGAAATCACAAATATAAAGTGAGTGTAGAGTTTTACCTTGACCATTTTTGTGTTTCCATGCCCCAGAAAACCTGGATTCAAATTCTAGGCACCCCCTAATTAGATACACGCATATCACATACAGGTCACCTAAGTAAACTGTAATGAGGATTGATCCTAAGATGCAAGGTCAGATCTTCTGGGTGATATGGTTTAGTCAAACTAGATGTCTTTCTGGATTTAGTTCGACGAAACCCTGTTGCTACTCGAAAAAGGTTGTTGGAAGACAGTGATGTTTTTTCATCAGGGGCTTCATGGCTATGAGAAGAAGCCTGAACACTCATTTTTCTCTAAAGTAAGACCAGCAGTCTATAATAAGTATTCTTTGGTAGATAGCTTATGCCATAGCTTTCCCTACCTCTGCTCCCAAATGATATAACCATTAAAGCGTGTAGCAATACCCAATTTCCAGAGCCCTGGCTTCATCTCCCTTGTGCTGGGCAGCAGGCATAGCTGAGAGGCCAGACTCTTATCTTGGCAGGGTCTGGGACTATCTGCATCTCTGAAACAACTCCTGGTGCATAATTGGGGAGTGACATTGATGGGTTTCCAGGGTGGCTCAGGGACCTGCAGTTGGCTGAGAATACAGCTATGATTTAGAAATTCATTCCAAGGGTTGAGAACAGGGGAAGATAATGTTAGACTCACTAGCCCTGGTCTCCTTTGACCTCAGCAGGGTGAGTCAGGGATGCAGAACAGGAAACCATGTGCTGTTATTGAGTTAGGCATAGCGTGATGTTTTGCTTTCAGAGCTTTTATTACTATTACAGCGCACTGAGCTCTCTCTTTGTTTGCTACACATTCTCTCCCCAAGAGACAGCCTCTTTTTCTCTTGAGGGATTTAAAAAACAAATCATAATTCTTATTTTATTCAGTGTCCACCATTAAGAATTCATGCAGAGCAATTTTACTTGTTGCCAATTAAGAGCTCCCAGTGGAGGTCTATGATTACAGTGAAGGCAACCTGTTTAATACTTGGCATCTCCTTAGTCTACATAAATTAACCCCACAAGGATGGAAGCACGCTAATTCTTAAGATGCCTGGATGATAGGATTCTAAGATCCAGGATAAACAGGAGGTACATCTTCAAGAGGCTCTGGGCCTGACTGTTCAGGGCATATCTGCTTTTGCTTCTTACGTGTATTTTAAAACTACAAGATAATTTTAGGTAACATTTTAGCAAAGAATACTCCTTTCTCAATGACAGAATAATGGCATGTGGCCTCCCAGCAAGCAATTTGTCTCTCAATTTAGAGCTGGAGTGAACTTTAGAGGCACCAAGGCCATTAACCTCTAGCTGCAAATGTAGAGATATATCAAAATTATGGAGAACAAGAATGAGTATTTTGAGCATTGGTCATTTTATTTCAATGTTCACTTTACTTAGTTAAGAAATATTTGAATCATAAGGAGAATGAAAGCAAAGTTTTTACTCATTTTTTTCCTATTTCTTTTCTTAGACTAAGAATCACATGGAAGCCAGAAAAGAAAGGTAAAATTCCATTTTAAAAATTTTGAATATGTAAAAGTTATCATCTTTTTTGCTAGAAGGGATGAGCCTTCGAGAATCTTCTTCTAATCAGGGACCCATATATGCTTTAAAATTAAGTCTTTTATGCCCCCTGGTGATGTAGGAGACCGTCATTTCCCCAGTCTTGGGAAGCGGGAGTTTAGTGCTTTACTTGGGCAAACAGTTTGTAATCAGTAGTTTAGATTCTATGAAGCTGGTACTGAGACTTGGTCTTTCCCTCAGAAAATTAGTGAGGAACTTGGGATTGGGGTTTCTACAGGTTGACTTTCCCCTTTTACCAACAACTCAGATTCCTCATACTGCTCAATGCCCTTAAGTCACCCAGCCCAGTACCAGGGAAGCAGGTGGTACACGCCATACATATTCTATGTTTGGATAGCAGCTAGATAGGTCACCATTTCCCTAGATATGTTTCTTGCAACCTTAGAGTAGACACTCTAAGGAAGATAGGATTTGGAGTTCTATTTTTGAAGTAAAAATGATATGTTATATCCAATATTTTCACATACATAGCACATGTTAGCAGGATTAATGGCTCTGAGAAGTTCTACAATTAACACGAAATATTTATAACTTGGTTTTCTCTAAAATTTTTAAAATTTATTTGACCATGGAGTACCTTCATTTTTCTTAAAATATCTATGACATAGTGACACAGGGTATTGGTGTTTCTTAGAATATACTCAGGAAAATGCTTGCATAGATTATTTAGATCACTGTTGTTCAAGTGGCAGAGCGGATGATTTTGTCCGTTAGGGACCCTTGGAATATGCCTGGAGACATGTTTGGTTGCCACACCCAAGAGATACTACTGGCAAGTGGTGTAAAAGCCAGGGATTATCCTAAATATCCTCCCCTATGATGAAGAAATCCCTGGCCCCAAATGTTGACAGTGGTTTGGATGAGAAACCCTTGTGCAGATACAGCTTGTTTAAATGAGATTCAGATCTGGAATCTGTGGTTGGTAGCTGGCACTCTGCATTCAGTAGATTTTGTCATTTGATTTTGACCATGCAGACCTACTTGCTCATTCTTCATTAACTTACAGGCTTTTGATAACACTGTCACCAATTGAACTTATGAACATTTGAAATAAAACAAAGATGATAACAGTTCTTTCCTGAAACAAATCCCTCTTTGCCTGGGGATCAAACCAACTGCCTTTGTAAAACTAACAAATTGGCCACAAGATTAGAAATTGTGGCTCAGGAGTCATGCAGCCAGAGGCCGTGAGATTCCTAACCTCTCCAGTTGCTCCTATGGATAACATCATTATGGTAAAACTAAAGACTGGCATTTGAGGTAGTTTTCAGACCTGCATCCTGATGGATCACCTGGCACCACCCAGAGCTGTGAACTGGCTCATTAGGTCTTGCAGCCCCCGCAACCCAGGAACCGACTCAGCACAAGAGGACAGCTTGGACTCCCTATGATTTCATCTGGACACAACCAATCAGCACTCCCCATTCTCTAACCACCCCATTCTCTGCCGCCCACCAAACTATCTTTTAAAAACCCTGGCCTCTGAATCTTTGGAGAGACTGATTTGGGTAGCAGTAAAACTCTAGTCTCCCATTAAAACAAAAAGAAAGAATATCTGAAATGACTACTTTTACATCATCTAGTTGAACTACTGGCAAGTTGTTAGATTGTTACATTAGTCATTTCTACTCATACCTTCTTTAAAGCTTTCTATGATATACATATTATGTAGCTGTATCGTTGTATAATATTTAATATGAGAGTATATTTTGATGTTATCAAAAATAACATATTTTATAAATGCAAGATAATATTCTAGACACTGTTTCATAATATCAGTGCTCAGTAATCTTAAATACTAGCTATATGAATACCTTCTTTTCATAGATAAGAAAACTTCATTTCAGAGATGTTACCCTGCAGCCAGTTTATGCAGGCCAGACAGAGTTCAAGTCCCCAAAACCTCCAGTCCAGTGTTCTTCCCATTGTATAGTATTATGCTGCTCTCACTTTTTTATACATAATTTTACATTTGTGGCTTGAAAGTAATTTCATAAGCATTCATGAATTCAATTTGTATTTTCCAACTGTTTATTCTAAACACTTAATATGAGGCTGCAAATGGATAAAGATTTTTCATCACATATTAGCAGAGACATTTTCAGCGCCTTTTACTTATGTTTCTTGTCAGTCACAAATATATTTAGCTAAATCAGAGATAGTAACAAATGATGTAAAAAAAATTCTTTTTCTCCTAAAACTAACTTTTCACATTAGAACAAATAAAGGTACAGGAAATTATGGTTGCATTTCAACCTGAACTAGTATACAGATTGTCACTGTGTGTGTGTGTGTGTGTGTTTTAAGTCAAGCAGGGAGATACAAAACAGATTAAACCCATCCTGACTTATACTTAAGTCTCAGATTAGGTTCTAGATTTGACCCCATTCTCTTCTTTAGATGAATTTTCAGTTTTCCTCTTTAGAAAGGATTTGTTGCTATCAAAAAGACAATTGAGCTAAAGGACTACTCATTGCTAGACAGTTATTTATGAACTCCACAAATTCCTTTGCAACTTGAAAACCCAGAGATAGATTATAGGTCTATTTCAGTAGAATATTAAACAGGACCCCAAAATAACCAGTTATCTCAAGAGTATTATTGCAATATATTTTTGTGTTGCAGCAGATAGTTATACTATAAGAACCAACTTAAGTCAGCTAAAGACTAGCAAACCCCTCCATAAAGAAATGGAAACTTTTTAATCTTTGCGCCTAATCTTATATTATTTATCTAACTCTTGTCATTCACCAAGTGGCAACAAGAGTATGCCTTGTTTCAACCATGCTTTTGATCAGTCCTCACAGGTGGTAGCCATAAATTAATCCTGACCACAATTATTATTGGAAGATCTAGATATTCAGAACTTGTCTCTAAGTTATAAGTTAGCTCAAGTAGAAATGGAAGGCCATCAGTTAACATTAGCAACAATGACAAATTGCCGATTCCATGATAATTGTAGCAGCCACAAATCAAAGGCATATAAAATCAGAGAATGAGCTTATACTGATTTATGGGAGCATTTGTTTAACTTCAGGCAATCTGGTTGTGCTTGCGTACATGACATGCGATTCCCATGATCCTCTGTATATCATAGATTCTATTCTAACTTATGAATAAGCATTTAGAAATTTAATCATAACCAGAAAGGATTTCCTACACTGTTCACTGTCATTCACATATTCTTTTCTAAAAACAATTTGGCTACAGTTGTTGTTATGATATTGTAATAACCATCATAAAGCCTGTCACTTTAAGTCAGTGAAGTCAGGATCTGTATGTAAAAATATAATAAAAAGTAATTTCATGATTCAATAAATAGTATATAAATCTGCTATTATTGGGGTTCATTCTTTCAATACCACCCATTTCCATCTTCTCACTGGAATTATTCTGACTATCCCAAGTGTCATTACTGCCTTCTATTGTTATGTAAATGGAGCATTTTTATTAGATCCTCTGACACTATATATAAGGCTTTGCTTCCTCAGCAGTAATAATTTCATTTCTGAAGTAAAATGAAAGTAACTGTACACAAATTCTAAGATCTAACTTTATGTTAACTTCATGCCTGAAATGGAATTTTAATTTAATCATATCTGAGAAGACCTAGGTTTTCATTAGCTACCTCAAGAAACTATGCAAAATAGCCCTTTCCATGCAAGGCTGTTTTGGTTCAAAGAGCTCATGAAATCATATTCATCTAAAATAATGCATGTAAGATACACTTACTAAAAAAATTAAACTCTAAATTTCTTTCACCAGATGGTATTCATTATTTTTTGTGAATTTTTCTTTTGGAAGGTGGGAAAAATAAAATATTCTATAGAAATAGTTGAAATTAAACATTATATCAGTTATACAGTTTTAAAAATATACTTTCCAAGAGATCTATGGAAGATATAATGAAAAGGATACAACCATACATATATTATTGTTGATTTTATTAATATATTGGTTCATAAGAGAAAACTATCAGAGCCAGTTTATAGTTCTCAGAAACAAATCTAGCAAATATTGCATCGATTACATAAAATTAACTGGTTGTCCATTAATGTCAAGCAGACTTCATTGAACTTTTATTATATCCTACCAGCAGTTTTTTGATGTATAGAAATAGAATATTTTCTATTACTATCATCAGAGGTCTGTCCTCCAGTAGAAATATGAATATAATAACATAAATTAAAATATATAGCACTTTACCCAAGATCTAGAACTCCTGAAAGAAGAGAAATTTCAAAGCTATTAGAATTTTTACATTGGTACAACAAGAAGAGGCAACCCAGCCTGGTAAAGAACCCTGTGGTGATGGATTTGGATGAGGTCTAGCAAGGCAACAAGAGCGTTAGTAAATATTTACCTGCCATCTCTGTGTACAGAGAGAGCACTCTCCCCCATGCTGCAAGGAGATAAAAGGAAATAATGGGGCCAGACGCAGTGGCTCCCACATGTAATCTTAGGACTTTGGGAGGGTGAGGCAGGCGGATTACCTGAGGTCAGGAGTTCTAGACCAGCCTGGCAAACATGGTGATACCTCATCTCCACCAAAAATACAAAAAAATTAGTCAGGCATGGTGGCAGGCACCTGTAATCCTAGCTATATGGGAGGCTAAGGCAGGAGAATCACTTGAACCCGGGAGGAGTAGGTTGTGGTGAGTCAAGATCGTGTCATTGCACTCCAGCCTGGGCAACAAGAGTGTAATTCTGTCTCAGAAAAAAAAAAAAAAAAAAAAAAAAAAAAAAAAAAAAAAGCTTTTAGAGTGAAACTCTGTCTCAGAAAAAAAAAAAAAATAGGGAAAGAAAAGGGAAAGGGGAAGAGGAGGGGGAGAAAGAAAAGCCTTTAGGGGCTTGCTGAGGGTTGGTGAGTTGAACAAAGATAGATGGAAAGACTTTAGGAGCTTATTGACGGTTGGTGAGACCAATGTACTTAATGAAACAATTTTGGTACAATGTGAGGCATCATGCAATTAAGCACCAGCGTATTTATTTTAAAAAGTAAGAGCTGCAGGAGCTTCGAAAAAGTAATTCAAGTTCTATAGTAGCACCTATAAAAAACATAACAACATGTCCCCAAAAAGCTAAATAATAATATTACAACCATCTTTGCTACTCTCAATTCCTAAGAGTCCCCAAGGAATGAATAACTTGGGAATATGACTTCTGTGATATTAACCTACCATTTCCAATATACATGCAGAAATATTCGCAGACACTTTCCTTACCTAGTGTCAGAACCCTCCATGTAGAATAAAAACTAAATATTGGATAACTGTTCAATGGCATTATTAAAATATTCCCCTTTAATATGAAGAGAAGTAGGACTTTTAAGCAGCAATGTTTTACTTTTTAACTAGAGAAAAACAAATATATCTTGAAGCAAGAAAGGATCAAAGAATTTGGGCTCTAGCTTATACATTACAACTGTGCTATTCCAAGACAATAGTGTCTCAGAATCTAACAATTTTTAGCTAGACATGGACTTAGTATATACCCTGTAGTCTGCCTGAAATATTTCAGATCAGCAAAGCTACAGAGGATGTTACCTGAGCAAACAAATAAGACCATTAGTTGAACTCACCTCCAGAGACTCCTGTGTTGCTCCTCAAGCTGAGTCAGCAGATGCTCAATGTATTTATTGGAGTCCATGTATTCCTGCACGAGCAGACAAAGACAGATGAAACCTCACGACAACAGTCCCCATCATCCTAAGGCTCTGTCCTTATCTCTACAAGGAGTATTTTTGACAAGATAGTCCCTAGTTCCCTTCTGGTTTTAGGATTCTCTGCTTCTATGACTTACAATCATATGTAAATAATATTTTTCTCATATTCTATGATAGTTTTGCAAACAAATC
Source organism: Cebus imitator (assembly GCF_001604975.1). Lineage (NCBI taxonomy): Eukaryota > Metazoa > Chordata > Mammalia > Primates > Cebidae > Cebus > Cebus imitator. The sequence goes on from NW_016107410.1 coordinate 4,384,520, forward strand.
ACAGAAGAGAACTGGAGTTATGCTGATTCAGCATTATAATCCTCTTATTCACAGACAAAAAGGCCTGAACTTCATAGTCACCTAAACTGGGGTCTGTGTTCTACTGCATGTAAATGTTGCTGCCAATCATAAAAAAATAAAATAAACAAAACAGTTCTTGATTTTACTGGCCTTATGACAGTCCATTCCAGCAAAAACTAATGTTTTAAAACTATACATAATGTTTTATATAAATCTAACATATCCTCATATTCATTGAGCCCTTGTATACACTAATGGGCATGTCCACTTTTCTTCAACTCCATATATACACAAAACAGCATAGTTGTGTTTTTTTATTCTTAAACATAAATCTTTAGCTTCTAAAAAGACATGAAAGGTACGGTGTATTCTGCTCTATATAAATGTACATGTAAATTTATTTCTCTAAATCAAACTATTTTCATGAACATATCTGAAAAAATAAAGAATTCATGTGTCACATGAAAGTAAGCAAAAAAATCCATGGGTTATCACAATGGATTTAACTTATGATTTCTGCATAGGGGGCTCATATGCAATGGTGTTCAATTGCTAACCTGGAGCAAATACAACACACAAACTCTTTTGTATTGTTTTGCTCTGAATCTGGTTTTTTCCCCCCTTTCTGTTTAGATATCTAGCCTGCAGACCTCTGCTTCTACATTATAGCTGCCTTTGATGAAACAGTATGCAATGATTTCAATGTTAAGGCACCTGTGAAAGCTTCTGTTCCATTTCCATAGATTTGAAATAAACTGGGATCTTTGACTGGCAGTGATATTTTTCTTTCAGAAATTTTGGTTTCTTATTAAATACTATACATAATGTATTTCTCTTATAGGAATATTCACTAGAAGGTGAGGGGCTAGGAGAAAGATATGAGTTGATCCTATATAATGGAAAGGGCCCAGTCTTGAGTTTCTTTTGATCCTGGATCTAGCCATGTGGCCTTGAAAAGCCTTTTTATCTTTCCAAAATGTTCATTAGAGTAGAGGGTATACTAAGTCCTTGTCTAGCTAAAAAAACTGTTTTGATTCTAAGATACTGTAAATCTGTTATAGATAATTAGCTAAGAAGTTTTATGCTTATTGAATAAACATTTATTTTCAGGTGACTACTGAAGTGAGTTATTTAAACAAGACAACTGGGAATGTTAAAAACAAAACAGAAATCTCCGCTACTGCAGAAAGCTGCAACATATGTGGTTATGCTTTTAATTGTCCTGATTAAGGCTAAACCATGATTTAGAACACTTGACACTATCAAACACATGAATTCTCAAACATGTTCAGCCAAAAAAAGAAAAAATTAAATACAATTTTCCCAAGTAGAAATAAATGTACAGATGTTAAAGTTATTCATTTTATCTTCATTTAACAACTATTTTTAAACATCTGTTATATGCCAAGAACGATTCTAAGTGCTGCAGATATGGCAATAACCAAGAGAGGGAAAGCCACTGCCCTCAAGGAGTTTACAGTCTATCAAAGGGGGCATACTAAATAAATGAACAGATTGGTTTCACATGGGTTACATGCTATGAAGGAAATAAACAGGTGATAGGAAAGGCTTTGAAAGGAGCAGCTATGTTGAGTGAAGTCTCCGGAAGAGGACTCTAAGCAAGTGATATTCGCTCTAAGACTTGGAAGAGGAGAAGGAAACCATATAGAGAAAAGGGAGCAAGACACTGCAGGCAGAGAAAATACTATACGCAAAGGCCCCAAAATGTGCTGTTGGGGGAACAGAAGGAAGCCAGTGGGTGCTAGGAACAGGGACTCAGGGATACTGGGTCTAAAATGAAGCTAGAGAGATAGGCAGGACCAAATCATGTGCAAGCCTTAGAAAGCAGTTTGAATAAAAACCAATGGATTTGCCATTTTGTTCATTCTGATTATCTCAGGTCAGAGATTGAAGCTGAAAGGTGTAATGATGACAAATATGACTTTAGTATCAAAGAGACTTAGGTTCAAATCCTGGTTTCGATACTTACTAGCTATGTTTTCCTGGTCATATTATTGAATCTCTCTAAGGCGTAGTTTCTTCATCTTTGTCAGAGGGATAAATAATGCTTCATTTATGGAGGTGTTGTGTTAAACAAGAAATTTAAGTACGTACATACCATCATGGCTGCCAAGATAGTAAGCATGGCCTTTTTCAGAGCATTCTATGCCTCTTTCAAAAGGAAGATCACTTTACAAGGTGAAGACATTATTCATTTCCTTTTCTATTGCCAAATTTCAAGATTTTTAAGTGTATAGTTCTTAGGTTATACATACTAAATATTAGAATAGGCAGTTAGGCAGAGATTGATAATACTGACCTCTAATCGTTGAATGTCGTTGTCACTGACTTGTGATTTAAAAGCTATTTCAAGTAAAAATACTAGCTGCTTCCATGAAACTAGCTTTACCCTATTTTCCATATAAATAACTATGATGACAAATCTTAAACCACTTAACAATGGGAAGCTAAGATTATGTATTCTTCATCCCTCTTTTCTACTTTATTTTTTCTCTATGGCATTCTTACTTCCAACATTCAATACATTTTACTTAATTATTTAGATATTACCTCAATATAAGGCTAACACAAATGTATTGGAAAAAAAAGACATGACTCTTACATGCATTTTTTGTTAAGTGAAATTGTTTTAGCTCAACCTGAAAGAACATAGGAGGTTCCTTCATACCTGTATAGTTTCTAGACCCTGAACTGGAAAAGTTAGTTACCTCATGTGAAAACACTATCACAGGATTATAAAACAGGATTACTCCCAGGGGGAATTTTGTGGATCCCTGTGGAGATTAACTCCAAGAAAAAAATGGAGAGTGGTAGCAGAGGGGCTGGCAGTATTTAAGAGGAACTACGGTCGCCGTAAGTAAAATGCAACAGGCACACTGGCTAGAGCAGCTTTGGGAGCAGGTACATACAGGAGGTTACTGTACAGAGACTCCAGTACCCCAGCAAGGCAGAAAGAAAAAGTCCAGATAGATTTCTTCAGAGTAAACTGAAAAAATGCAACATGGAACCCATGAACAAGTACTGTAGGACAAGACAGAGAACATGATCCTTAATCAGAAAAACGGGTGTGAGTCTCAAAATTATTTACATAAAGATATGAAAGCACAAAGACATTATTAAACTATAGTTACTAAGTTGATGAACATCCTATTCTACTGATTTTCTTAGAATTACAAAACCCACCTTAGATACAATAGTAGAACTGACAATGAAAATACACATATAGTCCTGAGGAAGATAAACTTAATCTGTAACTAAATTAAGAAATAAAGAGTAAGAATGAGAATGAATGGAGACATGATCGATTAAAAAGGCCAGAAAATATCGGCTTGACAAACAATGATAGCATTTGAGTACTCCATAATATTTGGAATGCAAGCAACAAACAAAAGGATGAAGATATATTTCAGCATAGAAAAGAAAAAGGACATGACTTTTGCACAACAAAAGGACTCATCACTTTCCAGGTAGAGTTACTGGAAGACAATACACATGTCTAATGGCACAAGAATAAAATAGTGAATAAAAATAATTTGAATTAAATTGAATAAAAGTAGTGAAAAACAAAACAGGGACCTGTTTGAATGCTTATAACCCAGAAGGGGCAAAATCACATTAGCTCCATAGTTTCCAGCTATCCCAAACGCCCATTGAAATTAGTTTATAGACAATTCATAAAATATTATTCCCAATTAAGTAGCGCCTATGTAACAAAGCAACAGAAAGACATTTTCAGGCATTCATGAATTCATAAAATACAGGACCTACATCTTTTCATTAAAAACTTAAAGATACGTATGTGTATAAATGAAAGGTGTCCATGTGCCAGGAAAATATATGTACATATGCATGTATATGTATATATGCACATATACAATACCTATGTACATGAGCAATGAATAAAAAATATGGAAGTCACAATATAAAAAGAGACTTCAAAAGAGGTTAATTCAGCCAAACAGATGCCTAAAAAAGTAAAAAGATTATAAAATAAAATGAACAAAAAATCTAAGAAAGAAAAATTAGAATATACATCATCTCTTTTTGTGATGGGCAGAGGGAGGACAAGAGGGAAAGAAAGAGGGAAATATTACTAGAAGGGTGCATAAATCTCTTTGAATATAGAAGCAGAAATTATTGTTCTATTCTTGACTTGATAATAAAAAGGCTTAAGTATAAGCGTGTGTTTTGCCTATGCATGCACAATTGGGAAAGTAATTTGGCAACAGATACGTGTTGTGATTTTAAGACATCCCTGCCCTTTTGATCTAGAAACAATAAGCCTGAGTAAATAATCAGATTAAAAGAAATGATATTCATCAAAGTATTGTTTGTGACAATATGAAAAAACTGGGTATGTCTTAGTTTCCTAAAATATAGAAATAATTAAAATAATTATTTTATTCAATAATTATTTTATTTATTAAATAATTATTTTATTAAGTATGCTCTTTTCATTCAAATAAATATAATTTTTAAAAAACTTTGCAAAGAATATATAATAAACTAGAAAACCGTGTAATGTTAAATGAAAGTAGGATAAAAAAACTGCATAATCTCTCTTATCACAATTTAGAAAATATATAAGAAAGATTAAAAGTAATATCCTATAGTAAATGGTAATATTATGGATTAATTTAATTTTCTTCTGCGTATTCTTTCTTTGTCTTTAGTTTTAAAAAACTATATGCTCACTATAAAAATTTAGAGTAATGGCTATTATATAGAAAAATACAGTCCCAGAAAATAATGTCCATGAAGATTTGGTTATAATGAAATTTTAGAAAGCTTGATCTAAAATACCACAGTGAAACCATTTCCTTTATATTATTCTAAAGCTAAGCTTGTGTTTGAAACAATGAACCCCCTTTCCACTTGCCCTCGTTAGTGTTCTGATAAAAGCATTTCACCAAAGTTAGGATTAAGGGGGCTGTAGGTCGGGGGCACCAAGTTACAGCAAGTCATATTTTATGTTTTAAAAATTTTACAAAGGTACAGCATTAAAAAGACATCTGTTCCTTGGCTAAAACTTATGCAAATCAGAATCATTTTAGAGATAGATTTCAGGAAGTTTGCCTTTCACTTCTTTTAATGCACATGTTTCAGGGCAATTAGTATGAAACATTTAAAGTGATTAGAGGTTTATAGATATACTGAACATTGCATGTCTTTGTAGCATAAGCCCATTTAATGTGAATCTCCTATTGTCTGAAATAGGTCAGTTCTGAGGGAGGCCCATTATAAATGCATTCTAATGATGTGAGAATCTTAAGTACCATTCATCTTAAGTGGAGTTTAAAATAAAATTGTATATCAAAGCTTGAAGAGATCCAAAAATCCCTCCAAATAATCTTCATATTATAATCAGCATAACTTATGGCAGAGCTTGTGAAATCCTGCCAGCAATTTTGTGACTAGTAACATAGAATCCCCAATTCACCTTTAGGCAAAGCAGCACCAGCAAGGCGGCCAGCTGTTCAAATCAGCAGAACTATCTGCAATTAGGAAATGACTAACCACCACAACAAAGTAATTGTTAAGGGGACATCAGTTCTTCTCTTAATAAAAAGGTGTATATGCATGGTGAATGTAAAAACTCAAATAAAATACCCACTTTGGGAATTATACAGACAGGGTAATAAATAGAAAGGTGTCTCATAATTAACTGGCATCTGTACCAACATAAATTCTTCCAAGGAGGCTTTTAAAAATGTTACACACCACAAGCAAATCAATTTAGGAGTCCCAGCTTGAACAGACCCATCCTCCTGCCGCCATCTTCGCATGAGCCATCTCGAATTCCTCTTTCCCAGTCCCTCTTCAAACAGCTGCAACCTTGCTTCTAGGGCAGATGTTTTAGTGGAGCTTTCCCATTAGAGCCACTGATGGCCTCCGCAAGGTGGAACCCCAGGATTTTCCTTGGTCCTTATAACCAGTGCCTGCAGCACTTCACATTTTAATATCATATTCTCCCTCCCTGGTATTCTCTGAAATTATCTCCCGTACTGCATCACTCTAAGGCCCAGCATGGCCCGTGCTGCTCGGTCATGCTCTTGAGGGCCAATCCTGTAGGTCTGGCTATTTCCCAACCAGGTCCTGTTTAGATGTGCCCCACACCCTTCAATGTATGTCATCCTTCATTTTTGTATCCTCCGACACCTACCATAGCACTTGGAATATCACAAGCACTCAAAGGTGTGTTGAGTAAATGAAAGAGTGAATTAACTGTCTGGTTGTAACCAGGCTCATGAGAGAATCTGATATTAGGCTACAAATGGTCTTAGTCTTCCAAAACTTTTACTTGAAAAGGTTTTGATTATCATAGAGACATTAGGCAGTCACGACAAGATAGCAGAAACAGTGTTTTCACTTCGTTTTCCTTCTCTCACACACCACTCAATGTAATGCTTCTGACATCATATGAATCTGGATTTTTCCTTATACATCAATCAAACAATTCTCCAGCAGACACCAAGTAGGTGTCATATATAATTCAACTCAATTCTGACACCATCTACCTGGAGATAGCATCAGATCCCTCAAGGTCAGTCCCACAAGACTGCCCCTGGCTTCAGACACCAATCACAAGTACCATAGTTGGCTGCCACCTGTAATTCTCACTGACCAGCTACAAATCAGGGCTCCCACCATTGCCTCCTCAAGCTTGATAATTTGCTACAGCAGTTTACAGAATTCAAGAAAGCATATTACTTAGGTTTACCCATTTATTGTAAGTGATACTACAAATGATACAGATAAGCAGCTAGGTAGAAGAGCTGCATAGGAAGCAGCATGGGAGAAAGGGTGCAGAACTTCCATGCTCTCTCCTGGCACACTGCCCTCCAGGAACTTCCATGAGTTCAGCTATCTGGAAACCCCTTGAGCCCAGTCCTGTTGGGTTTTATGGAGGATGCATTATGTAGGAACGACTGATTACATCATTGGCCATTGGTGGTCAACTAACCCAGAGCTTGGTGGGTAGGGCTGAAAGTTCCAACACTTTAATCACGTGGTTGGTTCCCCTGGAAACCAGCCCCCACCCTGAGGCTCTCCAGGAGTCCACAAAGAGTCTTCTAATTAGAACAAAAGACGCTCCTATCACCCAGAAAATTCTAAGGTATTTAAGAATTCTGTGCCAGGTGTTATCACTCAGGAAATAAGAAAGGTTTTAGGACCACTGTGCCAGAAACCAGGAGTCAAAGACCAAATACTAGAATAAAAGATTATCCTAGTATCCTATCTACAAGGGTTTTAGGAGTTCTGTGCCAGGAACTGGAAGCAGAGACCAAATATATATTTAATCATAGCAGTTTTCTAAATTACTGTCTACTCATAATTTTATTCTATTGGTACAAGCCAGAAATGACATCCCAAAGACAAACTATTGATAATTTTGCAAAATCAGTGTGTTTTTCTAATCTTGCAACTCTGAAGAAGATTTAGGTACATTGCTCATTTATGGCATGCAAATCATATGACTGTCAAAGATTTCAACACAGTAAAACTCACAACAAAAATTTGCTTTCAAATGGAGAGATAACTGATAGCATGATGACTAGCAAACCGCAGAGTGAAAACATCTCTTTATAACCTCTGTCATATATGAAAATTTCATCAATATTAATTAACAGTGACAGAATATAGACAGATAGCACACGTGGCCACTGAAAAGCCTGGTGACCTGCTATTTGGTATCAAGGCAGTAGAGTAATACAGATCAGACTATGAGTACAGCTTAGCAGATCTTCAGAGTAAAACATACTTCAATTTGTTGGATACTGCTTCACTGTTTCCTATTATATATTTTTCCCCCTTAAAAAAAAATCCCCTATCTCTCCCCAGTTCTAGCTGGACACATTGCTCCCACGCTAGAAATTATGCTTCCAAGTCTCCTGTGCTGCTTGGGATGAACACGTGCCTGAGTTCAAGCCAAAGGGAGGTAAGCAGAAATGGTTTGTGCAATATCCAGAAAATCCCCAGCCTGAAGACAAGCTGCTGCCCATGGTGCACTCTTCCTCTGGCCAGAAACAGTACCAGCCTTGGGCTCAGAGACAGTACCTACAGGCTTAGGATAGCAAAGGTGATTGTTCTTAGAGCATCTATCCACTGACCCTTGTCTTTCTACTTTCCTTTGGCCTCTTACACGAAAAAGAAATACATTCCTATCTTACTTAAAACACTGTATTTGGGGTTTTCTTTGTTACTGTATGCTTAGCCCATGCTACAAGTAATACAATAAACAGTTAATTCTTTTGAAAGTTCACATGGCTAACAATGAAATAGGAAGCAGTAGTCACCTCTATATTACTTTATTGATTGATGTTGTTTGTAGATGTTACAGTTTTCCAAAGCACTTTGACATCCATCCTCATTTGGGCCTCACAGTGTCTTTGAGTCATGGTCACCATTTCAACTTAGAAAACTAATGCTCAGATTATGGTTAAGTAATTTGCTTAGGGTCAGACAATAACAGACTTTAAAAGTCTCCTTTTGCTCAGTTCAGCACATTTTTTCACTGCCCCAAAGAATGCTCTTCCCACAGCTAACTGCCCTCAGAGTGAATTTTATGTTGGTTAGATGGAAACTAGCTACAGAATGACCCCTCCACCGCAGCCCTCTCCACCAATTTGTAGTGTGTGCTGGGGGGGATCTGGCTGGATGCAAAGCCATAAAACAAAATCAAGAAATAAACTTTCAGATTCATACTGATTGGGCATCTGTGTAAGTTTGGCTTTGGTTCCACTTTGATTTCCAACAAAGGTAAGGGCAGAGGTCAAGCTGTATTCTCCCACTGAGTACTCCATTCTATTAATAATAATGAAATAAATCTACCCATAAGTTAAACAACTTTTAGTTTTACTTGACAAAGATGCTATTACTAATACTTAGATATTCTTCCTTAGGTAAAAAGAGTTATACTTAATTTTAAGCAAAGTGGTAACTATTGTTATTTCTCGGCAGTCTGTACTATTTTCTTAATAATTGATTTTATAGCAGCTTGGGAGATAAACATATATTGGTCAAATGAAGGAATTCATCTAGGTGGAAAAAATAACTTCACTTATTTTGGTTTTCTTTTTTCTGAGGTAGAAACAAAAACTAATTAAATCTGTCCTCAAGTTCTGCTAGTCAGTAACATATCATTTGTTAGCATGGCAGTAGATTGGTATCATTTCAACCTGTATTTTTCATTTGGTGGAGAAACACTGGGGGAGCCTTATATGAGTGAAAAGTCTGAGGTCTCCAGCTACTCTACGTAGAAGAATTTGGCCAGGCAAAGTTCAAAGACGAATTTAAATCCCAGGATTACAACCACACACAGCAGGAATTGACCAATGATCCACTGCATCTTTCACACATTTCCTTCTACCCAAATACTGGATCACAGAATACCATTTCACTCACTACAGTATATCAGGACCCCCTGAGCCTACGGTTATCAATACCCCTGGCCAGGTATGTTCTAATTTTCTCTCCCATTATTTCCTAAACCTACCCTGGGCATCCCGTGAAGCCAGGCTCCTTGCTTTTTCTGAACAAGCCAAGCTATGAATTCCTTGCAATCACAGCACCTAGCATAAGACCTGCAAATAATAGGTGCCAAGGCATTTCTAGAAAGCAGTGAACTGGAATTGGGTTATGGCATCAAGTAGGGAGGAGAACACATTTGTTTGCTGCTACTTACGGCTCCCATCTGCTCGTCTGAGTCAACCGGTGGGCTAGTTAAAACACAGATTACTGGGACCCGACACCAGAGTTTGATTAAGTGGGCATGCAGTGGAGCCTGAGGATTTACATCTCTGAGAAGCTCCCAAGTGATTCTAATGCTGCTGGTCTGGGGACCACTCTGCAAATCACTGGCTTACGGTAACCAGGATTAGTTTACTGATTAGTCCTATTACCACCCACTGTCCTCTTAAAGAGATTAATAAGGCCAGTGTAAATAATGCCAGATGCAATTATTTTACAAATATTTTCAAGTGCTAATTATGTTCAGGCACTCTTCAAGGTCTGGGGAATACAGACATGTACAGGGCAGACAAGTCTCTGCCTGCATGAAGATAACATTTTTGTAGGGGAGACAGATAAAGTAAGTGGAGGCAAGAACTTTGTGGAAAACAAAATAGAGAAGAGGAAAGGCAGGGCTGAAGTAGAGGGTTGGCATTAACACACTGGTGGAGGAAGTCCACACTAAAGACATTTGAGCGAACACCGAAAGGAAATGAGGGAAATAACCCAGGTGGCTACTTTGGGAGGCTCACTCTAGGCAGAGAGAAGCAGTGTACAGGGCTTTGGGGGCAGGAGTGTGTGCATGCTTGTTGCAGGAATGGCACAGAGGCCAGTGTCGCTGGAGCACAGAGATGAGGGGAGGGGAGGAGGGTGATCGTCACAGCTGCATAAGCCCTTGTAGGGACTTTGCCTTTTGTTCTCAATGACATGGGGCACAATTGCAGTGGGATTGGATTCAAGGAGCAAAAGGTCTCAAATCTTGAAAGGATCATTCTGACTGCTGTTGACTGTAGGAGTAGGGGGCAGGGGCAGGGGCAGGAGCAGGGAGACGAGCCGAAGCCCCTGGAAAAAGATCATTGTCACTTTGACCAGGGAGGCCACCAGGAGGATCATACTAAGTTGCTGGATTCAAGATCCATTTTGAAGATAGAGGTAATAGAACTTCCTGATGGACTAAATGTGGGATATGAAATGAAATAAAAATCAAAGATAGTATTTGGTTTTGGGCCTGAGCAGTTGGATAATGTGACACTTATTGACAGAGTGAAAACTAAGGAAGCAGTAAGTTTGTGCAAGGGGTGGTGAATACATTGTTCTCCTTTGGCAGTGAAGTTTGAGATGCCATTACCCATGAGAAAATAGGTGTCAATAAGGCTGTCAGTGCTCAAGAATTTTGGATTCCAGTGTGTATGGAGATAAACCCTTTTTCTTCAGTGTGGTCCTTTTTCAGGTAACCTCATTTGATGGAGCCATGACATCGAATGAGATTACCTGAAGAAGGAACCACACTAAAGAAAAAAGGACCCAGGACTTATAGGTTGAGAGGAGGAAAAAGAAAAGTAAATGAAGGAGAGGTCAGTGAGGGAGGAATAGGGGGCGTTCTAAGAAGAAGGAAGTGTTAAATACAATCAGTGGTCAAGTAAGACGGCCCCAAAACTGACTACCAAAATGGCCAATGTAGAGGCCATTAGTGGCCTCACAAAAACAGTTTCAGTGGAGGATCCTTTCCAAATACCTCACTTGGGGTACAGGTTGGGGAAAGGTAAAGAATGAAGACAAAATTGTATGCCAAGGGTAGGGAGAACAAATAGGAACAAAGCTTTTTCAGAAAATATCATAAATATCATGTGGTTCTTACAGATCACTGTCCAAGAGGCCGTGGGCCTAAGGAGGCCATTGGGAAAAATGGTGCATTTCAGGTCCTAACCCAGAGAATCAGGTTCAGCACGTCTGGGAATGAGATGCGACCCAGAGACGTAATTTTAACAAGAACTTGTAGGAAGATGTTGCCAGTTCTCCCTGGAACACTTCTGGAGAATGCTCTCCCGAGTGGAATTTTTGGGTGTTTCTGATGACTTAATACAACAAAACAACTGCCACAACCACCATGCAACCAACACACCAAACCTTTCCCTGAAACACCTCCAATACGTATTCTGCCAAAATGAGGCAGGGCCTTAGAGTCTCCTGACATTCAAATGCGATTGGGAACAAGGTGGCAGACATGAAGACTTTTTAGTAACAGAGCCGATGGCGCTCCTCATGTGGGATCTAGGAACTGTTTTAGCGTTCCTAAACTTGGGCTGCCTATCCTAGGAAGATGCCCTTTGCTACACAAGAGGACTGGCAAAATATTTTAAAAATTTATTTTGTTTTTATATTTATCCTGAAGAGACTTCCCTCAAGATAGAGGCCATTTCCTTCAGCATAAGGAGATTATATATTTATGCACTAACACATAAACCTTGCTTGGATTTTGTTTTCTAAGCCAGAAAGCATATGTGGATATGCAGATTTCAATGTGTTGCCTGTTAAACTGCATTTCTCACTTATGGGCACTGAACATAAATCACCATGGAGCAACAAACATTCCTCCTGGAGTGAGGTATTTCAAACTGCTTCTATTGCCTCTGGGTGGGGACGGGTGGTGCCCAGGATCTGATCACATTTATGTCTCTATTTTCATGGTAAAAATGTGAAGATGAAAGTAATGGACCGGATCTGAGTTCTCCTGGCTTTCATGGACTGCAGGGTATTGTTTGTTTTAAGCAGTTGAACACTATTGGACTTGTCTGGGTAAAAAAAAACATTAGCTCTATCTTGTTGGATTTTCTACAACAAAAAGGCAGCAGAACAAATGAATCACCACAACTGACCAGCATGTTTTCCTCTTACCCCAAATCTGGTTTCCATATTAAGAGATGTACTAAGGAGACCTAGGCATTTATTTCCCTGCCACAGGCCTTGAGAAGTAAAGGATGGAGACGCTGAAGGGACTTTCTTGGACCTAATATTCTGCAGGGTGTTTGCACCCACATGCCCTCACAGAAAATAAACCTGTATCACCAGTACAGAAGATGAAAGCAAACCAAAAGTCGTGAAGAATTCTGAAAGTCAGAAAAAAAGCTTCAATTTGATTGACAAAAACCGGAACCCAAAACATATCCAGGAGAAAATTACCATGAAGATAAGGAATGACCTGGAAAAACTGCAAGCTCAGATTGAACATAAGAGTAGGCGGGACCTTTTGGGCAGTCATCTGTGTGATATTTAAGTATGGTACTCCGTGGGCACCCCTCTCCTCCCAGCAAGTAGTAGGAGAGTTTAAACTCAAGATAAAGAACTGTTCTCTACTGAGGATTAGTTTCCTTCTAAGGGGGAAGAGCCACGAGGCTGGGTGGGGTTTTGGGGTTGGGTTCCATGCAGGTGTGGAAGCCTAAGGAAGAAGCACACCAGGGCTGGCATTCATGGGCACCTCCCTGCAGATACTGCAGGCCTATTCAATAGGACCTGCTCCCCACTCAGGGCTGCCAACTCAGAGGGCTTCTAATGTTATGTAGAGAACCCTACATCCTTCCCCAGTGGTGGGAGACTTAGTGCTGAAAACAGTGGAACTTGTCCAACCCTCCACAAAGAGGCCAACTGTATAGAAAGACATTTGGCTTCCTGAGAACTGGTTAATTGGTATTTCAATGTGATGCCTTATGCCAACACCAGGACTGGTATAATGGGTATAGGTGCAAAGCAGGACACATCTGGCTGACACTCCTCGTTTCAGATCTTTACATCTGACCATGAAAAAGCCAACCTGGAAACAAAAGGGTAGCAGGGTAAGAGTGAGGGGCTGTGCTTCCTGGAAACAAAGGAATCCCTTTGGGGGCTATATATTTTCCCTGTGCAGCTCCTCTTTCTAGTTTGCTGTCTTAGCAAGCTGTGTCAAGGAAGAATGTGGAAAAGGGCAACAGCGGGGAAACAGGCACTCTCGATACTACAGAACTCTTTTCTCCTTCAACTTTACCTCCAGAGACTAAGCCTATGTCATAGTTGACTCTCTAATACCAGGATAAACAGTTTTCAGGAGAATCATGCCTATTGAGTCAACTGCCGATAATACAGGGAAGGTTTTAGCATGGTTTAGAAAGGACTTGTGAAGTAGAAAATACCCATCCCTTCCCCACCCAAAACAAACAACACAGTAGCAAATACTTCTCTATTTCCAATAAAGAGACTGACATTAAATACAATCTGTTTCTTGGCTTCCTCTGCTCTCAACTAGATCTAGCTTGTTATTTGTAAAGTAATTAGAGATTATCCTCAGAAGTTCCCTAAATGTCTTGTGGTATAAAATGATTACCAATACTGTGATTTAAAAGTGCTTTTATAGGTGGTAACCTGGAGGGCTGATATAACCTGAGGTAAACAGCACTTCTGTCTTCTTTGAAAGGTAATTAGAAAGCCATTTTGTTGTAACAGTGGCGGGTCTGATTCAAGAGAATAGTTTCTTCTCTCCTGAGGGGCCAAACACACTGACTATGTGATGGAATATAGCTGTGGCACTCTTTGAACCTTCTCATTGGAAAATCTGGAGAGAAACTGGACATACAGAAACTTTTAATTTGAAAGCCCTTGTGCCCAGGACCCCTGTCTCAGTGCCAGTCCATCCCTGGAAGATCAATGATGCAATGCAATAATTCAGCACCGTCCATCACCTGACCATGGCTGGTATGCTCCCGGGGTTCTACCTGGGATGACCAAATGGTACCCTTAGCCTCCACTGAACACCCACTTCCCAAAGACACATTATACTGACAATTAGGATCTAATGCAATGGTTCTCCCACCATGGGCGCAGACCAGCATTATTAGCATCACACACAAACTCATTAGAAATGCAAATTCTCTGCCTTTCTCCAGGCCCACTGAACTCTGGGGACAGAGGCCCAACAGTTTATGGTTTTAGGAGTCCTCCAGGTGATTCTGATCCCACTAAACCTTAAGAACGACTGTTCAATAGTCCAATTAACACCTCATTACAATCACTTATTCCTGGTGTGTGAGCCACCACTTACACTCCCCACATTTTCAAGAGTAATCATTTGATGCTATAGTGAATTTGAATTACTATCAGCATTGATGAACAATTCAAGGTTTCTTTTCAAAATATCTCATTTTTGAGACAGAGGGCTGGGAAATCAGACCTTGCATCAGGTGAAACACTGAAGTTTAATTAAAATAATGCAAAACCAGCAATAGCTGCCCTGCTGTGAAGCCTACGTTTGTACTTAATGATGTAGGTGCTGTTTTAAAGATCAGCACTAGAGAAGTACCCATGATAAATATGATGCAGGTGCACCTGGGATGTTACTTTCTTTTTTTAAATTATCTAATCTCAAAGCCTTATGCAGCTAAACCATTCAATGAGTGGACTGCACACTATTTGGGATTTGAAGAGACACCTGGGCTCCTTGAAGTTCTTTGTATTGGGAGTCACATTAAGTCAGAAATTCCCTTTTAAAATACACATATTTGGGATAGCAACGCAGACAATTCACTTACCAGTAGATAGTAACTATTCTAATCCTTATTTTTCATGAAAATCAGCCACTCTTAGACAAGGCAGATGTGTTAAATCAATTTAGGAAGGCAATTTACTATGATGAGGTTGTTAAAGAGTCAAACGGAACATCAGGAAATTTATGCAAATATTTTTGGGAATTTGTTCTGAGTATGCAAATGCTATATAATTAGTTATCATGCTTTTCATGCAAAATTAAATTTGCTATAATAACGAATCACACTCAAGAATAAGGCTAGTTAACATGAAAAGAACCCTCATTTTTATGACTGAAAGACTCCAAATTGAGGGTAAATTGCAGGTGAATCTAATTCCAGCCTTCAGGATTGTTATTCATTCTGGTCAAATAAAACCAACTGTAACAAGAGGTGGCAGGGTTCTCTGTCTCTGGACAGCACTTGTATAGATGCAAAAATCACAAGAAGTAGAGGCAGTGGAGCATTCTGCTTTTTCAACTAGGCTGTCTCAGCTATCATTAGCCAGATTCTTTTTTACCCTCTAATTATTTTGGAAGGACTCAGTGCTATCATTTAATATTTATCAGAATAACAAAGCCAAACTTCTATTTTGGAGTATCTCTAAAGTCTAATTACTGCTTAGTCCCTTCCTGCCCCAGGCTGCCAATTTGGAGAAAATTTGGACTTCCAGCATGTTGGCTCTTCCTGCCTCACTCTGTGAATGTCCCTACTAGTCTGGGGGCTCTCTAGACCTCCTCTTGCTGTCTAAGTCCTATGTCTGTTATATTTGCCAGGCTATATGAGAATTAGGCCCTTTATGCCTCCTGGCCACTGTAGCCCACTCCCATTGGGCCAAGACTGAGACATTTCACATAGCATGAAACTTGCAGTAATAACAGTGGAGAAGTCCTGAGCAAACCAGGTGAGTTGGTCAGTCTACCACCATCACACGTTTCCCCATGCCTCCCAGGCTGTTTGCCCATTCCTGTGGGTGTCAGTTTTCCTAACTATGCTTCAAATTCCTCACTGGGAGTGGGCTCAGCCCTAATCTCTAGTGCTATGGACTAGCTCTATCCCCAAGAGTCGTGTATGCTCATTTGCTATCCACTAAAGAAGCAGAGGCTCCTGTCAGTCAGCCTTATCCCAGGTGGCCTGCTCAGGAATAAAGGGGTTTCCAGCTGCCTGAGGACTGACAGAGGGCTCCTACCGTCACCTCCCCAGATCAGAGCCTCAAAGATACCAGTTTGCATCACATCCACCATTCCCCGCCCCACTCCCAATCTGTGATTAGACTCAGGGCCCTTCAGTGGGACTAGCACCTTACCTAGCTTAGGCTCAGTTATATTCTTGCTTTATACCTACTCCTCACTGGATCATTGTGGAGGTCCCAGGTTTATTACCTAAACTTGCCTTGCAACCTACCATTAAAAGTGACGGCTGCACCTGAATACTCATGTTGTCTTTTCCCGGAGGATCACAAAACACTGTTGCTATAGAATCTTGAGTTTTCAAGCACTTTGTCATACTAAGCTTACAATGACAAAAACAGGTTTTAGTAGCATGATTTTAGGAAAAAGAAAAACCCAAAGCCATACATTTGAAGACCACATCTATCCCTTAGACTGAAAAGACAGACATGGTAGAAATATTTTATAAAAGAAGAGAAAACCGGGAAATGAATGCCTGGCTGCCCATAGACACGTCCAGTTTGCTGTGGCAGCTTGCTGTTAAAAGTACCTGACTCCATTGGTTTCAATAAATAGCTCAATCACCTTGTTTTTGCTAAAGCCCAAGCTTAAGAATTCAATATTCCCTAGACGCATACAATGCATTTAACCCTTTTCTTCATTATCCCACTTAAGCTGAAAGAACAAGACAAAACACAAACAGGAAGATAGCCAGATGAACTCTTAATTCCATAACAGTATCAGTTTAATTCACTCTATTTGCTAGTACTGCCTTCTCAACTACACCTTGTCTTAGCTCAATATATAAATTTAATTAGGTAAAACAATATTCATGCAGCCTGGCCCACATCAAAAATTATATTCCTATAAAAATTTGCATGTTTCTAGTTTTTATACATTTCATACTTTGTCCTATAAGTCATTTTGTAAAGTGAGTGTCAGTCCCACTTGTCATTTTTGTAAAGTCCATCTTGTAGATAAAGGTTTTTTCAGCAGAAAGGCTAATATATTTTATTAATAGGCATAGCCTTTCTAACCTGTAAAAACACCAGTAGTTAAATCAAATATTTTTGTACCCACTATGCAAATAGCGCTCCGCTAAAAACATCACCATTAGCCTAGGAGAATGAGACAAAGCGCAGATGCAAAAACGTTCTATGCAGTAAGTTCCACAGACATTTTACAGCATAAAGGTATCATCTGCGATTGAAATCCAGGGGCAGGTAAAAATCAAAGCTTAGAGAATGAGCTTATGAGAAGATAACTGATAAAGTACATTTTATATGATACTTTATTTTCAACACTGTTGTGAAGTTTGCTCAATTATCTTTTACAACATACCTGTAAAACAGCGTGTCTGTCTCCGTGTTGCTGATGAGAACCTGGGCTGATAGAGTTCAAGTAACACTATCTGAGTAGGTAGTTGAAAACACATGTTTCTCTAAATCATTAGAAGTTGAAAAATTATCTTTTCTAGTAGTTTTCACTGCCCATACAGAATATTCTTCTAACAATTGCATTTGAGAATCTATCCTGGGAGGATCAGACCCTAGGACACATAGAAATCCCCTAGGACGCAAAGAAGCAATGTGGACCTGGACTCCTTTGGGTCTATTTCCTTATTTATAAAACCAGCAGATGAGGCCAGATCAGTGGTTAGCAAACTACTAGCATCACCTGGAGAGCTTGCTAAAACAAAGTGCAGGGCCCCACCCCCAAGAATTTCTGATTCAGCACATCTGAGATGAAACCTGAGAATTTGCATTTCTAACAAACTGTCAGGTGAGGTACATGTTAATGCTGCTGGTCCAGGGATCCACTTTGAGAACTAATCAATTAAATCAGAAAAAGCATGGAAAAATTGTTAACATCACGTCTGACACAAAGAGAGATCTCAGCAAACATGAGCTCTATGGATCATGGAAACAATTACGTATCATATTGCACTTTTGCCTCTGACGTTTTTATTCCAGCTGCTAGCATTAGCATTTCAGGGTTTTCCTCTTTATCCTTTGTTGGAGAAGCTGATGACGTTAGCAAGGGTTGGATCAAGGTAATGCTCAGGCAGGGATAGGCTGTGTTAAAGAGGGGAGAATGATTATATGCAAACTATACAACTGTTTCCTAACATGAGCTAACGGATCAAATACAAAATCCCTGCCTTCAGTGTGTACCAGCTCTCATTAGTGCAAACTGCATCTCGAGGCAGGCACACCTTTCTCCTCTGCCTCCTATGTCCTCAGCATACCGTTGCAGCAGGGGATGGGGACACTATTGGCCGCAGAATAAATGGACGAAACCAGCGAAGTTGCCTGGGGAATCTGACAGAGGTAAACTGAATTGAATCACGGTCTCAGCCAGAATCACATTTGTAAAGGCTGAGGCTCTGTGGACACGTGTTATAAATCAAGTAATCCCTAATATTTTCCTACAAGACTTGAGCCTTTTTGGCTGATCTCAGTTTCTCGGTGTAAGAAGCATTTGTCCCACCCAAGGCCTGGCATCAGCAATTTGGTATTATGTCCCGAGAAATTCCCCAAAACTTCTGGGATGGCACAAAGTTGTCCTAGCTATGTGTGATAGACTCTGAGCTCCAGACAGAAATACTCATTTCGAGGTTCAGCTTCTAAAAATACCTGCCTTCATACACACACACACACACACACACACACACACACACACACACACACACACGCCCTTTGGCCCCAGGAGGTTTCCAAATTACAACCCAAGTCTGAGATGAAAACTTTAAGAAGAAGGATAGACTGCATGAAATTTCCCTTACCTATTCCGGCACAAGCCAGAACTGGATGAGGCACGAACCAAGCCTGCTGTGCAAACAGATGGATTCCACCTCTGGGGATGGCTCCAGGGGATCATAAACACCCCACTTTGGGAGGGCAGGAGGCATGAGTGGCATTTAGGTTTCACTGAGGCTTATTTTGTGAAAGCAAAACTGACTCACTGAGAAAACATGTTTTAAATATTTACTTGGAATTACACAAAAATTATTTTAAATGATTTTTTTCAGAAATAGGAAAGTCTGTTTCATAGCCGGCTGCTGAGTCAGACAGAATAGCCAGAAAGACTTTGGGGAAACTTCAGCCTCTCTGTGCCCTCTGCAGTTGTGAGGCTGGGAGATGTGCTTCCGAAACCCAGGCAAGTTGCAGAGGCACAAAGAGGAATTCCCAGGATTTCCTCTGAAGTTTTCATTTATGTGTCACAAAGAAGGCCTGATTTCAGACAAATAAAAGTTTGTTGCAGAGTCACACACGAACACCAGTTGTAACTCAGTAAGAAAAAATATGTACATTCTAACGCACATACTGTATGCCAAGTACTTTTTTTTTTGGAGATGGAGTCTCGCTCTGCCGCCCAGGCTGCAGTGCAGTGGCATGATCTCAGCTCACTGCAACCCCCACCCCCGGGTTCAAGCGATTCTCCTACCTCAGCCTCCCAAGTACCTGGGATTAAACGCACCCAGCTAATTTTTGTATTTTTAGTATAGACAGGGTTTCACCATGTTGACCAGGCTGGTCTCGAACTCCTCACCTCAGGTGATCCACCTGCCTTGAACTCCCAAAGTGCTGAGATTACAGGCAAGAGCCACTGCGCCCAGCCTGCTAAGCACTTTTAAAATGTATTTATTTGATTATTCACTTGAATTCTTCTGAACACCTGTTATGAGTAGTGCTAGGAGCTGTTGGATATAATTGTGATGAAAATGGACAGTGTCTCCTTCCGTCACTGCCATATTCAACCTTTACAACTACTGGGGAGGAAGGCACCGGAATGCAGAACCATAGCGTTACCACATTAAGCTACTTTCCTAATACGCAGGGAAAGAGCCAGAGAAATTTGAACCAGGACTTTGTGTCTCCAAAGTGTGTGCTCTGGCCTTCAGGGAAAGATGGATCCAAACATAAAGTAAGAAGAAAACTAGATGACTGCAGCTTATGAAGATAGCATTTATATTTTCCCTTGAGTACCTACATAAACCTGAAAATAAGCTACTCTTCTAACAGAAATTGGCATTCCTTTTTGGCACGGGGACCTTAAGATGTTTCCTGAGGGATTTCCTTGTACTGCTACTCATTTTTATTTCAACCGTAGCCTTCCCTAAGCTCTTGCATCTCTAGTTTCCACAGCCTACCATATGCTGGTTTTAGGGGTATTGCATTGCTCAAAGCTATTGTTGGGTACATGTACCGGACATTTGTTATTTTCGAGTATATCAAGCCTCCTTCCTTGAGGGGATCGCTCCAGCTCTGTGCACTCCACCTGCTCCCAGGGTGGAGTTTGTGACCTGAATGAAAGCCAGTTAACAGATCACATTTGAAGGAGATGTCAATTGCTTCAATGATGGGCACTGGACCCCGTCAGAACCAATGAGACTAACACAAGAATGGCATCTCTGCTAGCCGTGGCCTCCCGCCTTCACCATTTGAGTATCCACACCTGGATCCATTGTACATTGTGTTTGGATAGGACCCCCCTGTTAAAAATGCTCGCAATGTTCATTTTTGCCTGATGTCATCAAAAAGAAGTCGTTGATGGTATGTGCTGGAGCTGGTAAAGCTGAAACTACCCAAACGGCTGTCACTAGAGGGCCAGTAATGATGCAGTCTTTCAGCACTCATAGTTAATACATAAACAGAATCATTCAGCATTCTGGATGGTGGGCCACTTTAGGGATGAATTGCTCAGCATTTCTGGCAGAGGAGCAGCAACCACTCAGGATATCCTTGATTGAAAAACAACAAACCGGTCACAGAGCTGGTAAATTGGGGACAGTCAGAGTAAGGGTCCTGTAACAGCAGAGAACAGCCCTCTCTTCCCTCGGAGACATTTTCCAGCCTTCGTTTGAAATGCTTTGCAGAAACCTGGAATTCTGGGCATTACGGTTATTAATATAAAGGCTCCTCTCATTCCATGGCTCTCATCTTCACTGACCTCTAGCACATCTCTAATGACCTTTCTATTATAGCCTTCACAGCACTCACTGAGCAGGATTTAATGACTTATGTTTGATACCTCTTCCTGCGTAAAGTCTACAGCATCCTGGCTGCTCACAGTGGAATGCATTCACCAGAAACAGCAGCACTTCCTGGATGCTTGCTGGAAATGCAGCATCTCAGATTCCACTTCAGACCAACCAAATCAGAGCCTGGCCAAGAGTCGGATCTAACATACTCCCAGCTGCTGCTGCTGCCTCCAGCCTGGGAACCATATTCTGAGTACCAGGATGTAGACTTCAGTGTTTCCTAACCCTATTGATCATAAGTTCGGTTTAGAAGCTTCTTCAAAATATCTGTTTCTGGGCACAACTTCAAACCCTCTGAATCAGAATCTTTAGAAAAGGGACTTTGGTATTTACAGCCAGCCCAGGCGATTCTTGTGGATGGGCAAACAGAGGAAATACTGGGAATCTAATTTATAGTTCCGGGCCGAGCTCTCAGCTGCCTGCTCTTCTCCTGCCTGAATTTGTTGCTTAACAGATGGAAGCACAATACCGCTCCCACTAGGGCTGTTTCTTTTTCCCTTTTGTTCCTCCAAAGACTTGCTACCAAATGCTGTGTCTTCAGCATCTGGAATTGTTTTTTCCCTTCTCTCTATGCAGTTAGGTATGAAAGGACCTTGGAAGGATTCAAATCCCAATTCTAGGCAAAGATATGTTAATAGTCACATCCCAGTGGCAATGCTGTCTCATGTTAGTGTTTCCAAGACAAAATGCAGATTGCTGGCCCTGGTTGTTGTGCAGGTTGTATCCTTAATACACTGGTCAGGCTGAGTACATAAATTTTCTTGAGACTTACAAAATATAAGAACAGTGTTAGTAATGGAAGAAAAGAATAAAAATAACTCTCTCCATCTAAGATGTAGGAGAACAGTATTTGTTAAGGGTTTCTGTATCTCTGAGAAACTAGTAAATATATTTAATATAGCTAGCTAAAATTCTCAGGACCTTTGTTAAGTGCTTAAATATCTTTCCTTCCTTAGCCTTGGATTCTTTATAAGATAGTAGTGACATGAGTACCTGCAGGGCTTCTCCTGTGAAGACTAAAAGTGAATGTGTAAGACCAATGCTTCTCAATGGGCGATGACTATGGATCCCAGGATACACTGTTGGCTGTCATACCTCGAAGAGAGGGGCTGGTACTGGCTGCTAGTGGGTAGGGGCCAGGGATGACGCTAAGCATCCCACGATGCCCAGGACAGCTTCCTCCACAAATATTCTACAGTCTCAAATAGTGCTCGTTTGATGTAGACCAAATACTTGCCACGTCTTCAGAGCTTAATGATTATCAGCCTCTCTACCAACATCTGGCCCCAAGTTACCTGACTGGTAGAACCAAGATTTGAAACAATGTTCCTCTGCCTCCAAAGCTGTATTCTTTTCATGCCAACATGCTGACTCCCACTGGCAGCAGACTATGGTCATTTTTTCAGGTTGATTTATAGGAGGTGCTGCAAATTGCAAATTCTGTTCTCAGTCCCCCAAATTCGCTGCAGGTCCACTCTCATTATGTCATTTTCAGATGGAGAATAGGGAGGGTTGAGGCTTGGGGGAACAAGAAAGCACAATATACAGAAACTTGACATAGACTGGCATTTTTATCTATCTTGTTTTAAACAGAGCAACTGAGCTCTTATGAGAGTCAATGTATTTAAAATAATACATTTTAGGGGAGAAAAGCTGAAGATTCAACTACAAAGGCAGAAGTAGAAGTAGGCTGGAAGTAACTAACAATTTCTGACCTGTCCTGCCACCAGATAGAGCTCCTGGAGTCTCCACTGCCTGGGCAGTCCCTGACATACTTTGAGAGCCAAAGTGTTAAATATTTAAGAGCACTCGATAATGAATACATAATTGAAGCATGGGAAAAATCAGACACTGTGAAATCGATTATGATGTTGGTAACAAGGAGTGGAAGCACCCAACCTATTTGGTGAGGTCTGCAGATCCACCTACGAATGAAAAATATACATAAATATTATTCAAAAGATAGACTAGCTGCAGTGCCTCATGTTTAATTTAAAATGCACTTGCATTTCAACCTCAGATGAGCAGTTCTGAAATGTCATGAAACACTGGGAACTTTCATGGAAAGAAAAACTTGCAGCAATCATAATATTAGAATTTGCTTCCCCTAGGGTATACATAATCTTAGGACAAAAAATACCCTTTATGTGGAAATACCCTGTAGTTACTAGGAGCCTTTTATTGTAAACAAAAAGAAAGACAATAAAAAGGAATTCATTTTAAGGAGGCGTTTAGAGTTTCCTTTAACTGTTTCCTTTACCCACATAGCTTGCCATTAATTCTTCTCTATGAAGCTTTCAGAAAGAGGAATCCGATTTTCCACCAAGTGGCTGAAGAGGGATGAACGGAACACTTGGGCGACTCCGAGGTGGAGGCTTCGCTGACAGCAGCCATCCAGATCTGGGTCTGCTTCCTGTCTCACCTCATAAGTTATTCCCACCTCATAGTCCACAGGCCTGTGGAGGGGGCAAGGGACAACCTGGGGACAGCCATGTGGACAGGGAGCAAGGGGGGAGGGGCTGGGGAAAATGCTTAAAAGAAGAGGGAGTACCAAGCATGCCTTAAGTATCTCACAGGTTTCCAATTGGCCTAGCAAAAGAGAAATAACATAGAGATGTATACAGGGGAGCTCCAGGTGGAATTTACCTACCAAGGACACCATTGGTCTTAATAAAGAATAGCTAAGTGTTATGGAAGAGAAAAGGAGAATAAATCTGACAAAAGGTAGGGGTTGAAAGATGGGCAAGGCGTTTGGAAAGAAATGGAAAGGGAGGCTGGGCTAAGCAAATGAGCAAACTATGTAAGCCCGCTGGAATTGTCAAAATTAAGGTGAGGCATGAGGGAGAACATTTGTATCATGACACCTTGAAATAATTAATATACGAATCAATTTACTCATCACATCCAATGCTGAGACAGATTATGAAACTTTTGTAACTCCTAAACTCCAGAATTTTAGAAACACTAAAGAAGACAAAGGCCCCCCACATAACTGTACCTCAAACATGAGAAAAAGCTCTAGTTGCCCAAGACCTCTCTTCTATCCAACTTCATGAAGTCACCTGTAGAAATCTTTTAAAATAGGGATTCTGAGAGATTCTTCTGGTTTGTGAGGAATTTGAGTTTTTTTAAAGGCTCTCCAGTTATACCCCTGAACAGTCAACTTTTACTGGAGGGGCCAGTGGCTAAGACAGTACGAAAAATACAGAGTGTAATACTGAGTATTATTTTCCAGATTTTGGAGGGAATGTGGCCAAGAAAGCAATTTTTTCTCTTTTTCTTTTTTTGAGACAGGGTCTCACTCTGTCACCTAGGCTGCAGGGCAGTGCTGCAATCATGGCTCACTGCAGCATCCACATCCCAGGCTCAAGTGATCCTTCTACCTCAGCCTCCTGAGTAGCTGGGTTTATAGGTGTGTGCCACCATACTCAGCTAATTTTTTTTTGTAATTTTTTTTGTTTGTTTTTGGTAGAGATAGGGTTTCACCATATTTCCCAGGCTGGTCTCAAACCTCTGGGCTCAAGTGATCTGCCTGCCTCGGCCTCCCAAAGTGCTGGGTTTACAGGGATGAGACACCATGCCTGGCTTACACTGTTTTTGTTTTTTTCTTATTAAATGTATCAATAATTTTTTTTATTAAAAGAAGGACATGTTTTGTATTGCCTTTTAAAAATACATGTTGTATTTTTAAAATGCTTTCAATGTTCATTTAATTGCAAGCATATAATAAAATATCCATTAACAAAAAGAAAAGAGTTTACAAGTCTCTTAATTTTAACTTTATTTGCTATATAACTTTCTGCATTATATGATATTAGTAGCAGCTAAAAAATATTGAAGGTCAGGCACAGTAGCTCATGTCTATAACCCAGGGCTTTGGGAGGCTAAGTCAGGAGGATCACTTGAGGCCAGGAGTTCAAGATCAGCCTGGGCAACATAGCAAGACTCTGTGTCTACAAAAAATAAAATTTAAAAAATTAGCCAGGTGTGGTGGTGGGCACCTGTACTCTCAGCCTACTTGAGAGGCTGAGGAGGGAGGATTGTTTCAGCTCCGGGGTTCAAGTTTGCAGTGAGCTATAATTGTGCCACTGTACTCTAGCCTGGGCTACAGTGCAAGGCCCTGTATTAAAAGAAGAAGAATTAAGCATATACTATGTTCTAAGCACATATTAACTCATTTAATACATGCACAGACATACATGCACACACATTCCCACTGTGACATATACTGTTATTATTCTTATTTTATGGATTAAAAATGAGCAAACGTGTGCAAAAGTATGTGTGCATATATGTGAGTGTACGTGTAGTTTTAGGTAAAAGAATAAAAGATATCCTAATTGTCCTGACTGAAATGCAATTTTTATTCTATAATTAATATTCTTATGCTGTGTGATTAAGACTTTTATCAGTTCTTGGGCTGAATATAAATATTTATACTCCTTTGCCGGCAGGTTTTAGTAGTTTAAGATACATTTGTGGAGAGGGTAAAAGATGAATGGCAAACACTTGATGGATTCTTCTAAAGTTTAACATTAATGATTAAACAACATCATCTGATGACTTACTCAGCAACTCAAAGACAATAAAACATAACTAAATCTGTCAATTAGCATTTTCATCTTCTCTCCCAACAGAGCTTAATGGCATCTGTAAAATGCAATTTTCAACCCAGAGCTCTTTGACATTTTCTATTTCCTCCTGCGTTCCTCTCCCGTTGCTCCCGTTATGACAGAGAGCAGCAGCATGTTCTGCTCCATGGTGGCAAATGCATCACCTGCCACTGAAAGGAAAGCAATTATTCTGTCCTCGCTAAATCTCAGGGATGACTTGGGTACTGCTTTTCCACTTAAGTGCATAAACAGCCATCCCAGGACCTGTTTTAAGTGGTTGAACCTTAGCAACAGCAGCTGGGCTACAGGTTGATGTCACCTGAGGTGCCCATTAAAGATGGGGAAAGCTGCCAGACAAGAATGACTTCCAGTAACTACAACTCCTCCCTGGAGGAAGCATGCCACATTTCCACACACAAAGTGACAAATAATGACTGCGAAGAGAGCATTTTGCCTCTCTGTTCCTGGTCCTTCGGTTTGAGGACAGCGACCCTGGTGTGGAGGTTAGGCTGTTTCTTGGATGGGTTTCCAGCTGGTGGGAGAGGATGCTATTTACACAACTGTCAGGAATTACAGTTCTTCCTCTCTCAGGCAGCTATGTTTAGCTCACATGTGTGTTACACATGTGTAGACCCCTGTCTAACAGCACCATCTCTGAATTGTCAAGAAAGGAGATTCTGGGTGATGAGAAAAAGTGTGTCCTCAAGGAGACTTCAGAGGGCACCCTGGGGCTTTACATCTAATAAGGACACCTAAATTGCTTCTCTAAGCTTCAGTCAAGTGCTCTGAGAAAACA
Source organism: Cebus imitator (assembly GCF_001604975.1). Classification (NCBI taxonomy): domain Eukaryota; kingdom Metazoa; phylum Chordata; class Mammalia; order Primates; family Cebidae; genus Cebus; species Cebus imitator. The sequence continues at coordinate 4,411,243 of NW_016107410.1, forward strand.
GGCTCAATATAACATTTCCTCTTGAGTTATTTTTAAATGCACCTTTGTTTTTTTCACTGAGCTAAAGAAATTGCCTGATAAACACCATCAAAGCACCAAATGAAAGATTCCATTTTAAATAAACATGATAAGACTCCATTAACCAGAATCCCACTCTCTAATGCACCCAATTAACCAGAATCAAGTTCAATGCCTCATTTTTAGAATAAAAAATCAATACTTAAGAGCATATAATAATTTCAGCCAAAAAAATCAATACTTAAGAGCATATAATAATTTCAGCCAAAAAAAATCAATACTTAAGAGCATATAATAATTTCAGCCAAAAAAAAAAACCTCACAAAATGTTCAGATGTTTTTATGCAGCCAATTGTCTCAATGGTGCATTTTTCTATCTAACTTTTTAGACAGAAAATGAGGTTTTAGAATAATGATTTTGAGGCATTAATGATATAGTCAATACATAAACATGTAATTGTTGGCATGCTTATGCTTAAGACTTGAATGTTTCAGAAAATATGTCCACTGTATTTGAAAATAACATTTTTTAAGGATTCTGAGATTAATGATAAACAGAAATTTATATTCACCCCTAGAAAATTAAGTGCTTCTTTCACCCTGCTATTTTCTCTGCTTCTAGAGGAGGTCTGGAAGCTTTCCTTCACTTCACAGATGGCTGACCCGAGGTGGGAAGTCAAATGACTTGCTCAGAGTGAGACAGCATGTCAATACCCAATGCACGGTTAGACAACAGAGCTATGGACTGAGCCCTTCACAAGCAGATCCATCACTGTACAGGTGTACTGCTTGACACCACTTTTCCAAAAAGGTTCCCTTTCTAGGGAAATTTCTGGTCTCAAAAAATGAAACCTTGACTACCCAGCAATGGGACTCCTTGCCAGCTCTTTTTTGAAATAATTATGAATCTAAAACTTGCTCTTCGTTTCTCTGAACTTTCCTTTAATGTTCACAGGCAGAATGAATACAAAGCCTCTACAAATTAAGTCATCCCAGAATTAGTTCGGAAGTGCACTTGCTATCACTCTGACTAGCAGCTCCTGGAGTTTCATAGCAGATCGGGAGTTAATTCTTTCCAGAGTTGCTCCAGGCAAAAAAGCAGGGAATGATGATGTTTAGGTACTTTTCTCCCTCTTTTTTAGATAAATCCTAGGGCCTGAAGTCTGAAGAGGTCATTAGTCAGCAGATGGTATCATACGTCATAAGAGGAAAGGCTCTGGAGTCACTGGGGGCTGTGTTTGAAGCCTGGCTTGGGACCCTTAATGCATTACCAATGAGTGTTAATGCTCTCTGCTCCTTCCATGACTAGGAAAAGCCATGCCCTTGATGAGCACAACAAATAGAGTGTGGAAGTGAAGTCACATGGAAAGACTCGATAGTCCCACATTTCTACAGCTACTATCCACATTAGCCACACTCTGTTCAACTTGTCAGCCACCACCGAATTACTAGTAGAACTGAGAGTGGTGGCGATCTAGCATCTTCTACTTTCTTTCAACACTTTCCATAATCATATCTAAGTCCTTAGAGCCTATCAGGCCGCATTGCTGAACACCATGCTACAGAAAACTTCTCAAATCTCCTTTGCTACGGTGTTTATATCATGTTTATTTTGCTCACCTACATAGTGAGGGGCTGCACTGGATGTTGTGTGGAACTGAAAGCGATTCACACACAAGGAAGGTGCTTGTTTCAGCAGCACATGTACTAAAACTGGAAGCTAAGAGAAGATTCGGATGGCCCTGTGCAAGGATGACACCCAGGTTTGTGAAGCACTCCATTTAAAAGGGAAAAAAATTAAAGACACAAAGGAGGACCTTGCAACCTCCCATGTGCATACAGAGATCTAGGCACTGTAATAAAGGCTATAGGAGGGACTCAATTTGCTGGGAGAAGAAAAGACAAGGGAAGAAAAGAAGGCCATTAGTAATCTGTTGAGAGATGGTTTATTTCAATGGTTCTAAGTGTGGATGCTGGAGCCATCCTGTCTGGATTCAAAGCATGGCTCTGTGACTTAATGACCATTTGACCTTGGCCAAGTCTCTCAGCCACTTTGTGTCTCAGATTTCTCATCTGTAAAATGGGGATAATAATAATGATTCCTGTTTCATAGGGCTTTTAAGAGGATCGTGTGAATGAATACATATAAAGCTGGTGCTATGTCATATTCATTTCTTTTGAAAAATGAATTGGCAGTTCTCATGGTGGTGGGAGTTTAAAGTATGTGTCATGGAGAGCATGCCATGTGACAGAAGCTAGCTTGGGCACTTTTACATTCGTAATCTTATTTAATCGAAACTTCTCAGCAAATAGATATTATCACCCAGATTTTAAAAGCTATTGATCACGAGAGTTGGATACACTGTCTGACACTTCATAGGTGGAGAGTGGCCAAGTGGAGATTCAAGAGCATGGCTGTCCAGCTCCCAAGTTCATGCTCCTTCTATCCCTCCACACCACCTATGACCATTTCTCTGTATTTACATATAAAAAGAATTTCCTTGTACTGAGTATATGTAGATTGGGCTTGGTTATCAAGCTGTTCTCCAGTCATAACAATCTCCTTGAAGGAGGCTGCTGCCTGTTTTAAAGGTGGAATGACAGTAATGAAGCATGTGGAGTAGCAGATGCCCTGCCAGAAAATAATTAGCAAAATTCCTAATTTAGGGTGCCCCTCACACTGCTGCAGTGCAGGAAAACAGTGAACGGATTGATGTTAGATTTTTTTTTTTTTTATCTTGGTAAGAACGATCAGATCAGCTCCTTTACAGTATGTTGCTGAGCTGGGTCTCTACTTGAATCAAAGAGAATAGAAAACCAAACACAGGTCCATTACTTGAGGTCATTCGTTACCTTCTTTAACAATGACACACGTTTGCTGAGTGCTAATTGTGTGATATTCATTGAGCTGTTTTGCATAAAATGTCTTCCTTAAGTTTCATATGGCCCAATGGTGCAAGCATGCTGTCATCCCCATTTTATAAGTGCCCAAATCTAGACTCGGAGCAGTAAAGTAATTTGCCCAACCTTTCCTGGTATACATGAAATGTCTCAGTGGTATTAGGATACAAATGCAGGCAATCTACTTCTGACCTATAATCACCGTGTTACCGTTTCTTACCCTTCTCACTCTTAATCAAAACAAAAAAACATGACTTGAAGCAAATTGCTACACTTGACAACAGAAATATAAGCCAAATCTGAATTATTAGACTGCTAATAATTCTTCATATTTGACTATTAATTGGGTGTTTTAGCCAGGATGGGTGTACCTTTTGCCTTCCTTTAGTTGAATAATTGCAAGCAAAGATTTTGGATATTATCACTCTTGTAAAAAGAGAGCTAGAAGTCAGCAATTATACAAATCCCCTTAATCCCATATGTATTTTACCTGCACTGCAAATCTCTGCATTTTAAATCCGCCACTTGTTCTAAAAAAAATGTACAGACTGAGAAGCCACAAAAAAGTTAAATTAATAATTTTTGCCTAATGATATATTGATCGTGCATACATATCCTTACTTTTACATATTCTATGTTGCCATTAAAAGACCCATTAAAAGCTGAGTTCAAATAATTATTCACTGCTCACATTACTATTATAATCAATTGCCTATTATGAAAATTATTTCCATCTTTAAGAATTACTTTTCTAAGTGAAGTAATTAGAACTGATATGTTATTTTCTATTTCAGTTCCAAAAATTGATTTTATATGCTAATCAGAGTATGAAAATTGGGACATAAATTTTATAAATAAAATGAATCGCTAGTCAGGCTTCCTATTTGACACTTTATATAGCATTTGTTGTTTTTCAAGGCATTTGCTCTTGAGGACACACTGCTGATCATCTGTCAGAACTAGGTAGAACAAATTTTCCATTTTACAGAGTCTCAAGTATCTGAAATTCCAAGAATTAAGAGGTGTGGGCCTTCAATCAATCCAGAGGGTTGGAAAATCACACCTTCTGTAGACTAAAATAGTCATCATTTCTTAGAGCGCCAAGAGAAAAGCAGAGCAAAGATAGGTACCATTTACCAACTGTCTGGAGTGTGCCTGGTATTAAACTCCTGACATATATATGTTTTGTCTCTTCCTTACAGTTAGCTGGCTAGGTAGTTACTGTTATTATTACTCTTACAAATAAGGAAGCAGACTCAGACTAGGAATTCAATTTGTAATCTACCACACACCAAGTAAGCAGCTGAGTTGGGAATCAATCCCAGTCTGCAGGTTCACAAGGCCATGTTTTTCCTTTCCTTTAACCAAGCCAAGTGCAAACAGCTGAAGTGAATACATTTCAGCACAAGGATTGAGCTTCATGATGATTTTGTCCTTTGGCACAAATGTCTTGGTAAGGTTTCAAAAGAAAGTTAATGCCCTCACCTGGTTTTCATGTGATGATGAATTGTAGAGGAAAATGCAGGAAACCGCAAGTTGAAGATGCATTTAGAAGCAAAACCGCAAATACTATTTTCATACATATTGCTGGAATTATGAGATGAAATTAAAGGACGAACCAAATTTGGTAAAACAAGATGGTAGTCTCACTTCCAGCTAAGCTAATAAGCAAATGCAAAATTTTAAATACTTCCCCTTTCTGGGGCTGAAACATCTCATTTGTAAAATGAAGGGTTATGGTCTTTAGGTAAGAGTTTCTCTTTTTGCTACAGGGGTGGCTGATAACGTTGATTTCATCTCTAAAAGCGACAGGGAGCAGGCTTCTGTTTGGCAGAGGTACATCCCTACTGGGTCTCACTGCTACAGGAACAGAAGGGACACTCGTTAAATACTGTCACCCTGTTTTGTCCCCATGATCCTAGGGGTCTATTAGAGAGGCATAAGTGACATTTTTATAATAAATACTGAACAATGAACATTTAGGGGCTTGGCCAAAGATTGACAAACTTCCTGTAGCCTAGCTAGAACTCAGGCCTCTTTTCAATTTGCTTTCTGATCCCCACTCTTCCTCATTTTATCATCATAAAGGACACAACTTAAAAATATGCCAATAGGACAGACAATTTTAATTTTTCACATAGTATATGGACCCACACTCAGCACACCTGGCTTTAAATCCGTCTGCTGCTATTGTGTAGTTGAACTTCTTGAACTTCCTCTAAACTTTTCTGGCCTTGGAGTCCTCATTACCTTGAGATTTCTCATCCTTGATGCTCCAAATGCAGGACAACTTGAGATGCAGGCTTATAGAAGAAGTAACTACCAATCTGGTGTTCTGCATTAATGCTCTGCTAAATGTATGTGCTATAGGGATGAGTTCTCATCAGACTGACGTAAAAATAATCTCCCTCATTGTGATGGGGTTAAGTTCATACGTTACCCCCAGTACTTTAGAATGGAGTTATATTTGGGGATAGGATTTTTAAAGAGGTAATTATGTTCAAATAGGGTGGTTAGGGTGGGCCCCAATCCAATGCGACTGGTATCCTTGCAGAAGAAAAGATTAAGTCATTACCAGAGAGAGACACGTGGATGCACAAAAAGATGACCATGTGAACACACAGCAAGAAGGTGGACATCTGTAGCCAAGGGGAGAGGTTACAGAAGCCCAACCTGCCTACATGTTGATCTCAAACTTCTAGCTTTCAGAATTGTAAGAAAATGAATTTCTGTTCTTTAAGCCATTCACCGTGGCACTTTGCTATTGGCAGCCCTAGCAAACAAATACACTCATTATACCAATAATCAGCCTCCTTGGATACAATAGACCATTCTTACGACAAATTTCATGCTGTAGCAGGGAATGCATATGTTTAAACAATTTTGCCCCCCAAAGTTAATAAACACTATGTAATATGGGCTACACTCAGATGGTCTAAACATTTTATTCCTTCAAGTACAAACGTTTGAATCAAATACTCAAAAAGTCTAGATTTTAATATTAGCAAGTAATAGATTCCTGGAATATTTGAAGAGCATGATTGAAGGATAAGCTGAATTATATGGGTTTATTATATTTTTTGTCTGCTGCATTCAAATATTTGAATTTAATAATTTGGTTAAGAAAAAATACAGCAATTTCCCATGACAGACATTTAGTTTTTAACGCTGTGAAGCGGTGGAGTGAAATTCTCTGTGTAGAGTAACAGCAACATGCCATTCTCTGAGGCTGCCAGCAGATGTTCAAAGACGTAAGGTTCCTATGAAAACATACCAGTTCTATATGTACACGAATGATTCTGTCATCGCATTCTAACTTCTTAGTAACAGAATATAGTAAGTAAGCATTCAGAGCCTAAGGTCTTTACTCACATACTAGGAACCTGAATCACGCACCCCCATCTTATAGTGCAACCTTTGTTCTGAAAGATTAAACCCTATTGTACCATTATTAATCAATTCTTTTCATTCTTTAGCATTCCAGCAAAAATAATACAATGAGTATCAAGTTCTTTTTTGGTACATAAGAAGACAGGAATAGTCTTTTTATTCCTATATTAATACTTCTTATTCCTGATTTGCTAAAGCAGGAGGCCTGTTACATGGTGTCATCAAGACTAAAACCCAAGTATTTTCTGTTTTAGTCTGAAAAGTTTACTTTCTCTTTCCAAGAGAATGTGCAATGACATATATGCTTTCTTTAAAATATAAGGCCATGGTCAGGCGTGGTGGCTGACACCTGTAATCTTAGCACTTCGGGAAGTCGAGGCAGGCAGATCACTTGAAGTCAGGAGTTCGAGACCAGCCTGAGCCACATGGCGAAACCCTGTCTCTACAAAAAAAATACAGAAATTAGCTGGGCATGGTGGTGGGTGCCTATAGTCCCAGGTACTCAGGTGGCTGAGGCAGGAGAATTGCTTGACCCTGGGAGGCTGAGGCAGGAGAATTGCCTGAACCTGGGAGGCTGAGGCAGGAGAATTGCTTAAACCTAAGAGGCAGAGGCTGCAATGAGCCAAGATCTTGCCACTGCACTCCAGCCTGGGTGACAGACTGAGACTCAGTTTCAAAAATAAATAAATAAATAAATAAAAATAATAAAATACAAGGCCACTTTCCCATTTCTATCATCCTGCCATATGATCGGTTATGTGCAGGGAAAAATCAAAGTAATTTCAACAGAGTCAATATTATTTAAATTCTTGAGAATTTAACTATCAATTTTCCTTGTTTCTCTCTCTGTTCTTATGTTTCTCAGTAACGGAGAGAAACCAGAAGTTGTGTACATTTTAAACAATGAATGTGTCAGGAGGAAGAATATCCTGGAAATAATGAGAAGTTTATGGAACTTTTCTCTTTTGGTCTTTAAAAAGAACACAATACTAAATCACTGAGAAAAAAAAAAAATTCTATGAAGCAGGCCCTCTATGCTATGAATCCATGGCCCTGGGCTATTTTTAATAAAGCATATAAACTCGAGGTTGCTTTGGTCTTTGAAGGTCTTTCAGGGATCAAATAATTCCATGACTTTTGATATCTCAGAATCTTTATGGGTATGAAAGGGACCTAATTGAACAAGTGGGCTAAGTTGCCAGGAACAGAGATGGGGTAGCCATATTTTAACCAAGCATTGTAATATGCTCAATGGCAGCCATTAATTTATTTCTGCTAAGACAGATGGCCTTCTCCTTGATACCAATGGAGAAAAAATAATTAAGGAAACCTTCAGCCAGAATGGAAAAGATAGGCTGTCTTTTGACAAGGTGATTCTTCAGTTTGCAATTAGCAACTGATAAAGTGCTATGCGTGTTAACTTTGGGGAAGAATAGCTAGTTATTTGAAATACTAATCTCACTTTCTTTCTAAACTGTCTTTCACTGGTATTTGCCCTTTCTGTCCCATCCTGTAAGTAGGCCATACATTTTATAGAAAACAATTTAAAAGAACATCAGTAAATAACAGCCACAATTCTGGAAACCTTTGTGTTGTCTCTGGTTTTAAATATATGGTTTCAGAAGCAAATCCACTGGGCATTGCTAACAGTCACATGGTTATTTAAGCTTCTGGGTATTAGAAAGCAAACCTCTGTTCCTATGCCCTGCACAAGTCCTCTTGAATGAAATTCTCAAAATATATGATCCTTGGCCAGCAAATTATTATGTTTTAAAATTATATCCACTGCCATACATATGAGGGATGGCTTTTCATGGGCAAAGGGGAATAATTTAAGAATTACATCAGATCACAGCAGTAGCAAGCTATTCACAACTACCTTGAGTTGATTAGCAATTTTTTTTTTTTTTTGTAACTTGGAGGTAACTGACTTTTTGTTTAAGTTGAAGATAATAAATTCTAGCTCTCACTTTACTAATGAAAAGTAGCTCTTGGTCTCCTCATCTTGAAGGATGTTCAGCGAACTAATTTCCCCTCAAAGGTCCTTTCCTCTGACCAAACTAAGTTTTACCAAAAGAAAACATGATATCTCAAACCCTGGAAGACTTAGCTTTCTTTTCTTCCTCCTCTCATTCCATTCCACAAATGTTTATTAAGACTTCATTTTGCATTAAGTTGGATCCTCTGTAATTGCCATAATATTCTATTAATTTGACTGACAACAATGGCTCAGGATACCCCTCGACAACACATAAAGAGGAGACAGTAAGATACATGACATGTCTGCAAAGATCTTCCAAACAAATTGACAAGCCAAAAATGAGACAATGAATGACCTATAACAGCAATCCTTGATGAATCTAACTTGAGTGGCATTAAATAATAAAGGTAATAAGAGTTTGGAGATGGCCAAGCTTCCTACTGCAAGAGTAAACAGGGATTTCTTTTTGAATGAAGAGATGAATATACATCTTAAAAGTATATTTGGGAAAACAAGTCATTCTATCCCTGAAGCATTCTGTTTCTTATGCTTATTGCACCTGTGTCTTCTTCCTTATCTCAGCAGCCAGCTCACATCCTCAGACGTGATATCGTTTCCACACTTCTCACACAACATTGCAAAAATGGTTTCGCTTAAGTATTATTCTAGTCACTTGCTTCATACAAACCACACTAGCTGTTCATACATGTTTCTAATCAGATTATAATATTTACCAATGACTTTCTTATCAACCCTTGTCAATTACATTAATTCCATTTATCTATGAATGGAATCACTAAGACTACTAGATCAAATAAATTCCTTGTTATCTCCTACAACCACATTCCATTCTTTTACTCATGGAAAAAACACTTACTAGGGTATATATACAGCTATAAAGATGTCAGAATATAGCAACATAAAAAATGGCCAACTGGGTCAGACCCAGCACCCTTCTCTGACTTGTCACTCTGGAAGTGAGCAGATTTTTTTTTTTTTTTTTTTTTGTACTCACACACCTGAAGAACATGACTAATTTCCCTCACTAACAAGAACTCTTTCATGCAATGTTTCTAAGGAGGATAAGGTAGAATGGACTCTCTTTCTTAGAGGAACATAGTGATGCTCCACTGGGAAGAGAAATATGTAATTCAAAGACCTTCAGGTAATTTTGATATTTTATTCACTCCATCCTCAGATGCACACCACTAAAAATTATTACTCTATTATACATATTTCTTGTTGATGTCAAGCTCAGTAAATACCAAACTAACTTATCTATTATCAATCTGTTATCTGAGACTGTATCTAAATAATTTAAGGTTATCCATATTTCAAAATACTGGTATTCAAATGTCCTCCCAAATTTGCCAACTGTAAATAAAGCAGCACAGCACCCACCACACTTAACCACGTTAGATTATCCATCTCTTTACTCGTATCTCTCCACTCAAACTGTAAACTCCTGTCTTTCCTGTCTACATTTCCAGCACCCAGGACAGAGCCTGGACTTTAAAGTTATATCAAACCACATTAAATTGCCATTTTTGCCACTTAACTGTGGTCTCGTAGCAATTTCATAAGGTTTGATATAATAATTGTAATCCATGACTAATGAATAGAAGAATTTTAAAAAAGAGTCTAAACATTCTTTAGGGCTTCAGAGAAAGGAAATGGGGGAGGGAAGGAAACGAAGATTAACTGAGATTTTGATGCAGTAGGTCTGCGGTGGGACCAAGTAAGCAACATTTTAACTACTATCACAGATGATCTTAAACAGATGACTCACAGACCATGTTGTGACAAACGATGCCTTTAGGGACACAAAGGGAGTGGGATCAGCTTCTGTCAGTTAGAAGGCAGCAGGAGACAAGACTGCTCCCAACTCCTCCTTTTCATGCAAATCATCTTCATCCCACCCAGGGTAGGCTGTGTGAGCCAGAGTCAGAGAGCCCTGGGCAGTATGCATGGCTGTCCTTATCAGGTCTTATACTAGTTTGCCTTTTTCCAGAGGTATTTTGTTCTTCGGAAAGTCCCTAGCAGCTTTGTGCCGACCACTCAACACTGTATTTGCAAGATGGAATCATTCAGCTCTTGCATTCCCAAGTATTCCTCTTTTAGGAATTGGGTTCTCTAATGTGCTCAGAGACAAAAGCACCCAGAGGTCACTGTGTTCTTTGTTACAGTGGCCGCAATGTCTGAAAACACAAGGGACTTCTTGACAGATTTCACAGTGCTATGATTAATTAGTGCCCATACTTGACAGGCTAGGGGGTCACCAGAATGGTCCCTGCAGCATGGTGTGCCATCTCTCCATGTTAGAGCAGTGAGGGACAGGTGGATGATGATTTCCACAACTAGATGGGAGGAAGTATGGAGTGGGTTGCAGGCCTGTCAGATCTCAACTTGCTTGATCCCACCTTCTAAGGTATTTTAAAGGTGAAGGCTTATTCACTGAAAATCGAGACACAAATCCTCCAAGGCAGTGTGTCACGGATTGCATGGTACACTGATGGACATGCTGTGTTAATGACTGCATTTGTTACAATTGGCACAGTGCATCCTGCTAGGCAGTGCTCATAGGGGACAGCACATTAAACCTACCATGTTATGTCACTGAACATATCATGCAATGTGATGTAGTATCAGCACACTATTCATTGCCTATGTTTCCCAGGGTTTCCAGATTCATAACTATCTTGAAGAATATAAAAAAATCCATAGGTTAAATATATACATATACATGAAAGTAAGAAACACTGCAGTAGCAAGAAATGACAAATATATTAGGCCTACAGAAAGAAACACATGTATCTGCACATGTTTAAAAATAAAGAAGAAAACCTGTGCTCAGAGCAGAGGATTATTACCGAGGCCAATAATATAAGGAAAACGAAAAAGGGCAAAAATTAGAAATATTCTACTCTTTGAAAAATTTTATTTTTTATGTCTAAAAATTGAGATGGGACTATCAAAATGTGAATTTCATCCATCCATCCGTCCAACCATTCATTCATTTACCCACCCAATAAATATTTATTAAATGCAAACTATGTCCAGATACTGTCACAGACAGGATGTAATCACATGTAAAGGAGATCCTAAGTTCCCTACTCATGGAGCTTAAATTCTACTGTGGGAGTAAGACCCAAACACACAAGTTTAAATCTGAATTGATGTAGCCATAAGCAGTGGTATAAATGTTGAACAAGCTTGAGAGTGGGAAGGATGTGATTTGCAGCTTTTGCCATAGTGTAAGCACACCCACCCTGCACAGTTTCATCCTAAAAATGTGATGTCACTGCAGGAAGAGTTGGAAAGAGATGTGTAGAGTTAACTCTCTGGAGCAGTATGAGCCAGCCGCAGCTCACTCTTGGATGTGATGTGAAGAACTAAAGTTGGGTAAGTGGCCAGAGACTGTAAGGAATGGTGGATCTTTTAGGCAGGTGTCAGTCATTCTTTGATTAGCGACATTTAAGCAGAGACCTAAATAAAGAAAAAAAAAGTAATAAAAACATGGCTGATCGCAGTGTCACATGACTGTAATCCTAGCACTTTGGGAGGTCAAGGTGGGTGTATTGTTTGAGGTCAGGAGTTTGAGACCAGCCTGACCAACATGGTAAAACCCTGTCTCTACCAAAAATAAAAAATTAGCCAAGCAGTGGTGGCACATGCCTGTAATCCCAGCTACTCAGGAGGCTGAGGAAGGAATATGGCTTGAACCTGGGAGGCAGAGGTTGTAGTGAACCAAGATCATGCCACTGCACTCCAGCCTGGGCAACAAAGTGAAACTTCGTCTCAGAAAAAAAAAAAAGAGTAATAAAAGTGTGAGGTAGGGAGTTGAGGACAGTGTGAGAGAAGAGTGAGCACAAAGGCACCACGGAGCACAAAGGAAGCATTGCATTGCACTGCAGCAAAGGTACTCCTTGCAAAAGTAAAAGCAGGATGACCAATTAGGACTGGTTTGCACTCATCGGGCAAGAAGTGCAAGGGGCTTGAGGCAGAGTGTTAGAAATAGAAGAGATGTGAAATGCTTAGCTTTGGGATAAATTTGTGAGGTAGATTTACTCAAAATCACTGATGGATTGGATGTGAAGAGGGGAATTAAGGAGTCAATGGCAATCTTGAGAAAGACTCTTAGTTAACTTTTGCTGATAATATATATCACCGTTAGATGCAATGGGGAAGACCAAGTCAAAAGTATGTGTAGAAGAAAAATCAAAAGCTCTGTTTGGGTTATTTTAGGTTAGAATTATTGACAGGCGTGGAGATGTCAAGCAGGTAACAGGATATACAAAAGTGTAAAGGTCAGGGGAAGTCAGGGATAAAGATATGAATTTGGAAGTCATCAACTATCGATGATTTCAGTGACTGTGCCACTGGTGTGTCATTTGAGAACCAATGCCTTAGAGAATAATGACAGAGATTCAGCCTTTAAGGGTCCCCTGGGGAGGAGGCAGCCTTCTATAGAAAGCTATGTGAATCAAAGCCCCAAAATATCTCCTGTTAATCTGTTTCTGAAACTACAGCCTTTAAAACATACTTCATTTTCATCACAGTCCTGTTACAGTCCATATTAATACTTGCTAACAAATGAACAGAGATTTCCCACCTGTCAACTTGACTGCAGAACTGGGTGTTCGATGTTCAGAATATGGAGCAATGGTTCTCAACCCTGACTACACATTATAATCACCAAGTAGAGTTGAAAAATGCTGATACCTGAGGCCCATCCCAGTGATGCTAGTTTAATTGTTGTGCAGTGGTGAAAAGTACGGATTTCTTTCAAGGTGTAAATCCGGACAAGGGACAGCAAAGGTGGTGATGGAACCAAAGAGCTGAAGGAAGGTCTCAATAATGTTGAGTATACTTGCCAAATCATCTAGTAAGAGAGGAGGTGAGATGTGCATGTGGGGTGGTTTCATTGTGACTCTGAAGGTGGTTCAAGATGTAATAAGGGAGTGGAGACAGAGTAGAGCAGATCACTGGGGATGAAGGACATGCAGTCACTGAAGGCCACGGTGTTGGGAAATTCCTAGGAGGTTTTGGGTGTGAGGAATAATGGCAGAAGCAGAGATGGAAGATGCCTGAGCCAAAAAGACTCAGGAGTCAAGGTCTTCGATGACTGAGGAGACAAGGAGAACAATCGTTTGAGGACATCAGGAAGCAGCAGCAGGAAGTGTTTATTCAGGACTGAGCCTGAAAGTTTCATATCCAATCACTGAGAGACTTCTGGTAGGATTCCCTATAAGTTAGATTCTAAATCTGACAATTTCTCATCATCTCCACCACTCCACTCCACTCTAAGCAATGTTTACCTCTTACCTATCCATGGAGAAGGAATAAAATGGTCCAAATATGGTAGTGGAAAGCAAGGACAATGCCAACCTCGAATCCAAGCCATGTATTTGCAGGAATACACAGAAGTGGGCAAAACACATCTATCTGAAAGGGCAGCAAGGATGCCAAATCTTCACAATGTAGTCTATATGCAGGGAAGACTATTAGGTGGTGTATTTCAAGAAGGGGAGAGATTGAAGATGACAGACTGAATTTGAATGGATTTTCAGAGGATGAGATGGGATGAGAAATTGGGCCACATACGAGTTTGCTGAGATGTGTGAGATTAAGAGATTTGGGTATTAATGGATTTCCAGCACTGCTTAAATTTCTGGTGTTAGCTAAGGTAAAACATGTTACAAAAGATGTGATTAGTCTCATAGCCTCTTATAGAACAATCCTAGGGTGATGGCCTGAAAAATTCTAATTAGCCATATGGCAGCTTCCAGGGCTGTGGGCCCCTTACAGAGCATAGGTTCACAAAGTGGCCCACACAAGGAGCACTGGGTGATATGGGCATAGGACTGGGCTTCTGCCTCACAAAACACAAGGATGAGAACTTGTGAATGAATGTGTGCCACCACGCTCCATCCACGGATAGCAATGCGACAGGAGGGCCACTTTCCAGGACAGTGGGAATCACCCTGGTATGCATTAGTGAGTCACAAATCCAGTTAATGACACTCACCTACAGCTTGCTCACCAGAAGACTTGAGTCATTTTAACAAACAGCAGACTGGGTGGATTTCTGTGAGTTCTGACAGGCACAAACTCTTTTCTTAGGCTCGTTGAGGACTGTGTGTTGTAGTTAGTTGCCTCATCGCTGTAGTGAGCCCTGCCCTGAAAATGACCAGGCTCATTGAACCAAAGGTTGATTGCCACATGTGAAATAAAAAACAAGTTTACTTCTTGGTTTGTGAAATTATATATGTTAAAAGTTCTATAAAACTATATACATAGAGATAAGGCTGGAAGGAAATACTCCTAAATGTAGTTGTGTTATGGATGATATATTTTTTCTCTTTATTCTTTTTGGTGCTTTTCTCAGCTTGCTACTATAAGGTCATAAAACTTTCAACATTGTGTGGGGGGAGTTAATTATAAAGTATAAATGTTCTACAACAACATTCAAAAGGAAACCTGGGTGGTACCGAGTCATCCACGTTGTTTGGATGCTGTTCTCTCCTTCCCCATCCCCTTTTAATTCTGGCATCCCCTCTGACGTGTATGTGTACTGGGCCCCTCTGGGAGAATTTACCAGTTCTTAGCAAGTGCCTTCCCCTGAGAATTGCTTTCTTTCCCACCAGGCTGGGCCCACAGCATGCACATGTCATGGCACAGCTCTGCCTTCTGACTAAATCAGCTAAACCGGAAGACAGATTCCTTCTTTGGTGAATTGTAATTTGTCACAGAAATTATAAATGGGTTTAACATATTCACTTGAACCAAAGTGACAAACTTTGAGCTCTGTGGCAGCTACCTTCTGCGATGGGACAGGAAACACAGAAAACTGCTTTGCAGAAGGGGCAGGATGAAATTTAGCAGGCAGAGAGAAAAGGGATGTGGCACAGGGACAGCATTCCACCTGTGAGCATTCCTGTTTTCAGACTTCTCAGCGATGTGCGATGACCCCAGCATGCTTACACCACTTGCTGAGTATCTGCCACTCAAGACAGCTCCTTTCACTTTAAACCAGAAAGTTCCTGTCTCTCATCCCTTCTCTCCCTGCTTCCATTACTAAATTAAAAATTTAAATATTCAGTAATGAAGTAAAAATTCATTCAAGTTTCAAGCACGTGGCTTTCAGAATATAACTACTTAATAAGCAGGGAGCTATTCAATATGTCTATGTGTGGAGTTTTATTTTTGGAGCAGTGTTTAGAAATCATTCCAACGTCATACATCTCTGCATTTGTTTTATCCACGTATCTAGTGTGACAAAAACACAAAAGCTGCATTTTAGTTTTTGGGTGCAGGTAGTTTTTGGAAACTATGAAGAACAAAGTTATAGCACTGCTACAGCCAACATGACCACATTTTCACATCCCCAAAGGTCCTGGTACCAACACTGTGGCTACCATTAACGCACATGCCATACTGCAATTTATATGCTATTGATCATGAGAATTGCAGGCTCAAAAACTGGTTCAAAGCAAAATAAAAATAAAAATAAAAAATTTTCTCCTGACTCCCCACTTCCCCATGCTATAAAATACAATGCAGACAACGTTTTCCTGCTGATGGTTAGTAAGTGAAGGACAATTCAATATCCAATAAAGGTGACTTATCAAGACTGCGGCCTGCTGTCCAGTTGGGAAGGATTTACAGGAAATAAGCGACACATGACAAAGAAAAGCTGGAGTTTAGAAAATTCCCAAAGACATAAAACGAATATGGAAAATAAGTACATACCAAAATATTTCTTCTTAGAGGCCTTCCAATACTGGTGTCTTCTCTCTTATGCTGAGTAATGTAAAATATGTCCTTCCAAATATAACTCTCAAGCACTTTTGTCCCCAAAAGCAGTTTATTTTGTGCACTCAACCCTCTCTACCTCGTACTCCTTAACAATGTAAAAATGCAGTGTCAAATCTTTTCACTGTTTTCTCTCTAGCTACGAAAAGAGGATATTTTGATCATTTGTAGGTGGTCAGTTCAAGCCCTATATTCCCCCATTCTGTGGCCTTTGGGTTAGGGGAATTATTGTCTTGTTTCCTTCGATGATACAACATAAGGTGAGTGAATCTGCTTTTCCCAGCCACTACTCTGGCTGCCCTAGGAAGAGGAGAGTTTCCAGGCAAAAGGAGGAAAACTGCACATTAGAAAGGCTTCTGCAGTGGGCCACCGCTGCTCTGCACAGCAGCACATACCTGGTTCACACTCAGCCTCCCCTTCTCCCACCTGCCCGACTGCCCTGTGTTCCTGGATGAAACAACAAATGTACCCTCTTCCTTGAATTCCCCCAGCACTGTCTTCCTGGCTGGTACTTGATAAAGTGAGAAAAGGAACATTCTGCTTCCTAATGAGAATACACAGTTTCAAAACATCTTCTCCTTCCCTAGCACTGCAAGTTGGTGCTATTAGCTTGTCACGCTTGTTTTTTGTTTGTTCATTTATAATGGAAACTCATTTTTTCCTACTTTGAAACCATTAGGTTCACATGTTTGGCATTTTAGGGATCCTCTTGGCAGGACCTCTTGGAAAGCACAAAGCAATATGTCCAGAGTAGCCCAATGGCTTTATGTGTTAAATATCTCTTTAAACAGTTCGCTTTCTTTCAATGCCTCCATTCTATTGTACCATCAACTCTTGCCCTGTCTATAGAGCTACCTCTTCTCTGAATTCTGTTTCCAGCTGGTCTCTCTCTTATCTACTCTTAGCACCCAGGGTAAGCTTAATTATATTTTTTAAATTTTAAAATAATTTTAGACTCCCAAAATGTTGTTGAATCATGACAGAGATTTCCCTGTGTCCTTCAGACAGCTTTCCCAATGATAATATTGTACATAGCCACATGCATAACATTCAGGAAACGGATACTGGTACACTCCTATCAGTTAAACTCAGAGTGATCCTATAAAAATGCAAACCTGGCTGGGAGTGGTGGTTCATGCCTATGATTCCAGCGCTTTGGGAGTTGGAAGTGGGAGGATCACCTGAGCCCAACAGCTTACGATCAGCCTGGGCCACATAGTGAGATGCCATCTCTACAAAAAAGTTTAAAAATTAGCTGGGTGTGGTGGCACACACCTGCAGTCCTAGTTACTCAGGAAGCTGAGGTGAGAGGATCACTTGAACCCAGGATTTTGAGGTTAAAGTAAGCTACAATGCCACCATCATACTCCAGCCTGGGCAACAAAGCAAGACCCTGTCTCTAAAAAATAAATGAAGATAGATAGATAGATAGATAGATAGATAGATAGATAGATAGATAGATAGATAGACAGACAGATAGATATGCAAACCTGACCACTCCACCCCTCCCCTACTTTGCTAAAATGTATTATGCCTTTCCATCACTCTTAGAATAAGGACCAAAGTCCTTAACCTGGTCTGCAAATAGTCTGACCAGCACTTTGGTTTGGCCAAGACAGTTCTGTTTCCCACCTGTTGTGCCAATGAATTATCCCACTTCACATGTCAGCACCCTCGAAATTGTGGATAATAAATTATGGTCATCCCAAGATGAGCTCTGGATGGTCTGGTCCTGCCTACACAGACCTGTGGCTTTTGTTTTATACCTGTCCCCTTCTTGCTCTGAGCCCCTGTGACACAAACCTCCTCTTAGGATGGGAGGACGCACATTGTCTCTTCTTGCCATAAGACCTTTGTACATGTTGTTGTCTCTGCTTGGAGAGAATACTATTTCTTCCCCCTTAAAACCCTTTCCTTCCTTCTCCTTCCCCCTTCACCTGATCAGCTCCTACTTGTCTTAACTCAAAGAAATCACTCCTTCCACAGACTAGATCACATCTCTCTATTAAATGCCCTCACATGCTCTGGGCCATGCCTTTGAAGTGCTTATCACAGTTGTAATTTGACATTTGTATCTGTACATGAAGAGTGAGCTAAAAGAAGATAGTGGGCGTATTTGTGTTTGTGGAACATCACAACCCTGGAGCCAGCATGGAGCTGGTGGACAATTATTTCATAATTATCGACTGAATGGATGGCAGCTTAGTTGATGGGTTCATAAACAACATGGGCAAATTGGTTAATAGCTTCAGGAAAAAGAAAAAAAAAACCTCACAGTACCTTCTCTGCAGACTGGTACCCCTATGGCCCCTTTAATGATTTAAAAATCAGGCTTTGAAATGAGACAGGCCCAAGTGTGAAACTTGGGACGTGTAAACCGAGGAAATTTATGCCAGTTATATAACTTCTTTGAGCCTTAGTTTTTCTTCATCTGTAAATAGTAGTAGTAGGAGTAATGGTAATAGTGTTAATAATAATAAAGTCATCTACTCTATAAAAGTCTTATGAGGGCTGAATGAGAAAATGTACAGTGCTTAACACACACATTAGGTAAGTGTTTGCTCTTACTACTATTTGACTAAAGGTGTTTCAAAGACATCATTTCCTCTGTGTCTAAGATGATTTCCTTCTTTCATAAACACACGGAGGAGGTAATGCTCTTCACGTGGCATGGTTTCCACATCACTTGTGCTCCCCATCCCAGGTCTTCCCTATCCTCCTGTGCTATCCCTCTTGTAGCAATCCAGGCCAAACCTGGGTGTCTGCCTGACCCTCCTCTCTCTCATGCTACACATTGCATCTCACAAAAGCAGGTCTGCTTTCTTTTCAAAACATATTCAGTATCCCACCACTCCCCACCACCTCATGACCACCACCTCCAACTGCCAGCTTATTGCAACAGCTTCCAAGTGGGCTTCCCTGCTCCGGCCTTTGTCCTTCAGGATATCCTCAACAGGGCAGCCAAAATGATGCTGTTAAAATGTAGATTGCATCATGCCGTTCCCCTCCTCAAGCCCCTCCCAGGTTTTCTATTCTCTATAGAAAAAAATATAACTGGCCTCTGGAGGGGTGACAGGACCTGCAACCTGTCTCCTGTCTTGGATCCCCTCTAGCCCATCACCTCTCTCCTTCAGGTATTCCCTCAAGGGAATACCCTGTCGCCAGCACCCATTTAAAACCTAAAATACCACAACCTCCACACTCTGTATCCCCCTTCCTGTTTTATTTCTCCATAGCATTCATCGCCTTCTATACATTTTCATTATTTTCTTGACAACCTGCCTCCCTGACTAGAATGGAAGCTCCAGGAGGTCAGGGATTTTTGTCTGTTCTATCCTTGCTATTCCTCTAGCATCTGATACTGTGCCTGACATGCATAAGGTGCTCAATAAATGTATCTTGAATAAATACACAAAAGAATAAATGAATGCACAAATACATGAGGCATCACTGCTCCCAGGGCAAGAGCTGTCCTACACATACAATTTGGGATAAGTTATGAGGCATAGACAAGAGATCTGAAGCCCTGTCAAGAGTGTGTTGGGTAGAGGCACAGAAAGAGGAGAAAGAATGAGCTGTGGTGAGCTAAACCTTAGCCTCCTGCAGGCTAAATCAGACTTGGCCCTGACTTTGGACTTCCTGAGTGGCTAAGGGTAGTGGACGCATGGGGCTGGATGCTCTGAGGGCTGAGCATGTAAAAGAGAGTATGTGTTCACATTCAGAGACTTCTCTGACCAGGTGCGCCTGCTAGACAGAGATTTATATGGACTGCTGAAACTCAAGGAGATGTCTGCTGGAGAAGACTCCGGCCAGAAATCCCACTGGCCTGAGGGCCAAAATGAGGCAGTTTTAATACTAGCCAAGCTCATTTCCCATTGTCAATTTGAATGAAATTTCCAGAACATGTACTGAGAAACTGGCTCAGGATACATTGTCCAGATGTTGGCAAAATAAAAGCCAAAAAGGAATAAAGTCAGCTGCTTCTCTTGTGACTGCACAGCTCTTTTGCCAGGAATACAAGGTTGTCTTGTTAGGAGCTGAAGCCTGAGCCAAGGTCTTGGGTGGACAGGACTTGAAAAAAACTTTGGGATGTATTCAAACAATCTTGGACTGGGTAGTGGACACTAAATTCTCTATTAGAATACAGCTATTCACAAACTCAAGGGAAGTATACTGAGAAGCAAAAACTCAGAGCGTTAGTATTGGAACCTTGTAAAATCAGCCTGCACATCTCAGGAACAAACCATGCTAGTGTCACCAAAAGGTGTGAAGTACTTGTGGGAAGAAGTAATGAGATTATCACTTACTATCTGAAAGAGAAGGCATTTTCTCAGTCTTTAAGGCTAAAATGCACCTTACAGAACCTCTGCTTCCAGTTTCCCATGTTCATCTCTAGCCTGGACTTCTGAGCTCAGTCCTCTATAAATGTTGGCCAGAGGAGGTAACATCAGGGCATTTGCTGAATATTGAAGTCACATCAACCTGACTTCTCCTCAATTTGATATGGACAGGAGACAGGGAAATACTGGGTAGAAGAGGGTGGTTCCTGGCAAAGGCCCCACCCTCAAGTATAGAGACCCATGGCCCTAAGTGGGAACAGGCATTTCTGTTTTTGTGCCCAAAAAGTTGCCTTTTGACCTGACACACTCCCCCATGCTGTACCCACATAAACCCCAAACCCCAGGCTCTAGAAGCAGATGAGGAGAAAAGAAAAGCAGAATAACAGTGGAATGATGCAGCAAAGAAGAGAAGAGGAACATCTGAACACTGAGAGGTTCAGCTGAGGGCAGTCGGAGAGGAGTTCAGCCAATGGACAAACTCCAGGGGAAGATCATCTTCCCACTCCATCCCCACTTCCAGCTCCCCAACCACCTTGCTAAGAGCTACCTCCACCACTCAATAAAACCCTGCATTCATCCTTCAAGACCCGTTTCTTCTGGGATGTGGGACAAGAGCTCAGGGTACAGAAAGCTGTCACACTGGCCCCCTGTCCTTGCAAAAAGGCAGAGAGTCCACTGAGGTGGTTAACACGCAAGCCTTCTGCGACTGCGAGGGCTAAAAGGGCACACTGTAACACACACCCACTTGGGCTCCTGTACCTGTCCATCTGCGTGTTCCCCCTCTCCTCAGGGATCTGAGCAGCGAGGTGACAGAACAGGAAAGCCACAGCCCTGTCACACATCTCCCATTCCAAATTCTTCTTCCCTGCATGCATTATATAATACTGAACTCGGGCTTCTTGTTTAGAGGTAGACTGCCTTTCCTATCTCTGGTAGATTAGTTCTCTTTTTCCCTTACATTTTCTTTTCTTTTCTTTTTTTTTTTTTGAGACAGGGCTCTTTATGTGGCCAAGGCTGGACTTGACTCCTAGGCTCTAGTAATTTTCTCACCTCAGCCTCCCAGTAGCTGGGGTAACAGGCATCAGCCACTGCGCCTGGCTCAGTTCTCTTTTTGATTCTTGCCTACAAGGTCCCTTGTTGTTATCATTACACATCATGCTGGGTTAAGGAATAAAATCCCTATCAGGCTCGGCCTGGAGGATTCTTAGCAGTTGGTCTGATACATCACCCAATAGATAAGAAGTTCCAAAGAAGGGAATTAAATTGTCTAACATCACCCAACTTATTAATGATAGAAGCAATTTCACAGCTCAAACTCTCTGATTCTTAATAGAATATCTCTATCAAAATTATGAGGATAGGTAAAATACATTTACTTCTATTTTTTCTAATTTGTGCACAAGACTATATATAACTTCTAATAGATTAAGACATTATAGTTATACAGGAAACATCCTAAAATCTTAGCAAATCATGCTTGGTCAACAGAGCGCCAATGTATATAAGACGGACAAAAAGACATTCTGAAGAGGATGCTAAAATTACCGGAATCATTAACTAGATCTATTCTGAGTTTCTATATAATGTCATCACCTTAGCAGAAAAACAAAACAATTCCAGGCTGTTAACATGGTGTGAAATAAAATATTTACACTTTTTAAAATTCGTATTTAAAATAATCATTTGAGGACTTCACGTAGAATCAAAAATAGAAATTTAATAGCTCATTGACCTTTGTTTATAACTTCTAAAATGGTGGATAAAACAGAAACTTTATCCAAATGAAACCATTGTCTTTGTGTAGCTTAAGTCTTCTCTAGCTTGGTTTGGTAACAGCTTGTTACTTCACATGAGCGATAGTAAGTCTATCTTAAACTGTAGCCATTGCCATAAAGGAAATGTTTATGGCCTGACTGTGATAATCGTATTCTCCTATTAAATATCACTCCTTCAGGGCTAGTTATTGTTGAGTATAAATGTGCCACTTTATATGCAAATAAAATGTACTGAGATTTGAATAAAAAGTTCTGCATATATCTACTGACAAATCAACTTATTGATTCATATTAGCAAACAGAACTTCTCAAGATATGAGATGTTAATATTACATGCAACAAGAGATAGTCCTTTCCTTGAGTTCTGTTTTCAAAATGTTCAGAAACAGCTGGAAATGTCTTTCCTCATAGCTACAGAAGATTTTGTGTTTGCATTCTGAATTTTCTTTTGAGTCAAAAGATTTTACAGTATTGTCATTACTTATTGCCAAATTTTTTTTGGGGGGGATGTATTTTAGTCTGACCTTGACTTGTCTTCAATCCTTTTCCCATATGCCCACATACCTGGGAAAAATCAACTTCTTCTCAAGTACTCTACTGCAAAGTCCAACTCAGAGTTTAGCTTTTCTAAGAAGCCTTCTTAAATTTCATATAGGAAAGCACAGAGCTTTCTCAGCCTTGCATGTGAAGTATAATCACTTCACATATTTGTATTTTTTTTTTAACTATCATCTCTGAATTTGATCCTTGAACAAAAGTGCCCTCAAGAAAACTATCATTTTGCATTTCACATTGATAGAGTAGTGTTTATGTGGTTTTGTTTTTTGGGTTTTTGAGCCAGGGTCTCCATCTGTCACCCAGGCTAGAGTGCAGTGGCGTGATCATGTCTCACGGAAGCCTCGACCACCAAGGTTTCAGTGATCCTCTCACTTCAGCCTCCTGAGTAGCTGGGATTACAGGCATGCACCATCATGCCTGGCTAACTTGTGGATTTTTGGTGGAGATGGGGTTTTGCCATGTTGCCCAGGCTAGTCAAGAGCTCCTAGGCTTAAGCAATCTAACCCGTCTCAGCCTCCCAAAGTGCTGGGATTACAGGCATGAGCCACCTTGCCCAGCTAGGAGCAGTGTTTTTATATCTCAAATCCCGTCTCAGACCTGTGCCTTGTGTTTTTATTAACAGTCTCTTGAAGCCTTCTGCTATGGTCCAATGTAAGTCTGCATCTATATTATTATTTGCTGTATTACACTGAAATTAACTAGTTATGTATCTGTTTCTTACTCTAGACCCTAAGTATTCCCATTACACGTCTTTATTGTTATCTTTATGGTTCGACCACCCATTTTGAAATCAGTTATTATCTTTATGAAATTAAGAAGTGTCGAGCCAGGCTGGGTGCAGTGGCTCACACCTGTAATCTCAGTGGGAATTTGGGAGGCCAAGGCAAGACAATCACTTGAGGCCAGGAGTTTGAGACCAGCTTAGCCAACATAGTGAGACCCCCCCATCTACAAAACAAACAAACAAACAAAAACATTATCTGGGTATGGTAGTATATGCCTGTAGTCCTAGCTACTCAGGTGCTGAGATGCGAGGATCACTTAAGCTCAGGACTCATAACTGCAGTGGGCTATAATCATGCCACTGTGCCCCAGCCTGGACAACAGAGCAAGATCCCGTCTCTTGAAAAAAAAAAAAAACGTGTTGAGCCAAATTAAGTATGTAACATTATCTTGTTTTTTTTGTCCATCACCATCATTTCAATGTTCTGTTGTGACCTGGGAGTTTTCAGAAAGTATCATTCTATTTTCTTATGTGAATTGCTAAACTAAACTACTAATATTCTTCAGAATTATAGGGTAGCAACACTATAAATGGCTGTTAACAAAAGCCATATGGCTGACACTGATCTGTTATTAAATAAGATTATATTGAGGATTCAGGTGGGAAAAATATTCAAGAATTAGTTAGCTTCGTGTGCTAATATTTATAAGAAATAATTACATTGCAAGGAATGTGTTAAACCTTCTCAGTTATGTTTAGTAGTAACTAAACTTGATACTATTTGCATATTTGGAGTACTTCTACTTTTTTTTCAACTTAAGAGCTCATGCAAGTTTTATACATTCATAAAAAATTGTATCACTTCTTTATTTCAATTTTCTAGGCCAACGTATTGCCTAGAGAGACTTTCTTATAGTTTTTATAAACTTAGAAAAAGAAAGATTTATAAAAGAAACGCTGACGTTCCTTTAACAATGGTAGTTTTAGTAGGCACCTTGGTATTATCAGATACTGCGGCTCCTAGTTTCTAATTTCCAGATAATGCAGTGACTTAATCAGTCCTCTCTAAAGTGCAAAGCAGGCAGTCTTTTTTGTCCTTTGTGCACTTCTCACGTCTTATAACTGCCCCACTTCAATATTGCTGTGTGCTACCCACCCCCACGTCCGTCTCAGCATATATCACTATACTTCATAATTTCTTCTGGGTTAGTTTTGTTACTACACTGAAATCTTACGCATAATTATGTGAGGTTGCTATGGAGATTTTGTGTGATTTGAAATGAAGAAAACCTATTGTGTTCGAGGTAATTCTCCATACTAATGATTCAGGAATCCATTTTTTTGCTCATATTTTCTCTGGGATTATAACCAACTGCATACATTTGAATACCTATAGGCAAAAGTTATTTTATAAATAACATAAGCAGAAAAAAGTTATTGAACTCACCATTAAAGTAAAGCACTTTTGTGCAACCAGTTCAATTTCTCATGATTTAGAAAGAACTTCTAATACAACTCTTTTTGAATACCAACTGAACTCTTACCTGAATCCTTTTGGAAGAGACCCCAAAGAAGCTTTTCTATAATCACATCTCTTAAAATTCTATCACTAATAATATATATATTTGGCCATGCAATAACTTGAAAATGTAATTTTGGAGAATCTGTGAAACTATTGTGCAAAATTAAGGGCAAATACAGCCACCTTATTCAAAAATATTTATTCATAATTCTTCTATTATACAGTTTTTTTGGAGGTAGAAACTGAGGGTGAAATTGATTATTTGGCATTAGTCAAAGGTTATTCGGACTAAAGACTATGATTGAACAATAGAAGGCAAATATCACACCATATAACAAGGTCATGATTTTATACCTCTCTTGCCTGACTGCCTAACCAGCAGCCTGGGATGAGGAAAGGCATGAAATACCATGAGACAATCCACATGAATCTCCCTGTTAGCTCCCAGGTCAGCAAAGCTAATTTCAGGATCATGATTGATTTTTAGAGAGTAACATTCCCATGGCAAGTAGGTAGAAGGGTCCCAAGCAGACAGAAGAGAATTGTGATAAATCCAGCAGCTTGTCATCAGGAAAGTGGCACCCAGAGGATAAATTTAGAAGTTAAGAAGTGACATCTCAAATCGAAGGCAGACTAATTATAGAAATATTTTCTAGGCAACTGTTTGTCTGAAAACACAATCAAGTTATCAGTCGATCCTGGAAAGAGTGCGTGGTTTTCACTCATGATAATTTGTTGCCATGGGTACCCAATGTAGAAATCTAACAGGAACAAAGATAACAAGTAGGAAGAAGAAAGAGAGGGCCTGAGTGAGATGTTCTGGAATAGAAAGATCATAGTCAGTGTTTGTGTGACAAAGGACTCCAATTCAGTCGACTATCTGGTAAGTCTGGGCAGCAAAGGAGTCCTTTCATTGTCCTCAAGGGAGTACAATGAAGTACCTTCCTCCCAGAAGCTGAGAATCGTCTCTACTGGGCATGCAAGTCAGTGTCTGAAAAGTATCAGAGCAGGTGATAGATCTTAAGGGATTATTCTCTATACTTCAATTGATTCAAAGGGAGAGGAGTTTGTGGAAACAATGAACAGTTATTTAGGGAGGAAAATGGGAGAGTACTTTTGTAAGAATGTGAAAAAAATAAAAATTACCTTAAAAGCCTGGTGAGTAGAAGATCATGGCTAATCAAATTAGAGTGGAGAAGGAATGCAGCCTCAGCAACTGGAACCAATACACGGTTTGAGAGTCTTCCCATTAAAAAAAAAAAAAAAAAGTACTAGCATGTAGGGAAGACTCTTAACCTCTTCATGCATGGTAAGTACAAGAAAGCAAGGAGCAGACAGAAGCAGGAGAGAAGGACCTATGCTGGTTTCTGGAGAATTCTTGCTGAGGTCTTTAGAGGAAGTCATGGGCCTTACCACATGGTTAACCAGTGGGTGTGGCTTTTCTAAGAGAATGCATCAGAGATAAGAGGAGGAGCTTCACCAGTCCACAACCAATAACCTCTGCTTCTAATTCAGAGAAACTTGTAGTGAGACCTTCAGTGGCTTCGGAATTCTGCATAGAAAGCTAAAGAGTGTGAGAGGCTAAGTAGTCATGCCCAGTTGAAAAATAGGTAAAAGGGAAAGGAGGGCAATTTGGAGAGTCAGAACATGTCAAAGTATTTGGTTGTCTTGATCAATATTCCACAATCAGAGCTACCAAGATACATCTTTAGGGATTTCCTCATGACCCAAATTCCTACTTTTATGGTTTCACGACATCTCAATAAATATCTCTAAACTTTTTATCTCATTTCAGTGGCATTAAAATAAATACTAAGCATATTCTAAATCTATTAATGAACAACCTTTGACTGAATACTGCCATGTGGTCCAGTGTTTTTGCACTTTTATTTAGGTTGCTCTTATTAAAAGTGAAGAAAACAGAGGTGGGCTTAATGGATAAATGGTATTCTCCTGTTACTAGAAAAGGCCAAAATGACAAAATTACATGTTAAACTAACAGTTTGTAGCTTAATGGATTGAACATTGGAAAGACAATTGGGTTGTCATCCATTACAAGAGTCTACAGGACAACCAAACTCAAAAGGAACCTACACCTAGTAGAAAGGACCATTGATCAAATATGCAAATTGTAAATAAGTCTAGCAAATGTCTTAGCAAAATAGCATCATCTATTAAATCCAGTTCATATGTTTGATATGTATTAGTTTTACAGTTTTGAATTTCTAAATTTATTTTGGTTCTGTACTTAGAACTATAAGCATAAGGAGTGTATGCAAGGAAGGAAAATGAACAATTGAGAGAAGCATAAATCTATAAAAAATAAGAAAAAAAAAACAGTGTCAGTCTAGAGTACCCATGGTTTACAAATACTGATGACGTCTACAAGCAGTGTTATGTTAAGGCTGTGTTTAGAGCCAGATGAGAACAAGGATGGGACTGACTTATTGCTTGAAGCAGATGATGTAATGCTAATGGAAGCTAGAGAGAAAGCAGAACCATTCAACTTCTATATTACTTCCACCTCTGCTATCAAGACAAATGATCACCATGTTGAAAAGAAGAGGAAAACATGAAGCCCAAGATAAGTGAGGAGATCCCAAGGGAGATCAGCAAACTGCTTTGCATAAATCCAAGTCTCAGCAATAAATTATATCCTGGGTTAATGAAAGGACTTCAGCTGAGACTATGGAAATTTGCTGGCAACTTCTGGGGAATCATGATGAGTCAGAGGGACCCCATATTAAGAAAAGGAAAATGTATTTTTTTTTTTTAGAACACATCAGGATTTTTTAATTTTCAAAATCAAAAGAAAAAGTTGCCTTTAGAAATTACAAGTCAGTTTTTAGTCTGGTCATCCTGCTCACTCAAAAATATTTCTAGAATCCCATGTTTAAAAAGAGAGTGTATGACCGTCTAGAAAAGAAATCAATGGTCACTAGGACTTACAGGGGCTTCCTAAGATAAACTCCATTCATATCTTTTTGGATAAATGTAACCAGACTGAGAGGCAACGTGAATCTGGATAGCAGCCAGATGCGTAATCATGTATTTCTTGATGGCCAAGAAGCAGGCTGTAGAAGTGGGATCTAGATGATCATTTTGTTGGGTGAAGTTGAGGAAGTAAAACGTGGTTTTTCTCTGCCTAACAATGGTGGTGAAATAGTGCATCATGAAAAGCCTGGGCCTGAAGTCAGAAATCTGTGGCTCAGTAACTCTTTGCCACTGGCTAGTTCTGGGGTCCCACAAATCTAACCCACTGCCTATTTTTGTAAATAAATGTTGGAATACAGCCACATTTTTTTAACCTATTGTCTGTGGCTGCATTTGTGATTCAGTGGCAGAGTTAAGTAAGCAGTTACAAAAGAGATCATGTGGCACACAAAGCTAAGGTACTTCCTATCAGGCTATTTACAAAAACAGTTCATCAATTCCTTGACTAGTTACATAAACAACCAGGATGTTTCATAACTTCTGTGATACTCATTTTCGTCATCTACATCAATCCACATTAACAGAAATTGAAAACTATAGCGAAGTGCTTCAAAGGCATCTAATGAAATAATGTATGGGAAAGCTCTTTATGGATTGTAGTTTGTTGTACATAGATAAGGCATGTCTTATGATCGCTCTGGCTAGTAAAAGATTAATAGCAATATTTTCACTTTAAAGACATGTCAATCTCCAGTACAGAGAAGACTCTCAAAAATACTAGATGGACTTTTCGATGAACGGATAGATGGGTGGGTAGATGAATGAATGATAGTAGTAATTATACCTCACTTATCACCGGCTATGTCCCAGGGACACATACTGTTTTAGATGTATTACTTTGTTTAATCCTTATAACAGACTTGGAATATTATTTACATTTTGCTTCTGAGTAAAAGAGATTTAAACAATGGCAACCACATCAGGAGTAACAACAAATATTTATAAAGGACTTAGAACATTTAGCCACTGTGATAACTACTTACCAAATATTATTTCATTTAATCCTCTCAATTACTTCATGAAGTAGGTGTTGGTATCATCATCTAATTATCACTATTATTCCATATTTATTGATGAGAAAATTAAGATTCAGGGAAGCTACTGACTTCTCAAAATCATACATTTGGTAGGTGGCAGAACTGGAATTCAAAACTTTGTCTGCCCTACTCTGAGCTTTTAACCATTAGACACTGAAGCAATGGATTTGCATGGACATGATTCAGCTTTCTAAAGATAAATTTAAGTCAATATTGACTCTGAAGTGCTCTGACCTGATAGCAAACTATGAAAACTAGTTTTTTTAAAACTTTTTTGAACTAGTTTTAGATTTAAAGAAAATTTGCAAACATAGTACAGATTCTCTTTCTCTCTTGCAGGTTCCCATAATATTAACATATTATGTAAAGATGGCACAATGGTGAGAACCAGGAAATTAACATTGATACAATGCTATTAATTAAACTAATCATCCTACTGAATAGCACCAGCTTTTCGATCACGAATTTTTCTGTGCCAGGATCCTATCTGAGACCCTATTTCCATTTGGTTATCACTTGTCCTTAGTTTCTTTCATTCACTAACAGTTCCTTAGTCTTTCCCTAGCTGTCACGTTCTTGACACTTTGGAATAATGTTGATGTTAGTTTGTACAATGACTCTCAATTTGGGTTGGTCTAATTTTCTTTTTTTCACAATTTGACTGAGACTGCAGTTTTGGCAAAAATACCACAGAAATGATGCTGTGTCCTGAGTGGATTACAGTGGGGAGCTCATGAGGTCATTATGTCTTAGTTTTTTTTTTTTTTGAGACAGAGTCAGCCAGGCTGGAGTGCTGTAGTGTGATCTTGGCTCACTGCTGCCACTGCCTCCCAGGCTAGAGCAATCCACCTCAGTCTCCTGAGTAGCTGTGACTATA
This sequence comes from Cebus imitator, assembly GCF_001604975.1. Classification (NCBI taxonomy): domain Eukaryota; kingdom Metazoa; phylum Chordata; class Mammalia; order Primates; family Cebidae; genus Cebus; species Cebus imitator. Next base: position 4,441,175 of record NW_016107410.1, read on the forward strand.
GGTGCATGCCACCATGCTCGGCTAATTTTTAAACTTTTTGTAGAAATGGGATGTCACTGTATTGCCCAGACTGGTCTTGAACTCCTAGACTCAAGCAATTCTCCTGCCTCTGCCTCCCAAAGTGCTTGGATTACAGGTGTAAGCCACCATGCCTGGCCTTTATTATTTATTTTAACAGACAGAAGACTCAATAAAATAACAGATACCCTAGCTGTAAACACACACACACACACACACACACACACACACACACACACACACACACAAACACATAACACAAAACCTCATGACAGTTTTGACTATGTTAAGAAATTCCTGAGAACCGAAGCAAAAGAAATATCAATTCTGCGTTTTTCTCCAATGGCACAGTTACCGAAATAAGCACTGGTTAGCAGAGGCTGTGGGCATCTGGAGTTTAGTTCTGTTTCTTACTGTTTCCCTACTAACTGGCAAAGCACATTGCTTGATAGAAATGAACTCTTGGTGCATATGAATATGAGCCCCATATGACAAGAACAGCTTGAATCATGCTCCAAACACTTATTCAATGCCTTGTGTAGGCCAGGCTAGACTCTGGTTGCCTCTCCTACCTATGAACCAGTTTCGTTGGATGATAAGCATTAGGAAGAAGGTTTTTCTAGAATTCTGCCATTATACTTAGCCTATACATATATAAAAGATATTGATTCTACATTAAGATTGAAAGACATAAGTCCCATGAAAACATGGGTGGTTGATTTTCTCACATCTTGCTCTGCTCAGCTACAGTCAATTCAAAATTGCAGTTGAATACAATGAGAGTTTGCTGTGAATACATTGAAGGCAAATGCTCTATTCAGGTGGGCATAATTACAGAGACCGTAAGGAGACTCCCTTGTATTTATTGATCTGACTTCTATAAGTTTCTTAGATTTCAAGATTTTTCTTGTTAGTGATATATTGCCTGAAAACTATTCCATTTGAAATGTGTCCACTGTACAATTCAGTCACCTTAGAAAAAAAGTCTTCAGTAATTAAAGCAGCAAAGGTGTACCTGTTTGTACCAAAATATTTTTGCAAGACGTTAGCCATCAATATTTCTATAGAAAATGCCTTATTCAACAATATGCTCTTATTTCAGTTTCAGATGCTTTCCTAATAGCACACTTTAAAATGCACGCTTAAAGAATAGGGGAAAATGAATGGTTTGTCTTGAAAAGGAAAACCTGCAGAATTGGGGAAAATAGTTTTATGAGCAGAGTTTTTGATAGTTGTATGTTTTTGAATTTTAGACAACCATTTTGAGTAACAATGACCATTCTGAGAACGTTTCTCTGCAAATCTCTTAGCAATAGTAAATAAGAAGATAAAGTTAGATATTGATTAGATCATATTTTTAAATATTGGTGATTTAAATCTTAATTTTTTTTTAAGACAGAGTCTTGCTCTGTTGCCCAGGCTGGAGTGCAGTGGTGCAATCTTGGCTCACTATAACCTCCACCTCCTGGGTTCAAGCAATTCTCCTGCCTCAGCCTCCTGAGTAGCCGAGTAGCTGAGATTACAGGCACCTGCCACTATGCACAGCTAAATTTTGTATTTTTAGTAGAGATGGGGTTTCACCTTATTGCCAGGCTGGTCTTGAGCTCCTGACCTCAAGTGATCCACCGGCCTTGGCCTCCCAAAGTGCTAGGATTATAGCCGTGAGCTACTGTGTCTAGCCTTAAATAAGTATCTGAATAAAATACTGGCAACTAAATAAATATGTTTGGGTAAAACCTTTTCCAATGCTTAAAACATTATAACATGCCAGAAAAATAATACATAGTTAATAAGAGAGTATTTGTGAAATAGTTATTTTTGATTTAACATGACTCTTAAAATTAGAACTTAAAGAGACTTTAAAGATCATATGAAGAGTAAATTGGTAGAACTGTCTGGAGGATAATCTGAAGTTGCAAAAATTTTAACGTATATATGTGACACTTCTACTTGCCCAATTTATCATAAGAAAATAGTAAAACAAAGTTACAATAATGCATGTGAAATTATGCTCACCACAGTTTTACTTTTCACGCAAAAACACTGAAAATGACAACCAATGGCCCAAATAGCAATAGGCTGATAAAGTTTAAGACAAATGATCTCAAGTCTTACACCTTCAACCTTGAAATGAACCTGGACTTCCACAGATTCTTTCTAAATGCTAAATGTGAGCTCTTGTTCATCTGACCATAAAAGAAAACCAAAACAAAACAACAGCAGAAACATCAACAACAAAACCCTTCCCAGCCTAGGAATAGTGGCTTTCCCTGCCTGGCCAGCAGCCTGGGTCACAGTGGCTGCAGACCTGACCTCCTTGGTATCATAGAGCTTAAGAAATTATTGGTAATTTTCTGCAGCTGTTTTCACAAGGATACAGTAGAGGTGACCTTAGGGTGGGGTGAGGCGGGACCCAGCAGACGGGAGCTCTGGGCTTCCCCTCCAATGAGAGTGACTTGAATTTCATCTCAACTACAATTGGTTTTCTAGGTAAGATTTTTTGCGAAGATGCTTTCTGAAGCCAAAAAAGAAAATACAAGTTTCAAAACCACTACTGTACCACCCAACAATTAGTTGTTGTTTTTTTTTTTTTCTTGTGGTTTTAAATGAGCTCAAACCAGAAAAACAAAGTGCTGATTTTAGTTACAAGTATTATAGATCTCATAAGTCTGGAAAAGGACTACCATCTCTTATTCAAACCCCTTTGTATCAGATGAATTCCAAATACTTTGTATTTATTAGACAGTTAATATAGAACACATATATTATTAAACACCCCCTAGCAAACGTGGAGGCAGCAACACATAGTCAAATACATTAACAGTTCTGAAGTGAGTCATATAAAAATTCACACTAAATGAATTAAATAAAAATTTAAGTTGCCTCATACCAATTCATATCAGACTTTTCCACCAACTGAGTTGGGCCAAATCCTTAAGAAAACGAAAGAAGCAAAATAATAATAATAATAATAATTGACTTTCATGGCTTTTTGCATGTTAGGATTGTGGCTCAGGGGCTGTGCACCTACGTGATGAAGACAAAACTGGAGTTCCAGAGGAGATGCAGGTGGAGACCGCAGCCCAACCAGATGCCTCCAAACTGAAGTCAAATATGTGGATGTTAGTTTGCAAAGGCAAAGAGTAAAATTCAAAACTCCCTATGAAATGTAGAAAGAGTTCATTAAAGATAACAAATTAGAGATCATATGCCCTTATGACTGCCATATATTTCAGCAGTCAATATATATTTCTATTCTTTAAAACACATTTTCCAAGAAAAGGACTACGTATACTTCAATATTCATACGACGCCATAATAATCTGGTGAAGTGAAAAATATGTCCGCCTTATATTGATAAGCGGGAAAAGTCACAAAAATTTTTTTTCTGTTATTAGATAGATCTCTTACCTATGTATGCACATGGATTTAAAAAAAGATTCTATGTAAATGGATAAATAACCAAAATGTTAACAGTGCTTAATTTTAGGCAGTGTAAATTTCCTGATTTTTAGTTCCTTTTTAAGTGTTTCTGTATTTTTTTTTAATAATGAGAAACAGAAAAGTAGAACTCTTTACTCTTGGTGAAAAATGCAATTATTAGTAGTTTATATGTAATTTAGTCCCTCGAGGCCCAAGTGATTCACCTAAAGTCATATTGCTAATTGGTTGAAAAAGGATGTTTGGACTCAAGGCCTTTGCCTCCAAGCCTTGTGTCCTCTCCATTATTCCAGGCTGCATTTTGAAATGAAGCATGAGGGATGGCCCCTGCCTTCAAAGTGCTAATAACTGAGTTGAGGAGATAAGGATTATAACTAGGAAGCAATGATCAAACATTACAAGATGCTATCTATTTAAGTAGCTGCTGCAAATCCTTTTGGAAGTGGGAGGGGAGTCATCTAAACCTCAAATGAGAGAATGCAGTATAACATTGCATGACACATATTGCAAATTCCTATGAATTCAGGGGAGTGGAAGATAAAACTTAGTAGTACCAGAGAAGCCTCCACTGGTAAAAGATGGGTATGCTTTGAAAAGGTTAAGATCAGGAAGGATATTTCCACAAGGACATATCCAGACAGCATGACCACTGATGGATGGTAGAATTAGGACTCTGCATGTGCTAGAGAGTTGGAGAACAGGACTGGACAGGTGGAGTAGGTGCAGTTCATGGAAGGCTTTGAAAATGAAAGAAAAAAATGGATGGTTTAGAAATAATGTGGGAAGAAATGGGAGCCATGGACAGATTTCCTTGAGGGAATCACAGGACAATGGCACTTAAACTGGATGAATTTTTCAGCAGTGGCATGTAGGTAGACTGGTAGGGGAGGGTGATATTGTGGAGGTCAGGTGCAGAACTATGGAAGTGACATCTGACTTTGGGCAGTGGAAATGCACAGGGAATCAGGATTAGAGGGAGAAGCAGACGGCTGAGTCACAAAGAAGCCAAGGTTTGGAATGGATGTCTCCGAAAACAGTGATTACCTGACAGACAGATTAAGATGGGGTTCACATTTTAGAAGGGAGAGCACAGAGTAAAGAGAACATGAAGTGCTCTTGTTCATTAAAGTTATAACTGTTTAGCCATGCAGGCTTGAGCACTAAGGCCAAGGGGTTAGGTTCAAACTTTCAATTTGCAACATGGCTTGATTCTGTTCTGATGCATCAACCATGCTTCTCTCATTTCATGCAACTAAGGCAAACACGGGGTGGGGGATGGTGTTAAAAATATGGAAGACAGACAAGTCAATACCAATTATAGGAAAACGATTTTATAAACAAGCAAAATTTGTCCAAATATGATCAAGTAAGAACAGGATCTTATATAGCTTAAATAGCATCTGAATGTTTTCTTTTATTTGTGCAAGAAAAAAGAGAAGTTACAAATAAAGAGAATGGACAAAAATACAAGTAGTTACATCTTCCTGTGTCTGCTTAGGCATTCTATATTTTGTTTGCAGTTTTTCTTTTTTTAAGAAATGATTTATCTTCATTCCATTTGCCCTGTCAGAGACACCTTGGTTGGGTCGGAATGGTTGGTTTAGCTGGGACCCCATTGCCTCTGAACCTTTAAACAGACAGTGCTTTGAATTTCATTTCAGAGATCAGGTGACATCCAAATCCACTTAATGTGTAACTGGTATGGTTTTTGATGTCACTGGAGACCTTGATGAAATTACAATCCTATTAGTCATGACGGGGGAAGACAGGAGACCTAAGGTGGCTAATGTTCCATTCATAACAAGAAAGAGCCGTTTAGCATTTGTAAAGGGCATTGATTTCTGATAGTTCCCTAAAGAACAAGGCTCAAATGAAGAAATATGACCAGAAAGAGCTTGGGAAAGAAATGATAGAAAAGGCAAGATTGCATTTACACAAGCAGCTTGACTCTGTGTACTTTTTACAACTTCACTTGATCCCAAAGAATTGAGTCTTCATGTAAATGTGGATATGATGCTCAGCTACACAGAGATTCTGCTGCTGAGAAATCTGGGGGTAAGTATACTGTGCCCTTGGTTGATGCCAACGAGCTGCCTCTAAATATAAAGGGTAAATGGAGGTTACGTGGAAAAAGGGTTTAAATCTGAGTGATAAATTGCCAGATTCCATTATGCTTAATGAGTCTCATCAATGCATAGCTAGGCTCAAGAAAATAAGACCCCTTTCAAAGCTTAGTATAAACAAATTAGAAGAATTAATAATAAAATCCTATTAATGTGTATGCAATTTGCAGAAGTTAATGAAGTCAATTTAAAAAGTTTGTATTCCTTTGCATTTTTTAAAATAAAAATACCTGATCTTCAAGATAGACTTGTTCTTCAGGTGCGCCCCACCCCCCCCCCCACTCCAAATATATCCTATGCAAGGCTCAAAGGATTAGATTTCCTTTGGATTACTCTTCTCCAGGGAGGGCCCTGCTTAGAAGTTATGGGATATGACAAAGTGAGTGTTGCAGGTCTTCGAATATATAAAATGCTTATTGACCTGAAAGATACAAATGAGATTCATTCAAACAAATTTGCCAAGTTTCATAATATGCCTCCTAAGCAAATGGAGACTACGGGAAGGAAAAGGGTCTCAGTCACCTGCTTGGTAAAACATAAATCTTTTGCTTCTCAACATAGGGTCTCAGGCAGGAAATAAGAAGCAGGGTCTACAACAACTATGTGCGGCTCAAAACGGAAGTAGTCGTCTCTAATCAGCTAAGACCTCAGGTCCCAAATAACAGAGAATCTGCTGGGTTTGCATCAACAAATCTTTGTACAATAAACCATCAGTCATGGATTGAACATCAGACTCTCATTTACCAATTGGATTCTTTTAAGCCACTGTTTTAAAAAGAATGTCCATACTCAAGCATACAGTCAAAGCACATGGGAAATGAGAAAAAAGGTAGCCCCTGTTTTGTAGTTAAATCCCTAGGTGAGAAGCACACTCAGACATCTGTCTATATTTAGATTTCCATGAAAGTGAATGCCATGTGCTCCTTAATGCCATGTGAAATAACATAACTCATGGTTTTCGGATGGCATCCAGGGGCATGGAGAGTGTAATGATGTCCGCTTCAGAAGTTAGGAACAAATTTGTGTGTAATATCACCAGATAATATTCACAGTGTCTGGCACAGAGTAAGCACCCTATAAATATTTCTTCAACTCTCAATGGAAGAGTGAGTTTTTTTATATACAGTCTGCTATGTAAAGTTTGTACATCCTCTGTTTTATTACAAAAATAATATATGTTCTCACTGGCATATGGTTTAACCTCTGAATCAATGAAGAATGGGAGCCACTCCCTCCTTCTCAATTTTTTTTTTCCTTTTCTGGGCTGCTAATGTGCTGCCCCTACCTGGTTCTACCTCCACTCCTCAGTATTTCCCTTCTGGGCTTCGTCCTCAAATTACTTGTTGCCATCCTAACCCTGTTTTCTTTTACATTGTCTAATCACAGATTCATAGAGTTGTACGACTTCAGCGAATGCCCATATGCAACTGTGCCCTGAAATATTTACAAGATTATCATTATACTAAATTCTGTAAGGGATAATACAGTTTAGTAAGAAATGTGCTCCTATACTAGAAGATAAATGACAGTTTTTTGGCCAAATGATTAAAAAGATGCAGAAGAACTATCACTAGAAAAGAAAGACAGTCCTGTTGTTTCTAGCAAAAGACATGAGATCTGAGTTGTCCTCAAGGATAGGTGAGATTCGTATATGGTAAGCTCGGAAAGGAGAGACTATCAGAAGGTCAACTATTATGAGCAAAGACAGCGATGACGGAAAAGTATATGGCTGGTTTGGGGTCAGTGAGGAGACTACTGGGACTGCCTTGAATGGTTCCTTAAATAATAATGGGCAATGTTGTGTGAAGGCAGGTGGATACTTTCTAGAAGACTTCAAATGCTAGATTAAGGAATGGATTTTATCCCACGGGAAAAATAGAACTCTGCAGGATTTTAAGCCTGTAAGAGACTTAATAAAATGATCAGCTCACTGTTTCCTACTGACTAGAAGTTTCTTTCTCAACATCTCATCACTGCAAGCCTATTCCAAATCCCATGTTTCTTTTTCCTTCGTCCACTGGCTTAGTCATTTCTGTCAGTGTCAACAATATTTTTCTTGGATTAAAAGGCTGTTGTCCTTGGGAATATCTTTAAGGCTTGTCTCCAACTTCAGAATTATTTGAGGGTTCACTGACCAAAAGCACCTTGGTAATGCTTTAAATAAATACCTATTCCTAGACCCTGTTCGAGACCAACTTAGTGGGAGAATTTAGGACCCAGATTTCCACCTCTTACAGAATGAGTAAATTTTAGCTAATGGTTACTTTTCCCTTCAAATATCTGCCAACACGCCCATTTCTTTTCAAACCTACTGCAGTCACTGTAACTCAGAACTTCCTTATCCTTGACTAGTTACCATGACAGGCACCTTCTGGGTTACATCCTTCACTCCAATATCAGCATCTTCTTCACAGAATTCACTTGGACTCCAGGAGAATAGTGACATAATCGTATCTCAAGTCAGCAGTACTCAGATGTTTCATTGGAGGTGATTCTAATGCAAACATTTCTTCAGAGGAGAAATAAAATATTTAAGTATATATTTGGCAAATATATCTTTTTTTTTTGTTTGGGGGATGACAGAGTCTCACTCTGTTGCCCAGGCTGGAGAGCAGTGGCATCATCTCAGCTCACTACAACATCTTCCTCCTGGGTTCAAGCAAGTCTTGTGCCTCAGTCTTCCGAGTAGCTGGAACTACAGGTGTGGCCATCATGCCTGGTTAATTTTTGCATTTTTAGTAGAGATGGGGTTTCACCATATTGCTCAGGCTAGTCTTGAACTCCTGACCTCAAGTGATCCACCCATCTTGGCCTTCCAAAGTGCTGGGATTACAGGAGTGAGTCACCACAGCTGGCCAAAACTACAACTTTGTTGAAGGAAATCAAAGAGCTAAACAGAGAGATATTCCATGTTTATGGATAAAAAGACTGAATAGTGATTGTCAAATTATCAGTTCTTCCATACCTGATCCATATATTCAATGCAATCCCAGTCAAAATCCCAGCAAGTTATTTTGTGCATTTTGATAAACTAACTCTAAAATTTATATGGAGGAGCAAAACACCCAGAATTGTGAAAAATATTGAAGGAGCTAGAGAACTGAGCTGGAGAACTGAGACTACCTGACTTCAAAATGCACTACCCGGCTACCATAATCAGGACCTTCTGGTACTGGTAAAAGAATAGACAAATAGATTAATGGAACAGAATAGAAAGCATAGAAACAGACCCATATAAATATAATTAATTGATCTTTGACAAAGAAGCAAAGGAAATACAATGGAGAAAAGACAGTCTTTCCTATAAATGGTGCTGGAACAAATAGACATCCACATGCCAAGAAGTGAATCTAGACATAGACCTCACAACCTTCACAAAAACTAACTGAAACTGAATCACAGATTTAAATGTAAAACACAGAAGGGTAAAATCCTACATGCAGGATAGTTAGGGGCAATCATATTCCTGGGCATTTACCCAAAGGAATTGAAAACTTATGTTCATACCAAAACCTGCACACAGATGTTTATAGCAGCTTTATTTATAATTTCCCAAACTTGGAAGCAACCAAAATGTTTCTCTATAGGTGAATGGATAAAGGGTGGTACATCCCAGACAATGAAATATTATTCAGCACTATATATAAATGGGCTATCAAGCCACGAAAAAACATAAAGAACCGTAAATGCATAGTACTAAGTGAAATAAGCTAATCTGAAAAGTACTGTATGATTCTGACAATATGACACTCTAGAAAAGGAAAATACCGTATGATTTCGACTATATGACACTCTGGAAGAGGAAAAATGATAGAGAAGATAAAAACTCAGTGTTTTCCAGAAGATAAAGAGAAAGGACTGAGCACAGAAGATTTTTAGAGCAGTGAAACTACTCTATTATAATAATGAATATATGTCATTATACATTTGTTCAGCTCATAGAATGTACACCAAGAATGAGCTCTAATGTAACTGTGAACTTTGGGTGACCATGATGTGTCAATGTAGGTTCAACTGAAACAAATGCACCCCTCTGGTGGGGGATGTTGACGATGGGGAGAAATGCATGTGCAGGGCAGTGGGCATGTGGGACATCTTTGTACCTTCTGCTCAATTTTGCTGTGAACTTAAAACTGTTCTCAAAAAAGTCTACTGAAAACAAACAGAAAACAAGCGAAAAAAAAAAAAAGACCCTACTTTTCTCTGTGCTGTCGGTCTTCAGAGAAAGGAGAGGCATCTTCAAAGTACATTACAGTAAAAGCCTCACAACTGGAGAAGTAATCAGTCAGTCTGTCCCTGCGCTTTTCTTACAATGGGGATGCACTGCCAAGCCCTGCAGAAGATGGTGGGAAGCAGTGGTTATCTGACAATGGAACATCTCCTTAAAATAGACTCTTTACAGGTTGAAAATTCCCCTCTTCCAACTTCTACTTTCATTTGAAGTGGTCAATACAAAAACAAACATACTTCTCCCCGCAAACTTGTCCTTTTTTGGCATTTTAGAATTTACTCACCATAGTTTGTTATGTTCCAAGAAAATTACATTCTTTTATATCCTTCTAGGGTGTTAGTAATGTCATGAGGAAACAGAGTGGGTTAGGGATGATCAGAACTGTGACATGAGCCATATGAAATAAATCTAGACTAAATTTAAATGTCTAAAAAAACTGGATAATATCCCAAACTGGATAACAAGCCAATTTTTTTTTTTAACTTTTAAGATAACAGGTACATGTGGAGGATGTACAGGTTTGTTACATAGGTAAATGTGTGTCATGAGAGTTTGTTGTACAGTTAGTTCATCACACAGGTATTAAGCCTAGTACTATGCATTATTTTTCCTGATCTTCTCTCTCTTCCCACACTCTGCCCTCTGGTAGGCACCAGTGTGCACTGTTCTCCTCCTTGTGTCCACATGTTCTTGATCCTTTGGCTCCCACTCATAAGTGAGAACATGAGGTATTTGGTTTTTTGTTACTGAGTTAGTGTGCTAAGGATAATGGCGTCCTGCTTCATCCATGTCCCTACAAAGGAAACTATCTCATTCCTTTTTAATGGCTAAATAGTGTTCCATGGCATGTATGTACCACATTTTCTTTATCCAGTCTGTCATTGATGAAGCCAATATTTTTAAGAGTAGGCGTATAAATGGATACAGAAAGTCCAAAATGGAAAATGGGTCCAATGTCTGAGAGATCGGTATATGAAGGAAAGAGAGGGCTTCAGAGTGAGTACAATAAATTCACATCAAGGAAGCCATCTCTGGCAGGACCAAATACCTGGCTAGGTGTACAGGAAAAAAAAGTCTGGTGGCATCATCAAGAGGGTCTGGGCAGCAGAATCAGGCACAGGCACAATAAATATTCAACGGACATGTATTGAAAGAAAGAATGGGCCAGGCGCAGTGGCTCAAGCCTGTAATCCCAGCACTTTGGGAGGCCGAGGCGGGTGGATCACG
>NW_016107410.1:4452473-4596902 GCF_001604975.1 Cebus imitator
AAAAAAAAAACAAAGAAAGAAAGAATCAATGAATGAATTTATGAAGATTTAGGTATCAGAAATGAGGAACTAACTCCAATACATGATGGCTGTCACCTCAAATTCAGAATATTCAAACCTAACAAAATTGATACATTTGTGAAGACAATGGTATCAGAAATTGGAAACAAATTCCAGCAAATGTTGACTAACATCAGAAACTCAGTATGTTCAAACCCAACTAAAACCGTGTCAGTGTGGCATCACCATTTAGCCACTCATGCAAACCGAGAATCTGGGAGTCATCCTTGACTCCTCCTTCTCCCTCATTTGCCAGAGTGCTCATGCCACCAAGTTCATTTGCTTCTACATTCTACTTATTCGTATTACCCCTTCTTTCCATCCTCATAGCCACTGTCATTCAACTCTGTCTTTATCAACTTTCACTGAGACCGTGGCAATGACTTCCTCATCACAGTGCCTGGCTTGGGTCTCACCCCTGCTCCCACTACTACCCAAACTGCAGGCTGGGTGATCTTCCTAAAACACAGAATCGATCACTGCATACCTCTGCTAAAACCCTTCTGGTGACTTTCCCCTGTCTACAAAATAAAAACCAGAGGATTTGGGCTGTATATGTCTTTCCAATCTCATCTCTTGTCATTTCCCGTCTTGATCATACTGGGACTAGAAATATGAAAGGCAGAATAACACAATTGTTAGGAACTGAGCCACAGCAGCACTAGACATTGCCAGTGGTACCTGTGTGACAGAAAGGGGACACTGTGGCTGGTGTATCCCATTCCCATAGGGAGCTTGGATTCCTTTTTAGATGAGTACATGTAATGTTACTGCTATGTAGAGAGGTCTAAAAGAAATTGTGAATACTGTGTTCATTTGTGGGTAGGAAAAAATGCCTGAGGTATCATAGGTAATGGTTTTAGAGTTCCCTGCATAAAACATATTAGGGAAAACTAACATACAAAAGAAAATTCTTAGAGATGAGTGCCCTGTCCCGTTTTTCTGAGTCCTCACATTTTTTCCTATACATTTGACACTCTCATTCATCTCTAGCCATCCACCAGACACCCATATATATCTATTATTTATTTTAGGTTAATACTGCCAACATGATACATAATCAAAATAGAATATCCACCAAAAAATCTCAAACTGTATTAATATTCATTTCAAAGCCAAATATAAATTATTTGAGATTAGCCAAAGTTTCAAATTATTATGTGTATCAATGGATTCTGAAAAGCATACAGGTTGGAATAAATACAGTAAAAATGACACAGTAAACTTCTTGAATTCTTGGTGAATGCTGCAGCAGATAATTTGGTCAACAACTACTCTTCTTAGACCTCATTAAGCAAGTACAATGGAATAAACTATTCCCATTACCATTCCTCAAACTGGAGAAAAAAAATCCAGGAGGAAAAGCCAGGGGAAAGCACCCAACAAAAGCATTTCACTTCAAAAGCTCTAAGGTAGAGCAAAATGAATTTAGAAAAATGGGTTTAAGTAGCCTCTTTGGTGGATTTTTGCCTAGTTAGGCTTCCAGTGACCCCCTTATTTGCCTGGAAATAATGCAGAGACCACCTACTATGTGGAAAGCAGTCTGACATTTAGAACAAAGGTAGTAGAATCCCAGTGTTCAAAAGAACACATAACACATGAGGTAGGGACTCAGACAAAGGAAGTGAGAACTGGGCTCATTTCCATTTATTTACCAGGCTAGAGATGGAGGCAGCTCAGGGCTAAGCCCCAGACTGGCCTTGGTGTTGTGAGACCAGGAAAAGCCCTGATCCATACATGGGGCAGACTCATTGGCTGGTGCCAGGGCTGCTCTCACAGCCCACACCAAACAGTGGCAGTCACAAGTGAGGACAAGCTTGGAAGGAAGCAGGGCTTCCCAGGTGCGTTATATGAACCACTGGCTTTTGTGGAAGGTTAGATAATCCCTATAAAAATATACCTTAACAAGTAGGTACTGATGTCTATATATATTAGAAGAAAATAAAAAATTAACTTATTAGCCTCATGATTTGTATGCTAAGTTTTAAAACGTTGACAAAGAAAAATGGTAAGTAAGTGACAGCACAGATCCTACTAGGATATGAATGCATCATTAAGATTATATCCAAACGCATGAAGTTTACAAAAGTCTGGACAAGACCAGAGAGATAAGATAAAGCAAGTCTATGGACTGAAGAAACATTTTAGGGCTAACTCTGAAAAAAGCCTATATATGATACTCTCACAGATTTCTTTTCCTGCTTCTTAGATAAATTACAAACACTAAACAATCTGAACTATTGTGTAGACTATCAAATTTTCTCAGGATAGCCAGTTTGGAGAACCTGCATCCAACTTCTTAGCTTCTATCTGCCAAGTTTTGCATCCAATTGCTCCTTCCACAGTGTGCAAATCTCAGGTGGGGTGTGGGATTGAAGAGTAGCAGGTGTAATTAACCTGCCCACCCTTCCTTCCCAAGTCTAGCTATATAGCAGCAGTTGGGGAGCATCCCATAGCCAGGGAAAGGGTATCAAAGGGAAAGCAGCATCTGCCACATAGGAAATTAATTGAAAAGAAGGAAACCTTCTCCGTTCTGTCTTACCCAATTCAGAACATCTTAATTGCAGACAGGCTAACTTCATTAAGTGCTGCTTAACCATTGTCAGAAGATTATCACATATTAAATGTAAAACCTATACAGTCTTCACTCTTCTGATAAAAGTTTGTAAGAGTATTTTTCCAGAAGCCCAATCCGGAATGATTGTGGAGTGGTGATTTGTTAAGGAGCTTATCCGGCCAATGTGTATTGTGGGCAGTTTGTTTCTAATTCTTTCAATAAATGAGCTTTATAAGAAATCCTAGTAATAAAGTAACTTATACCACAGAAGAATAAATCCTGGTGCTCTCAATATCCAGATAATGTAACCATGCCATTAAGAGCTGCCTCGTCAATAATGGTAGTCTTTGTATAATGATAGAACTCTATTTACATAATACACCAATAATGGCTAATGCAAAACAGGTTTACATATAACATTAGTTGAATTTACAGCATGAATTCACATGCCACCTTTACATTGGTCAGAAAACATTATTTCACACTTCACTGCTCTCACAAATAAATTAATAAAGCTCACCTCATTTCCAGTAAATCTCGACGTGCATACCTCGCGATTCGAAATAATAATAACCTCCTGTCTTGTCCTTGCATGTCCTTTGAATCATTCTCAAAGAGAGAATCATTTTCTGGACTACCCCACCCTGCATCTGAACTCCAGATGTGTTCAAACTGGATTCCAGCCAAAGCTGGAGAAATCTCAGGGATAGCGATGGTCTCATTTTATGTCAAGTGAAGGGAGGAGAGTTACCAGGATTTTCTTGTTTTCCTTAAAAATTCACAAAACACCAAGTCTCATCTTTCTAGGTTAAGTATGCAGTAAAACAATCCATGCCTGTATCTTTACTTGAATTGTCAGCTCCATGTGGACAGGAACCATGGCCTTCTCATATATTCACTTTTCTATCCTTAGTACCTGGTACAGATGGATTCTCAATGCCTGGCACATAGTAGGTTTTCAGTAGACACTTGTGGAATCAGTGAAAAACCTTATTACTATTACCTCTCAGATCTGAGAAGATGATCCAAGGTAATGTCAACACATTTCAAAGTGCAGTACAATGCAGCTGTCATTTATTTATCAGGGATTTCATACTCATCCTTGTATAAGGTATGCTGTGAGATGTAAATAATAAAAATTGGGATTTATAGTCAGATGAAGGGAAATAGCCCAACACAACTAAAATACCAGCAGGTGAATAGATGTATGTATATAACTGGAACGACATTTATACTCTTAGGATATATAACTGTCAAAAAGCAGAGTGGAGAATATGAGACAGAGAGGGGGAAAAATTACTTTTGGCCCCTTTGAATCTCATCCTGTGGGACCTAAAAGCAAATTTCTACCTTTAGAAAGGAAAAAAAAAAGATACGTATTTATCCCCTCTTTGATGTTTATTTGTATATTTATGTGCAGACAGACAGATGAATAAGATTTATCCTAGTACAGGAAAAAGTCTAAAAGGGCACACACCAACCCATCCAAACTGCTTAACAGCGTTATTAAATCTAAAGGGATGAGTTTGGGAGAAGACGCTTTTTTCGCTTTTCTATTTTATGCATTTCTGCATTGTCTAAATTTTTTATAGTGAGCATTATTTTTTAGTAAAACAAAACTATTGGAATTTTTTAAAGTTACAAATAACTACATTTGTAGTATATATTATTTTAGGAGCTCATAAAACTTTAATTTTTTGTAATATAATGAACCAAAGACCTCAAAATCAACCAGTATTGTCCCCCTACATTCTACTCGTAGAAAACAGGAGCAAATCAGATAAAAATAAATTCACATCAAGAATTTAGGGAGCAGTAGTATTTTTCCATACTAGGTAGCTTTAGGATCTTGTCTAACTTCCAACCATTCCGCTCTAATTATCCATCGCCATGTTGTCTGTACAATGATGAGTGTTGTTTAGACCTTTGCTATTCTGTGCTGCCAGGCAAACACCTTGTCAGGATTTCAGGTTCCAACCAGATCTACTGAACCAGAATATCAGGAAGTAAAGTCCAGGAACCTGGGTTTTAACAAGATCCCTAGGGAATAGGTGTGCACATTAACTTGGAGAAACACTAGTTTAGAAGACTAACCTCTGAGTTTTGCATGATCCTCAACCTACAAAGAAAGATTTGTTTTCATCAGACTGTCAATTTAAAAATAAAAAGTAGACATTTTACATATACTGCTGGAAGTGCTAAACAAGGTTACCCATTGAACAAAATTAACTAGACATATATTTGATCCCCTCTTATCCCACGTTTATTTAATTGCTGGGAATAACATTAGAGTACAACACAATAAAAGACAGTCAAAAATTTCAGCTCCAGATCAAGTCTAGCAAAGTAGAATTCTGCAATTACTTGTTTTAACCATTAGACAGTGCTCACACATTGGCAGGGCAAACAGAAGGCCAGATCTCAGAATGAGGATGACAAAGCATGACATTTAGGGTGCTGCCAGTCCCCATTTGATACCAAGGACAGACATCATCAAACATTGATGGTGCTTTCTCATCTCACCCAAGATGCTGCACCAGAATCCTTCTCAGTGGATATCACAGACACCCGTGGCTCATGGATCAAAGTTGGCACTTAAGAAGAAACATTTCTAGCATCCCTATTTAAAAACTGCTGGACATGATAAATAACCTGATTAAGAGATGATAAATAAAAGATGAGTGATTTAAGTCCACAGTGGGTGGGCAAGCTGAATATGAGAGATTCAAAATAGCCAAGAACTACTCCCTATGTTCAGAAATATATTTATTCACCATTTCTCAAACCGTTTGTTTAGTGGAGGCAAAGATTAGGAATTAGAATCAATGAACATTAGAGCCAGGAGGACTCTTATAGACTATCTAGTTCAACTGCTTCTCTTACACAGGAGGAAATATTGATCTAAAGAAACCACAATGGTCAAATTCCATAGCTAATTCTGGCAGAACCCAGGTCGGAATCGATGCTTATCTATCCAAGATTTCTCCCATTACACCAAATGGCCCCTGAAGCTACAACAGCCACTGGCAGGATAAACGGGATACAAACATGCATGCGGATTCAGAAACAGAGAACCACATCATCCCTAGCTCTGGGGAAAAACCAAGCTCCTGTAGTGGCAGACCATGCTCCTTGGTGAGAGGCTTACCAAGGAGAGAGCATGCTCCTAGCCAGCCACCAGGGAGCTCTGTGTTGAAGTTAGGGTAAGCCACAAAGGGGAAGGCTTCTCCAGCAGCCTTGCTCAGTTACTTCTGAGAGTCTTGTGTTCTTAGATCTCCCCAAGGTACCCCAATTTAACACATTCAAAATCCAACTCATGATTTGCACAACATATCCATGCCAGAACAACAATATACCTACTCTTCCTCATCTAATAGTTGTCTTTGACTAAAACCACTATTCACACAATTATGCAGGGCTGAAGCTTAAGTTATCCTTGTCTCCTGCCTCTTCCTCAATCTCGAATGCAATGAACCATCAATTATATTCTTAGATACCTCGGGGATCATCCTCTTCTCTATACCTTCGCCATTACTATGGTAGTCTTAAATACTGTCACCTCTTGCTTAGTCTTCTGCAATGGCTTGTTAACTGATCTTCTCACATTTATTATGCCCCTCCCTCTAATCTGTTCACCACATAGTACCTAGAGTAACTTTTTACAAATCAGAATTGTATGCCATTTATCTTCACTTAAAATCATTCGATACCTTCTCATTGGTTTTAACATGACAATCAAGTCCCTACAGGATCTGACCCTGTCTACCTCTCCTGCCTCACGCCTTAACTCTCCCCTAACTCCCTGCACACCACACTGGTCCCCTCTCAGTTTCCCGACTCCTCACAATTCCTCTGACTGCAGGGCCTTTACAAATGCTACCTCCTTTTTCTGGATCTGTCTGCAGCCTTCACATCTCAGCTCCAAATTCACTGCTTTCAAGAAGCCTTTTCAGATTTCACTGAGTAGGTTACTTCTCACAACTAAGCATTTACTCTCTCATGAATAAGCATTTGTTTTCTTAGGAGACTTTCATCTGTTAATAATTAGAGATTCACTGGAGCATTATATGATCAATGTCTGTCTCTTTACTTACTACCTCATTCTCTGTAGTCTGTGGAGTTCATGAAAGCAGGAGAGATGCTAGAATCTTTGTCCTCTTTAGCTCATCATTTTATTCACAGTGTCTTATCAAAGGCAACAGATAGTAGACACCCAGTAAACACTGAATTGAATGAATGAAAGGATGAACAAATAAAAGCCTGGTGTTTAAGCAAAAGCCACTGCTTATGCTTAAATAATTGTTCGCAGCTTCAAGGCATATCTAAGAGTGATTGCATTCTAAGATTTCCAAGGGAAAGTCCCTTGTTGGCTATTTTAGTCATTTAAAAGTCCACCTGCACACCCTTGCAAAATGGCGCTTTCTTGGAAGATGCATATATCCGCAGATCCAGGCTAAGCCACTTCTCTGGGTTCAGATGTCTTGCCATGATGCCTTGTGTCTTGCTATATCAGACTGATTCTCCCATCCAGATGCCATGCCTCGTAATTTGAGGCAGAGATGCCAAGTGCATAGGTGCCTGAGTTAGTCCCAGGTAAGGGATAATGACTACCCCTGAGAACTGTTAGCAACAGAACAAACCAGAGAAAAGTTCCTAACGTTTTGGTATGTATTAGATACTCAACCTGGAAGAGCAGAGAACACAGTGTTCTCTTGCTCCATATCATAGTCTTGAAGCAATTTCTGACATCCAAAGCTGATAATTAACTGGGCTAAATGATCCACCTATTTCTAACTTGGGCCACAGCCAAGTGGATCACAGTGTTTTTATGGTAGTTAAAATAATTACAAAGTATATTCTTGGCTTGTGCATATATCCATGTGGGGGCAGGCCCGTGAGCTCGCCCTTCTTTTCCTCTCCCTCTTTCCCTCCCCCTCATTTGCCAGAATATTCCAATGCTGAGTGATGAACTAAATTCTTTTCACAAAGTTACTTTGCTTTTTCAGAGTGGCCATCTAGTGGTTTGTTCCTTCAGTAATAGAATCCTGAAACTGAAATGAACCTTCAGAATACATTGTGCCAAGAGTACAGCTTCCAGGCCACCTAAGTAATATCTTGATTAGAAGAGTCCTCTCTTTGGAAACTTGAAGCATTCCAATCGACTCCTCAGCACTGAAGCAGCCTCCAACCCCACTTCAAACATATACCCACAACTAAGGATGGCAGATAATGTTCACGTGGTAACACTCACCTATGCAAAAAAACAGGAAAAGAAATTACGCCATGTCCCGTAGGCAATTCCTGGCACACCAGCTGTGATCCCAGCCCTCCAGGCCCACTGTGGTCCATGCCTGTCCACGGACATGTCCATGCTTGGTACCCTTCAGGCCCTAAGACAAGAAAGATTCCTTCCAGTGGGTTCTATTTGACAACCGGAGACTATTTTAGCCTCTGGGAGTCTTCTGGGTAACATCCAGTGATGACTAGCTCCTTGACTCTCCTGATGAATGTGCCTATTATGTGCACACCAGGAAGGACATAAAACTTCCTACACATGACCCCATACACTGGAGAAATGCAGGCCCATTTCCACACTAGTTCCTTCTTTTAAACCAGCTCCTCAGATCTAATGCTTTCTTAGGCTAAGATCTTTGCCTGGTTTCTTATAGAAAATGCTCTTTCTAATCTTAATTTCCCCCTTTTTCTAAAACTATAACATTTCTCGGTTTTCTCTTGGCTCCTTCCCCATCTCCCCAGCCAGCACTGCCAACTCATCAACTTTTTCACCAGCCTCTAATTTCCCCTCAAATAGTGGTTCTTAACCCTCGCTGCACATTAGAGTCACTTTTGGAATTAAAAATAGACACCTATGTATAAGTGTGTGTGTGCTTGTGCACCTGTTACCTGTGTCTAGGCTCCATCCCCCCAAAATTAAGGCAGATCTCTGGGAGTAGGGTTTGGTTTATAAAGGATCTTCAGTGATTCCAGTGTGCATTCAGGGGCAAGAACCACTGCCTTAGAACTTGTTTATCTGACTGTACCTTTTAATTTTCATTCACACATGCAGAGTGTATTTATTGGTAACCTACTCATTTTTATTTATTAAGAATTTCGTACGTACCAAGCATGGTGTTGGGCACTGGAATGCCTCACTATGTAGATATATCCTTCTTTGATGTTGCTGTTCTGAATATTTCTGTCCTCAGCCCTTCTGTTCTTCCCACCTATACTTTTCCAATTGTGTCAACTACCATCTACTTTCTGAGGACCCCTAAGGCTCAATCTTGGGAGCTTGTTTGGAGGTTCTAGCAGGATGGCATGGCCACTCAGATATCTTGGATGAAAGAATAGTCCTCCTCTACTGGGGAAGGCTGTCCTCTTCAACCCACAGTGCAATGTCAGGAGGGACACACATGGAGTGGTGAGGAGGGAAGGGGACACCTGCCTAGGCATCCACATCAGCTGAATCAACCCTGGCTATCAATGGGGGACAGATATCACAGCCAGATCACCCTCACATCCCCAAGTCTAAGTCTTGAGCTCAGACATCTACCCTGTTACTTAGATGATAGCATATCTGACTACACATTAGACATGCTGGCTTGAGTGACCCATGGACAAGTCAGATCCATATGTCAAAACAGAATGTTTTAATTTCCCACTGAGCTCTCCTTCTCTCTCCTTTTGGTGGCCCCTCAGTCCTTCTGGTCACCCAAGTTTGAAATCTGGGAAATCTTGCTTCCCAGCTCTCTTCCCTGCACTCCCACTCCTCATCCTCTAAATCTATTGTTGTCTCGAAAACATCATGTCTGTAATCTAGGCCCTCACTATTTCTATGGCCGCTGATGGGTCTCCCTACCTCTAGTGTTGCTAGCTACAGTCTAATCTTCACCAGAATCACCAGAGTAAACTGTCTCAGGGAAAATGGAACCACATCACAGCTTTCTGTCACTCACAAGTGAAGTTTAAGGTCCTTATCATGGCACACCATGCCATCCAAGATCTGGCCCCTCCCAATTCTCCAGCCCCCGCTAGAATGGATTGGGAACCCAAGATTGCTATTACAGCAACACGGAGGGGGTTACAATGTCCATTTGCCAATTAGGCTTTCTTACTCCCTCCTCTTATCATGCTGTCTTCTCTGTCTGTAAAACTCACCAACTCACCCCATCCCACATACACATACTGATGAGTTACTGTCTTGGTATTCATCTCAGTTACATCTCAAGTTACAACTACAGTTATAGGCAGCATAAGAACATTTGGGTCAATGAAAGACCACATATTGAATGGTGGTCCCCTAAGATTATAAAACCATATATTTACTGTATCTTTTCTATGTTTAAATATGTTTTGACATATAAATACTTACAACTGTGTTGCCATTGCCTACAGAATTTAGTAATGTAACACGCCGTAAACTAAGGTTTGTAACCCGGGAGCAATAGGCTACACCATACAGGTTAGGTGTATAGGAAGCTATATCATCTAGGCTGTGTAAGTATACTCTATGATGTCTGCACGATGACAGAATAGCCTAATAATGCATTTCTCAGAATACATTCTCATTATTAAGTGACATGTGGCTGCGTGATATGACTTTAAAAACAGCATAATGATGTGTCTTTGTTTCTGCATTCCCCATAGATGGTGAACTCCTTAAAGGCAGTGACTACAACTGTATTGTTATAGTTTTTCTTGTTTTTTTTCTTTATATTTTCAGAACCTAGAACAATGGCTGGAACACCTCAAGTACTCAGATGCTTACGGAGTAAATAAATGGAGACATAGCTTCCTTCCCTTACTAAGCTTAAAATGGAATAAATTGATTTTTGTTTTTATATCCATTTATCTGTCTATAAATAGTTCCCTTTTTCCCAAACTCTTATATATACTCAGAAAGGCCCATTACACTCAAATACAAACAAGGGAATTTAATTCAGCGTTGGGAGTATCTAGCTCACTATAATGTCCCAAGAACATGGAGGGATCACGTATATTACTAAATCATAATACTGATGTACGATGACACTCTTATAAGGCAACAGCGTCTAAAACTGACCCTTAGCTTCCATAATTTGATTGCCTTTCAGAAAATGTTCTCAGCAGAGAACTGAGTCTACAGTCCTCTCAGTACAAAAGCCAGGGTGCACAACCCATCAAATAAGACTTGTTTGCTGAATCAAGAGCCACTGACTGACTTGAACAGTACCATATTCAAACTCACCAGCTTTTTTTTTGGAAACTAGACTTTTGGATGTTATACCAGAGATGGGACTGAGTAGAACAGAGCTTTCCAAGGGGTGAATCATCCACTATGCTCATTTTATCAGACTCAAGTTGAAACCACTGAGTCATTGAGTAATAAACTCAGTTTGACCTTGTCAAAATCCTACACCTACAACATTTTGAGAACTTGTTTGTTCTGCCACTTCGTTCCAAGGTGTTTGAACTTCAGTTGAGCACATGAAAGCTTTCAGTTATCAAAAGTGTGCTTATATATGCACATTATTTCACGTTGATCCGCACCTGCCTGGCAGTCATCACCAGAGGCCCTGGAAATATTCAGAGAATCACTGAAGTGTGAGCAATAGTTAATAAAAAATTCTTGCAGTTTTAATTACAAACAAAAAGCAAGCATGTTTCAACTCTATAAAATGGATCTGGACTATCCAGGGAGCTGCTGCTGTGTATTACCACACATAAATTATATTCATCTTTCACACTGAGTGCAGCTTACAGATTGATATATAAAGCAAAGAGTTCCAATATTTGTGAAAGTGTTAGTTCTACCACCTGATTAAAGGGTTTTAACCCAATTCCACAACAAATAAAAATGAATAAACAACTATACTCACCCTTCCTGCCTTGGGGGTCCTTTTGTTCTCTAAATAATGTTCCTATCTACAAAGCAAAATGAAGGACTACTAACAACCTTGGTGCCATATGTATTGGGAAGGAAAATTGCTGTGTCTTGTCCAAAGGCAAGCAGTGTTAGGAAGGAATCAAGAAGCAAGCCAATATCGAAGCTGCTCTTTCCTTCTGAGCTGTGACTGCTAGAAACCATGATAAAAAATAATGTCAGACATTCTTATCAGGGATCTTGGGCCCCATTTGCATATTCTTGCCTTCACCACTTAGTTTGTAACCAGGCCTTACATTGGCATTCAACACACAAAGACAAATTAGACAGACCCCTGCCTTCTTTACAGAGAAGCTTCCTGCACAATGGGTGGTTCACATGAGCAATAAAACGATTTAGCATATGTGAGAATGGAGACATGCATTATTCATTCATCCTTTCAACAAATATTCTAGCTTGACTTTTTAAAGTCAGATGCTGTATTAGGTGCTAGTGAACTAAAAATAGTCCTTGCCCTTGAAGTGTTTGGAGGATGTGTTTAGATGGTAAATACCCAATTACAAAATAATGAGAGTGGGGTATGGTAGGCCACATGCATGGGAGCATCTAGCAGAGTCCCCCATCTCAGATGTGGAAGTGAAGGAAATTTCTCAGAGGGGATGGACTATCCAAGACAAGAGCTAAGAATGGAGGCACATCAGTCATTGAAGGAGGTGGGTGTAGGGTTGGAAAGAATTGCAGGCTGCAGGACCTAAAACCAGCAAGAACGTGGTGCACTATAAGGTTTTCCGGAATAAAGTCTAGACTGTAGTGTTCATCATCCTAAGATTTTTATAGTAAAACTTTAGACATTATAGTCCTTTATTATAGGCTTGAAAAGTTATTATCCAAATCTTGCAAATGAATGAATAAATCAATACATAGTGATGTTTCTTTACAGAAACCCCAGGAACCATTTTGTTGGGATGAACTTCAAAAAACACAGAACACAAAATTTGAATACATGAAAGGAAAGGCAACTAAATTCATCAAAGACGTCACCAGGAAAGAAGACTACAGTAAAATGTCCTCAGCCTAACGTCAGTTGCAGGAAGATAGAATCAAAGCTTTAAATTGTGTGTGAAAATGCAAAACCCACGGCCTCACAGACCTCAGTGGATGGAAATATTTAAAAAGAAGATTTGTTCACCTGGTCTCAAAATAATAAAATTGTGCATTTGCACCATTCCTCTTAAAATATTAGGTGAGGTAAAGAATGTTTAGCAGAATGCCCATAGTAAATATTCCCTAAATGTTAGCTACTATCATCATCTATGAGACATGTTAATAACTTATGTAACACATTCGTTTTACTAGGAAAAGTATTTCTTACTTAAGAAACAAACAGTTCAGACTAAAACATGAAAGCTTTCTAAAAGTTTAATGAGGGAACCTGGGCTTGGATATGGGAGAAGCAGCCTTCTAGCTTCTGTGCTCAGTGCACACTCCACCTGAGAGAGATGGATGGGCAGGAAGGATTATGTAACTAATTCAATGTCATCCAGAAAGTCCTATTGACAGAAACACCCTTCAATGATATGAGGACAACTCTTCTCAGAGATAATGGCCAGGGCTGAAGACTTCCTTGAAAACAAAATATCTGAGGCTTATTTGGATCAGAACAGGTAAGCCCAGATACACCTTTGCTGTTCAATGGTACTGGCTATCACTTGGCCCTAACATGGTTAACGTGCAGGAGAGAGATCTCCCTTTAGTCGTCATTTAAGTTGTATATTTAAATATTTTGAGTGAATTCTATAGTAGTTTCTAGAAAAAGTATCCTATGTTCATCCAAATACCTTTTATTTTCTCCAAATCCCAACTTTCACATACATAGCAAAGATACATTATCCTGCTATATTTTTTTAGAGACAAGGTTTCTCTGTGTTGCCCAGGCTGCAGTGCAATGGTGTGATCATAGCTCACTGCAGCCTTGAATTCTTGGGCTCAAGTGATCCTCCAGCCTCAGCCTCCTGAGTAGTTGGGACTACAAGTGCCCCACCATACTCGGCTAATTTTTAAATTTTTTGGAGAGAAGGGTTTTCTCTATGTTGCCCAGGCTGGTCTCGAACTCCTGGCCTCAAGCAATTCTCCTGCCTTGACCTCCCAAAACACTGGGATTATAGGTGTAAGCCACTGCAGCAGACCTATTCCTCTATTCAACATACCATTTTAGCAAGTTTCTTTCTCTCACCGTCTCCTTCACATTTTCGTTCTCTTTCAACTTTATCATCCATTGCCTGTGAGAATAACACAGAGTAACTCAATTGCCAACACATGTAAAATCCAATGGATATGGACAGCAAAGTTGGCAAGCTGAGGAATGCCATAAAAATTCTGCTTGGAGTTTAATCAAGGTAAAGTTCAATGAACTTTGTCCATTCAAATGAAAGGCACAAACAACACTGGCAAGCATAAAGTAAAACTAAGAAAAGTATAAAACAAGATTGGCAAGCACAAGCTTAAAGCTAAATGAAAAAAGTGGCTTCAAGGACTTTTAAAATTTGCAGGGACTCCATTTACCTGGCCTCAGCTTTCCCAGCCAAGCTGTCCCCAGTTTGTTTTCACCAAACAAGAATTACTTATCCTACACTAATCCTTTCCCTTCTCAAAACCTGTGGTGGTCTCTAAATGCTTCTCATATCACATTAAAACATCCAACATAGAATTAAAGGGTATTTTTCCTTGGCTTTTAAAGATACTGGTCAAGACATATGGTATATTAGTTTGCTAGGGCTGATGTAACAAAGCGTCCCTTGGCTTGTAGGAGTATCATCCTGATATCTGCCTTTATCTTTACATGGTGTTGTCCCTGTGTGTCCAAGTTTTCCCTTTTTGTAAGGACATCAGTCATATTGGATTAGAGCCCACACTAATGACCTCATTTTAACTTGGTTACCTCTATAAAGACCCTATCTCCAAACAAGGTCATATTCTGAGGTCTAGAGGTTAGGATTTTAATACATAAATATTTAGAGGACACAATTCAACCTATAACATGCAGTTCTATCTTTGTTATTATTATTTGGTGGCATCTGTGGAACTGAAAGTATAATGGGAAGGACACATACTTGTCATCAGATAGAGTTTGATTGAATTCAGCTCTGAACTCCTGGCCTCAAGTAATTCTCCTGCTTTGGCCTCCCAAAGCCCTGAGACTTCCATCTGCCCTGAGCTTCCCAACTATGTGAGATAGAGATAAAATTCCAATAATGTAGAACGGTGTGAAAGCTAAATGGGGAAGTAACTTCTATAAATATGTAAAGATAGACCCTTGTACATTATACCCAACTGGAATGACCAATATCAGGTCTGAATTTTCTTGTGATACAGCAAAGCATAACACAACATAATCAAACTTGTTTGCCTATCCCAAAAATGGAAACCTGTAAGACAATGCATAAAAATCTTTCAAATCTCTCTGTTTAAGACTGTGAACACCTTCTCTTCCCACAACGAAATGCATTTTTTGTTGGTTCATTTATGGCTCTTTACCCAACTCTACGGAAACAAATCTAAATCAATCTTTCTTATGGTATCTTTTCATGTTTGAGTTCATCTGACCATTTGATTGCAAGCTCTTGGAATGGAAGAACAATGTATTCAATGATGTATGCAAATATTCGAAATATTTTGATATAATATGTGAAAGTATTTTCAGAAGACAGCCTTTGTGTTAAGCACCTTCTCTATGTAATTCACTGGTAATTTAGTGGAACTTTGAAGCGTATCTTTGTTTCCCAGCCTGTTCTTTCTCACTGACCTGTGTCCACTGTCTACTACCATATGCTTATTGCCTCTGTTATCTTTATTCTCAAAATCTGCTTGCAGAAAAGACACGGATGCATTTTGGGGATTCAACAATAAAGTGCTCTGAGGCTGCTGGGTAATACTGAGCAGGTTGTAGAGTGCATAGGGTGTCCCCAAAACATAAGAGATTTTCATATTTTTCAGGACAATTCTTTAGCTGATGGTTGTCAGGTCTGTATTAATATAAGTCTGTATGTTACAACAATTTTCTACTCTGTATAAGGAAAGCTTATCTCATTCACATAAGGTGCTGCATGGGCTAGCCTTAAGGCTGGTAAGTCTGATATGTAATTCCTCTCAAGAGATTCTCAGGCAAGGAGATCTAAGCCAGTGGAAGAGAACTCTGTACCTTTTCTGGCATCAGCAATGTGAGGCATTGGTTTGGGGGGAATCTTTTGACAAGTCCTGTATCAAGGAGTGGCCTCCCCTCTTAGTGCTGGAAAAAAACTGTAGCTGACAGGCTCTGGGGTGGGTAGCAAATCTGCTAGCGTTGCATGTTGCTCACAAGGGAGATGGAGGAGCTAAGGCATGGAAAATGTGCTGCCCTGGTGCTACTAGGTAAGAACAGAGACCTGATCTCCAGGGAATTGACAACAGTGTCTTCTTCACTCATATCACAGCTAAATCATCTGGACCACAAATTCAAACTCACCAACAAGAAACTCTCAACAGGAGAAACAAGAGATATAATGTAATACTTTGTAGACATTTGTCACACTGCTATGGGATAAATATCTTGGATTACCTAATGCATGCGGGACTTAAAACATAGATGATGGGTTGATAGGTACAGCAAACCACCATGACACAAGTATACTTATGTAACGTAAAGTAAGTACCCAGAACTTAAAGTAAAATAAATATAAAAATAAACCTTGAAGTGGGGCATTTTAATACTTCAAAAGGAGTTTGTTTTCGAATCATCCAAATCATCTCAATACAAAATATTAATAGCAATCTGACCAATGATGATGGCCAATGGCATCAGAATGAACCATATTTCAAAAAATGTAATGAGTATAAGAAGTAGAGGAAAATATGTCTATAGTCATAAGAGGTAGAGGAAAATATGTCTATTATCTACAGCATACAATGAAACTTCCTGGGTGCAGGATTGTGTGATATATCAACATTGACATTTTGCAGAAAGATTTAAGGGGTGATTGGGACCATAGCCCAGCAGATGGAAACTGTGTGAAAGCAGAACCAAGTGGGAAGGCAACCCAAGCTCAACAACTCCTGAACCATGGGAGGGGGGAG
Source organism: Cebus imitator (assembly GCF_001604975.1). NCBI lineage: Eukaryota > Metazoa > Chordata > Mammalia > Primates > Cebidae > Cebus > Cebus imitator. The sequence continues at coordinate 4,469,063 of NW_016107410.1, forward strand.
CACCCTTCAGCTGAAAAGGCTGACCAGTTTTGAACAGTTGACTTAAACTTAGCCAAGCAAATCACACTGCCACGTGTGTACCTATGCAACAATCTTGCATGTTCTTCACATGTACCCCAAAACCTAAAATGCAATAAAATAAATAAATGGGAAAAAAAGAAAAAGAAAAAACAAAAAACAAACAAACAAAAAAACTTAGCGAATCACAGGCACCAGGAAACAGCCAGAATGAGAATACTAGGGGAAGTTTGTAAAGTGGAGCTGGGTTGGGAATTGGCGTCACAGAAATGGTGGAAAGTAATGGAGGTGAAAAAAGAAATAAGAAACATTTGAGAAAGGAGGAACCTGGTAGGAATAAAGAAACAGACACCTATCACAGACATAGAGACTGCCGCCGGCAGATGTATCTCCTCTCAGAGCGTGCCCCGAACCTTGAGACAACATGCTCTTGCTCTTCATTTGAAGTAGCCCTGATGAGGTTCTGCTTCTTATAATCACAGCTTTGTAACAAAAGCTATAGGAATGCCAGGCAGAGGAAGAGACAGGCCAAGGGAACAACGAAGGGCCTGGGACAGCAAGAGGGGTGGTATTTTGGGGGAAAAAGAGGGGGAATCAAGCTATGGAGGACTATGGCAGGTAGAGTAGGTCCAGGGTCTTCATTGCACAAGTTAAGAATGACTCATAGACCCTAAGATTAAAAAACATAAAAAAAGCTGTCATTATAAAGGAAGTCCAGTGGAGGATGGGGGCAGCTGGGGCAGGGAGAAGAGCTCTAAGATTCTGCAATATTGACAGGCGATAATTCATCTGGAAAAGCCAACCTGAGCATTTTGGAGAAGAATTTTAAATGAGGTTTTAAATTTTGTTTTCTTTCTCTTTAGACTGAAGAGAAATTTCCTTCAATAAGAACACCTTTAACAGTGTGACACCTTCAATGATATTTAGAAATACGTGTAGGAGAGCTAACTTGATTCATTCATCACCTTGTCAAGTAACTGGTGTGGGCTCCATTTCTGACTACATAGCACAGTACAGGTAGACTTTTGTGTATTAAAATTAATGAAAAAGTGGGGGACTGACGGGTCTCAGTAGTTCTCCCAATTTAAATACACTTAAGTAACTTTGAAAACTGGTCAGTTTACTCATAAAATCATGCCAATTGAAAACAGAAAAGTTCCATTGATATTGACCACATTTTGGCTCCTATTAAATTGTTGGATAAATACATAAAGCAGGTCCGTAATACTATATGTCTGCAAAAACATATTTTTGGCAAATAAAACTCATTCCATTTTTTTAATCTCAATCTTCCTTACCCAGTATTCTTAAATATATAAAAATTATGTTTGGTTCTATATATCCAAATACCACCACTCCCACACACTTTTTTCCATATTGGTCTTATCCATCCTTTTCTTTTACAGATTTACGTATACAATAGTTTCAGTTCATGAGGATCACAATTTTTAATCTCTCAAAATCCAGCTTCCCATTGTCACCAGAGCAACATCTGAAGTTTAAATGTAAGGGACTAGTGATTGTCATGGGCTGAATGGTGACTGCTCCTTTCCTCACAAAAAAAAAAAAAAAAAAAAAAAAAAAAAAAAAAAAAAAACAAAAAAAAAAAAAAAAAAAAAAAAAAAAAAAAAAAAAAAAGATACACCCATGACTTTACCCCTGGAACCTGAGAACGGGACTTTCTTTGGAAGAAAGGTCATTGAGGATGTAATTGTGTTAAGGATCTCCAGATGAGATCATCCTGGATTATTTGTGGGCTCTAAATCCAAAGATAAGTGTCCTTATCAGAGACACTGAGAGAACAGATCTGGAGAGAAGAGGAGAAGTGAGAGGAAGAAGATGACCGTGTGAAGATGGAGGCAGTGATTGGAGTTAGGCAGTCTCAAGTCCAGGAATGTATAAGCCACCAGAAGGAAGGCGAAAGTGGCAAGGAAGGATTCTCCCTTAGAAACTTCAGAGAGAGCCCAGCCCACCTCATTGCAGCCAGCTGGCCTCCAGAGCTGTGAGAAGAATTTCTGTTGTCTTATGCTATCAAGTTTTTGGTAATTTGTTACAGCAGCTCTAGGAAACTAATACAATGATTAAGTGGTATCCATTTATTTTTTAATTTGCTTTTCAATTAAGTTTGTTGCCCATATGTAAAATGTTGATCACTTTTCTTGTGATATTGTGATTTAATAAGACATAGTTATTTGGTCTGTATCCATTTGTTTTAAAATTTGCTTTTCTTTAAGTTTGTGGCCCACATATAAAATGCTGATTTTTTTCTTGTGATATTGTGATTTAACAAGAACTACTTATTTGGTCTGTATCTCTGATTCCTGGCACAGAGCTTCTGAAGCTTCTGAACCCTTGGAATTTCCTGAGTGACAGGAATGAGAGCAGCATCTTTTGTTATTCATAATATGACCCTTTCTAACTATACCTGAGTTACACTGATGAGGTGGCTCTTGGTGGGTCCCTAGAGAGTTTCAGGATGGGACTTGGTTGCTAGAGGAGCCAACCATGAAATTAGAGGGTTGGGAGGTGCAAAGAGCGAGAGATTCAGCTAATCACCAACGAACAATGATTTAATCAATCATGTCTATGTAACAGAACCTTCACAGAAAATCCTAAATGACAATGGAGTTTGAAAGCTTCTGGGATGGCTTCTGGGATGGTGAACACGTTGAGGTTCTGGCAGGGTGGTGCCTCTGAAAAGGACGTGGAAAGTCCTTTCCCCTCCTCCTCAAACCTTGCTAGAATCTTTTCCATTTGGCTGCTTCTAAATTGTGTCATTTATAGTAAATAATAGTAAGTTAACTGTTTTCCCTGAGTTCTGTGAGCTGTTCTAGCACATGATCCAACCTGAGGAGTAGGTCATGGGAACTCCCAGTTTGTAGCCTGTAAGTCCTACATGTGGGAGGCCCAGAACCTATGGTTGGCACCTGAAATGGGGAGAGTCTTGTGAGAATTTGATGGTAATTCAAGGTAGTTATCGTCAAAATTGAGTAGAATCATTGGACAGCCACTTGCTGTCTAGAGAGTTGGAAAAATGGTCATGGATATGGGAAAAACCCCACACATTTGGTGTCAGAAGTCTTTTGTAGGTAGAAACTGATCATCGTAGTTGGTATCAGAAGTATTATGGGCATAAAAGTACCAAAGATTCCTTAACTTAATTTCTACCATAATTAAAAATAAGGATATTGTAATAAACCATTACTTATAAAATTAGAAGCTAAAGTTTATCCCTGAATGATGTTTACTAAAAACGTCACAAAGCAGTTGTAAATGGGAATAATGCTTAAACATTTAGTATTTTATGGTTTAATGTTGCTAGTTGCCGTGACAATTAAAAGAAATCTATAACCCCAAATGAAAGATCTCTGCTTAGTTTAATGTACCACTGGATACATTTCTTCAAGGCAAGAGCTGAATGAAGGCAGCAAAACACATAACATATCATGAAGTCCATGCTTTTGTTAACAGAATGAAGGGACAGTTCAATCCCAGAAGGTTTATTGAATTCCTAGAATGTATTAGGCATTGTGCTAGGCAACAGGAAGATCAAATCCCTTTATCAAGATGCATTTACTCGCCTATGGGGATAGATAAATAAATAAATTGGTTAGTAGCTAAATAAACTAAATTCAGAACACAATTCCTGAGGGTTTTGGCAGATATTTCAACTTCAGTACATTGCCTAATGATTCTAAGTCACATTGTAAATTGTAACTAAAAATTGGACTAAAAAATCACCATTTAAACTTAATATATATTTCATAAAATCTTTGAAACATGTTCATAGATTTTAAAATCTGACTACTGAAAATTGATAAACCTTGGTAGAAATCTACATATATATTTAAGAGATATATTTGAAATTAGTTTTGGGTTGTACCATATATTCAAAAGGTATACTTGAAATTAGTTTGAAAATTATATTCAAAAGATATAATTTGAAATTAGTTTGAAATTATATTACTTACTTGAGTGTTAGGAATGTATCCTTTGGCAATAAAATTATCAGCTGTGGATAAGAAAACAGCTCTGCTTAAATTTAAAAGGAACATTTAAATGTTGAGAGAGAAAATCTGACTACATCTATTCTAGCATATTCTGCATTTGTTAAAAATTATGTCTATGAATATATTTAATCACATAAAATGATTAGGAAATAAGGTTAAATGATAGAATCAGGATACATAGCTGCAGTATGATCTCAACTATGTAGAAAATGCATTAACATGTATAGAAAAAGTACGCCAGAGGTAACAGTGATTACCTATGGAGATTCATATATTTTTAAAATTTATTATACTTTAAGTTCTGGGGTACATGTGCAGATTGTGCAGGTTTGTTACATAGGTATACACATGCCATGGTGGTGGTTTGCTGCCTCCATCGCCTCGTCACTACATTAAGTACTTCTCCTAACGCTATCCCTCCCCAATCCCCCTACCCCTGCTATTCCTCCCCTAGACCCCCTCCCCCAGGCCCCAGTGTGTGATGTTCCCCTCTCTGTGTCTGTGTGTTCTCATTGTTCAACAACCACTTATGAGTGAGAACAGGTGGTGTTTGGTTTTCTGTTCTTGTGTCAGTTTGATGAGAATGATGGTTTCCAGTTTCATACATGTCCCTGCAAAGGACACGAACTCATCTTTTTTTAAGACTGCATAGTATTCTATGGTGTATATGTACCATTTCTTTATCCAGTCTATCACTGATGGGCATTTAGGTTGGTTCCAAGTCTTTGCTATTCATATTTTATATGATCCTAGTGCCTAGAACAATGCCATACAGTTTGTTAGTACGATCACATAATACATTGTCTTTGAAGGTATACTCATCTATTCTTTCCACAATGGGATTTATCACATTTTTAAATAAAGAAAATGACAGTTCTTCCCTCATTTTAACTAATACGTCTATGTACTCAAGATAACCTTAAAAAATGAATTTACAGATAGACTCCTCAAATAATCTACATCACAAATAGGGCCAAAAATCCAGAACTACTCATCCTCTCCTGTTTGCTAAGAATTTGTTTCTATGTCAGCTGAAGCCCTTGTTTCTAACTAACATGGAAGTGTCATTTGGAGGACAACTTTCTTTGATCTGGAAGCTGACAATGGAGACCCACAAAGGAAGTTTCCTGCTCAGTTGTTACAGGCACATCTGAAGCTCTGGCTGTGAATGAACGTTGAAGTCTGGTGATGCTGCTGCCTAATGGGAGGGTAGGCATGTAGGGTGCCTATGTATACAGGGGCTCTTGGTAAGATGAACTGGGGGTAAAGCCAAAGGAATTTGGAATTGGAGCTTAGTATGGGTCTAGGGCATACTTTCTGCTGATGGAGATAGGCGATAACAGGGACAGTTTAGAAGTGTGGACTGAGATAGGTACATTGGAGAAGAGGATACTTTTTATTAGTAAGTCACAATTGAGTTTAGAGAGGGGTATTGAATGGTGAGGTGTCAGCCCGGCTGAAGTGAGGGCAACAGCAGGCATTCCTCTCAAAGGGGAGACAGGGCAGCTCTGAGGGTTTGGAGTAGAGTTGCTTTGGGAGTAGAGAATATGGCAACTGGGTGTGTTCCACCTTTGTTAGCTTCCATTGCCCATGGAGCTAGATTTATGAAGCTCCCTAGAATGGTGAGGAAGTCCACACTTACTCTCCAAACTTCTCTCTTTCTACAATCTTCTCTTGGACCTACTGTACTAGTCTAATCTACTTGTGGCTTCCAAACTTGCTTTTCATCATCTCTCAAGATTCAGCTCAAGGAATGAGACCATCAAATCTCTTGTGCCATTCCAGAGGGATGTCACCCTGTCAGCCTCCACTGTCACTCATACCGTGTCATTAAAGATGCTTTAACATTTTGTATCTTCCTAAATAAATTAATAATCTCTGAGCAGTTTTAGTTAGGATTTAATACAAAGGGTTGGATTATTGGTGGAAAAGAGGGAAACCCAAAGTGCTTAAAAGGCTCCAGTTCAAAAAAAGTGTCATTTTGTAGTTTTAGTGAAGACAAGCCCTGTGCACTCATGCCTGTTGATGGCACTGAACGCAAATCCAGAAAAACCCTGTAACAGGGCCCTGAGTGCCTGGTCTTCCAGGGAGGAGGAAGAGAAGACAAACAGCGTGGATAACATGTGGAGAAAGACAGGATTTGGTAACTGATGAAGAAAACCTATTTTACTTTAGATTTTAGAGAGGGGAGAGTTGCAGATGAGAGAAGACACAGAGGTCACATGTAATAATTTAATAACAATGTAAACTGTAAGGCAAAGTTCTTTGGTAGCTGGTAGGGTTTAGATGTTTCATTCCCTCCAAATCTCATGTTGAATTGTGACCTCCAATGTTGGAGGTGGGCCTAGAGGGAGGTGTTCACAGGGGTGGATCCCTCATCAATGGCTTGGTGCTGTCCTCAAGATAAGAAGTGAGTTCTCATTCTGAGTCCATGTGAGATCTGGTTGTTTAAAAAAGATCTGACACTTCCTACTTCTTTCTCTTGCTTTCTCTCTCACCAAGTGATATGCCTGCTCCCCTTTCAATTTCCACCTTGACTGTCAACCTCCTGAGGCCCTCACCAGAAGCAGATGCTGGCACCATGCTTCCTGTGCAGCCTGCAGAACTATAAGCCAAAATAAACCTCTTTTATTTATAAATTACCGAGCTTCAGGTATGCTTTCATAGTGATGCAAATGGACTAATACAGCGGCGATGCATCCTGACTTACTTACCTGGCCACATTTTTCTGTTAAGAATTTCTACAAAGTTTTAAGGAACAGAAGGGGCTTTTTAATTGTGGAAGTAATTGGCCAGAGTTAAGTTTTATGTCCCAATGAAGAAAGATTCCCAAGCCCAAGGTGGCACACCACTTGTCTTTGAATAGCTTTGAGAAAAAGAAATCATACCCCAGAAACAATGTGATTCATTGATTGTGCTTCAGACAGCAAGGAAAGTTCTAGGGTATGACTAAGAAAGTGGGTCTGCAAAAACTCATTTTCAAGACAAATAACGTAAAACTAAGTTCACTAGGATTGAGGCATTTATTTTACAAAGAAGTAATTATGAGTAATTAAAATGCCATGCATCAATGATTATTAGTGACAATTGGTATTTTCACAGTATTTAAAAATGCAGAAATTGATTTAATTAAATTTACTTTTGCCAGTGCCGCATAAGAGCAAAGTGAATGGCCTGTGGCAGATAAGCATGGCCACATGGTGCAGCAAGTAATTTCTTATAGGTTTTATTAAACGGATTTCGTCCCGCCAGTGTTTTATTGAGTTTTTAAAAATTTGGACATCTACTGTTTAACACAAGACTCACGGTTCCAGATGACTATATTTCACATCCATGTGAAACGTACCAGATTTTCCGGAAAGTCCATGTATTGATGTAATTCTAAGAACTCTAGGCTGACACCAGCTTTACCGGGTGACGGTGCAAACTGCTGTAGTTACTGCGGCCCTTCCTGTCACCACCTTTGCAAAATGCTGCCATGGAGACTATCCCTACTCTGAGCATGCTCCCTGTGATGCTCCAAGTCCGATCTTATTACACCAGTCCCAAATTCCCTTCTGAGTAAAAGGTAGTAAAGAGGGTTAGCATCCTTTCAGTCTATCCTTATGCCATGAAAACATTTTACTGTTTACGTGTTTAATCAGTGGGGCTCCCATAAGCTGGTGTGCACTTAGGTGCAGGCAGCATGTATGTGTGTGAGTGCACATGCAGATGTGTGCATGCATGTGTGTGTGTATGTGTGTGCACGTGCATAGGTTGAGTTTTCACCAGTCACACCTGAGCCTCTTTGATTACCATGCGATGGCCTTGGCCCCTGCCCCTCAGCTGGGCAACCCAGGCTACGTGGCTCCTGGTCTTGCCTGCACACCCAGATGGCCCACACCCTGCTTCTCCAGGCCTACAAGCCCCAGCTATTGTGCCTCAGCTGCCCTCCCTCCCCATAGAATATTCTGAATTCAATGAATTACGAGACTGGCTTCCAATTTTGCTAATGTACTTACCTGAAGCTACATTTTCATCATGACTGGGTAGAAAATGAACATTTGGGTTCCCTATCCTACTGAACTGTTGAAATACAATCCTAAATTGAACAATGTAGATCAAGAGCACAACTGTATGCAAAATGATATTATGAAATAAAACTTTGTTATAGTAGTCCCACTTATCTGCAGGATAAGACCACTAGCTTATGTCTGAAACCTCAGACAGTACCAAACCCTATGTACATTACCATTTTTTCCTATATATACATGCATACATAGCTATGATAAAGCTTAATTTATGAAGAAGGTACAGTAAAAGATTAAAAATAATTAAATAGACAATTATAACAATCTATGTGCTATATTAAAGTTATATGTATGTGGTCTCTCATTTATTTCTGAAAATTTTCATTTAATATTTTTGAACCTCAGTGGACCACAGGTAACTGAAACTGTGAAAAGAGAAACTAGACAAGGGGAGACTACTGTATTTTTTTAATTGCAAAAGCAGAAAAATGATACCTTATTATACTTGTTCTATATCAGGGAAAATTTGTCCACCGTCTTTCTTGCAAACGACTATCCTTTTCTCTTGACTTTTGGGGTATTCATGTCTTTTCTTTTACTAACTGATATTAACAGCAGATGGCCCTGCTGCCTTCCGCTCTTTAGCTATCATTTTTTACCCCTAGATTACAGAATGAACTTCCAATTTTTCCTCCTGCTGTGAATTCTCCACCAACATTAAATGAATAGTTAGATATACGATGAGATTAGTGTTTCACTCCCTTGCCCCTCTTCCAATTAGTCTCTTCACTAAACTTAGAACTAGACCCAAACTCTCTAGTGTAGCTAATGAGGTCAAATACAACCTGGCCCCTGCTATAGGGTTTACTCTCATTACTCACAGTAGTTATGTTTTATAATGCCACTGCCAACATTGAATTAGCAAATCTTGAACCATTTCTCCTAGGATAAATACTGCGTTACGTTTCTCCAAGTCTAGAGTCACAACATTTTTGTCAACTGATAAATACATAACCTTGTTTTGTGTGTGTTTCTGTTTAAAGACACTTTATTTAGCAAAGAAAGTTTATTCATTAACGTTGGACTCTTAGTCAACAGCACTATAACTCATACCAGAACAAAGTTTATCTAATACACATAGTTTCCACATAAGGCACATCACAGCCTCCTTGCACTTAAGAACACCAGATAGCACTTCAGCACTACTCTTCATGGCCATTTTAAACAGCGACATCAACCCAAAGCACAGAAATGTGAAAAATGCAGTACTAAGTAGACCTCAAAAAGGACACTTGTGTAGAGCATGCGAGTGAAACCAGAAGGCGGAGCATTGTCTTGTTCAGTCTCAGCTGGGACCATGTGCATGGGGAGACTTCATATTTTTTGCCACTCTATGTCTGCAAGTGATATCAAAAGCACAGTGCTGATTGATTTTGGGGTTACAAGCGAATTTCCGCGAGTAGGCATATTCATAAATAGAGTCCAAAAATAGTGAGGACTGACGGTTTTTCTGACTTCATCTTCTAAAAATATCCTTTTTGTTTGTTACTCTCCAGCTATACTAGCATGCCTAGCTCAGTTTTGTCTCAGAGACTTTACACTTATTCTTCCCCTTGCCTGGGCTGTACCCCCTACAACCCCCCATCTCCAGAGGGCTGACTCTTCCTCGAAAGAGCAAGGGTTTATATCTTCCTCAGCACAGACTCCCCAGCATTTACAACAGAGCCAGACTCTGCAGGTACTCAATACACAGTTAGTAAATGAATGGCAATTGTTTTCTTAAGATGTCCTTTCTTGACAAAAGAGAAAACATAGACAACTCTTTGACAGTATTCAAAATTCTTGGGAATAATCGGATTATAGGTCTGTATAATCCCCAAATTGAAGATCCATTGCTTGTAAAAAGCACCCTCTACAAAGCTACAGCCCATCATCTTTTCCCATCATGTTGGGATGTTTTTCTTTAATCACACAGCCTAGCATGTCATCAATAAACCAACAGCAGCGTCTCACACTGGAACCATCCTTGGAACAGTTAGAAGAAGAGAGGCTTTAGGCAGGTTTACCTGAGTATTGATACAGATTGCCATCCTCTTAACTACCAGAAGAATAAAGACACTTTCCCTTCATTTAACTAAGTTGATTTGCACTAACAGAAGGAATCATTTTGATGAGTTTTGGGGAGTGCTTTTGGAGGAAGATAAATGTGAGAAAGATAAATGTGAGAAAAGCTGTGCAGAAGTAGGCTGCAGGGGGCTTCTTTGGAGACCTGGAATTCAGCCTGAGTCTTGGAACTGCTGTAGGTGAGAAGAGACATGAAATGTAACAGAGGAGAAAAGAGAGGGCAAGGGGAAGGGCTTCAGAAAAGAACCTGCCCCACTTTTACAGTTTTGCCCAAGGCTAGACCTGCCTCATTCACGCTTGGTGTGGCATCAATTTGTTAAAAACAAACCAACAAAAAACTCTCGAGAAGGAAGGCAGGGAGGACAACTGAAAAACAGCTAGGAAAAAGAGTTTAATAATTCATTAGGTAAATAGAAGATCAAAGTGGGTAATCTGTCTGGGGAAGGAATGAAGGTATAACTTTCTGCTGAGTAAATTCAGTTCTCTCACAGACTCAGGCAGACACTGTCTACACTGTCCCATTCCCAGAAAACACTAACCTTGGCCACAAGTTAGCTCCCCTTACAGCAAAACAGCAAAGTGTGCATTCAAGCCCCACCTGTCGTTCCCTCCAGGGGACCTGCATTATTCCTATGAAACCCAAACTCTTGTCTCTCTCTTACTGTGGCTGGGGACAGATTTCACTGGCTAGCACAGTTTTAACGTGAATCCAACCTTCTCACTTCTCTTTGAGCTTTCTTGTGTCCCAACTCCAGCATGGGGAGCACTTAGACAATATCCCCCTAAATGGGAACATCTGGTTTGCCAAAGAGGTGACCTCATACATGAGCCTCTTAAAGCCCACGAGCCTGAGTCCTGTGATTGGGAATGCTTATCTGCCAGGTATGAAAGATGAAATGAGGGCTCCAGGAATTTCGTCTCAACTTGCAAGGAAGGAGGATCTATTGTTCAGGTGCTGATCAGTGCAGATTTTCAAGTTTTCTTAGGAACGCAAAAATATTTGCTCTCAGTAGAACTATGTTGTTTTCCTTAAGGGCTTGTCTGTACACAATGGAAACAGAGAAACCAAACTAATCCTGGTCCCTCCTGTTGGCTTCTTTCAAACCTTGGAGGGGTTTCCAGTCCAAACCAGATTTGCCCAGGCTTCCATTTAAAAATAATCCACTTACCACAGTATTCAAAGCAATTTGGCAAGCCTAGGAAGAAGTCTGACAGGGGGATGGGTGGGTTTGTTGGGGGAGCAAGGCAAGGAATCCCATTTTTGTGTACGCTCCTCATGTGGTGCAGAGGCTGCGCCGGCCACTTAACACGCTGAGCCCACGGCCTGCTGAGAAGAGTCCAGGGCTGTGAATGAGTGTCCCTCAAGCTCCCAGTCCGGCTGGTTTGAAATCTGTGTCTATCAGGAGCAAAGATACCAAGTAAGCCCCGCCCGCTCCCCAACAGTGCAAAGCTGAGACAACATTACAATAAACATGCACGCATTCCTTCAACTTCAAATCATAGAAAACAATGAAGAGAAATTCTAGTGTGAAGCTATCAGCAAAAGCAAATATACTGTAAATATTTACAAGCGAGCTTGATTTTGTGGTTGTTGTTTGGGAAGGAGGCAGATAAGGCAACAAGGTTAGCCAGCAATAGAACAGGCAGGGAAGTCTCATAATCCTAGGTGCCTTTTGACTTGGGGTTCCTACACTAAAAGGAACACAAAGACAGACCATATGCCCATCTTTTCCCCATCCTAGCCTTTGTGATCAGTACACAGCCCTCAGAGAACCCTGAGAATTTCAGTGGTTTCCCTAGAGTGGTGCAGCCCATTGGGGAGCTAGGGTCTGGGTCTGGTCTTCTAGTGTAGTTTTCTTTCTCTTTCCCACTGCTGATTTGGGGGCAAACCATCTAATTGGAGGCATAGTGATGATGAGGAGAGGAACAGAAGCCTTGAGCTCTCCTCTGTTCTCAAGGCATGAGGCACAGCTTGTGCTACAATGGAACAGTGGACCTATTACTACTGCTCTTATAATGGATTCCTGCATGGCCTAAATTTTGCACTGTCTTTGTGTGCAGTATATATGGTTTTTCAACTCTCTCTGAATGTTGTTCCATAGTATACTTACATGCTCCCCGAGACCGAAATAATTTCTCCTCTCCAAGACTATAAATCCTCAAGGCCAAGGCTTACCCCCTCTACATTGCTGACTCACTCCCATCCCTAAAATGTAGAGCAATCCACAAATATTTGGTTAATGCTTGAAGAACTGACTACAGTTGGCATCATGCTGGTAACTTGGGGACACAGAAACGCCCTGTCATTTAATTTAGAGGGTAATAGATGGTATTATTTGTTCATAATTCTCCTTTCCCTTTCACTCCTGCTAGTGGGAGAAGTCTATACCATCTCCCAGCTACGCTAACTTTAGGGTTGCCATGGGACTGCCATTGATCAGTGAAACATGCACAGAAGTAATGGTGTGTCACCCACCGGCAGAGCCTTTCTCCTGCCCCTCCTGTGGCCGTGCCTCCACCTTGAGAACCTCGTGCCTCTGAACAGCAGTGAGGCTGCCACTGGGGTCTGGGCACTAGGACAAGAAGATTGGAGGAGCAGGTCCCAGCCCATCCTGCAGCCTGGAGCCAAGCCCAGCCACACACAGCAGGGAACCACTAGAGCCACAGCTGACATACAGGACCGTGAATGAGGAATAAATGTTTAATATTGTAAGCCACTGGATTTTTCCTGGGTTGTTACCACAGTAAAAGCTAATATATGGAATCTCTCTTAAAAGCACATTTGCCATAGAGCTAAAATGCTGTGAATCAATTTGGTCACAAAAAAATATTTAGATTATTTTTGGCAGATAGATACCGAAGAAGTTTGACCTTGCTACTGAGTTATAATGAAAGCAAACCTCAGACCAGATTTCCCTACACATATGTAAACATTTATTAAATAAATATGTATTAATACAGGAATAAAAATGGACCTTATTACCTGCTGTCCCAGTTCAGAAAAGTCCCAGCTCTGTCCCTTTACTGTCCCACCCACCATCTTTACTGAAAGGTTTGCTAGAAGCAGACAACATCTCAGAGGCAGAATTCTACCCTTTCTGTAGGCATTGGACAATTAAAACTCTTTGTAGCAATGCCTGAACAAGAAACTTATAGGAATCAAGACTCAGGTAATGTCCCTAAAGGAGCAAGCCAGAGGCCTTGCTGGATTCTTAAGCCCTATTCATGCAACAATGGTGAATATCTCTAACATATAGACTGCAGAGATACAAGTTCAGACCATTTATAGACCTTGTCAGGGAGAAGTTTACAGAGTTGGGCAGGGGCTCTTGAATCCCATGGCTAGGATTTATGATGAGCTTTGGTTGCCTGAGAATACCCTAAAAATCAGGGTGTGTGTGTGTATGTGTATGCAGTGTTGTAGGAAAAGATCTATGTTGTTTATCAGATCTGTAAAGGAGCCCATGACTCAAAAAGGGCAAAGAAATGCTTTCCCATGGAATCTGTAAGAGATTACTCTATAACAAATGCATTTACTCAAACTTTGCTATGGAGGATCAAACTACAGACTACATAAGAATAGACTTTTAGTCAAACGACCAAAAATGGTTCTTACACATAATAACTATGGTAGTTAAGAGCTTGTTTTAAAAATGTCCTCCTAACAGAACTAATGACTAATAAAAATGGTACATGCTCTAATGAAGGAGACTCCATGCCTTACCATCATAAAAGTCAATCATAGACTCAGCAAAACAAAGGATCAAGGTTGCTTTGATACGTGACAATGCCCACAGGGTAATAGTAGCAGCTCCCAAGTCTCATTTTAATCAACATTTGCCTTTTCGTTCCAAGTATGAAGTCGAATGGGAAGAATTTACAGCCATGATTTAGCTGTCTACTGCTCACTGCTGGCTCCATTACTTAGAACAGACATCACATGCAAGATAATAAACATACAGGTAGCAGGGACATTGCCCCCTACAAGCTGTCCAAGCCTGTTCAACAAAGAGCATAGCTGACGTCAATGAAATTCATGGCCCAAAAAGTTATGTGATTTTATCGTGCAGTTTCCATAACCCCTACCACATCCCACATATCCCAGTGTGAGAAGCACAGGCTTAGCTTCTCTGAGTTTTATTTTCCTCCATATACTAAATGGGAATAATCATATTTAAATCAAAAGGTTCTTGGGAAAATTGGCCCAATCTTATAACATAACCATGCTACCTAGTACCCCGCAGGTACTCAACAAATGTTAAAATCTACCTCCATTCCCACTTGCCATCCAGCTCTGTGCTTCTCAGAGTGGTCTCCAGAGCTCCAGCATCCTTGGGAGCTTCTTAGAAATGCAAATTCTCAGGCCTAGACTTAAAGATTCAGAAATTCAGGGGTGGAATCCAATGAAGTATGTTTTAATAAGTCTTCTGCATTATTCTGATACATCCTAAATTAAAAACCACTGATATAGATAAATCATTCTTAACCACGCTGTACATTAAAATCATCTTAGCTTTTAAAACTCTCTACTCACCCCAAGATTAAATGAGAATCTCTGTGGGGTAAGGGGCATGCGAGCATTGGTTATCAACAGCGTTATCAACAGGTGCCCAGGGATTTAAATGATCGAATTTAAAGGGCAAAGGGAAGTCCACTTCTCTCCCCTTGGCAGTCTGCACTGGATGCTTGAATATCATCAATATCATCAATATCAAGTCTCTTCTGAACTCAGACCTGCCATACCCATTAACCAGCTGTGGGGCTTTGGAAAAGTTTTCTATATTCTGTAAGCCTTTTTTTTTTTTTTCACTTATAAAATGAGGATCATAATGATCCATCTTGCACCTTCTTATTTTCCAATGGGAACACTGAATTACAAAGCCTTCATCCCTTGCCCATGTCACATACAGCCGTAGTAGCAGGCCAGGGCCCAGCCTTGCCATGTTCTCTTCTGCATAGAGTTATGCGTATGGGTGTTGGGCAGAGAAACACCTGGAGCCCTGGAGAGGGGGTTGGTAAACTTTATAATATTTTTGGCATAAGTATTGGGAGGGAGGGCTTCCAGCTAATGACTACGGAATGTGCCATTAAGAAAGGTGACTGCAGGACTTGCAGGACTCAGTGGAAGCTGTGTGGGGTGAGGAGAAGGATCTGCAGCAGGACAAGGAGTCACTGATGGGTGCGCACAAGGATAAATACACCATTCATATTCCACTGGAGCTGACAGAGGGGCAGGCAGCTTTGGTTAGGACACTTGGAGACTTTGAGATTTCAGAGTCAAATTAGGAGCAGGGTTTGGAAAAGCTAGCGGTAGCATGAAAGAGGACAGGAGGGATACCTTTGTGCACTCTGCTCTGATTGGGATGGAGAAAGGAGAGACCCAGGGATGATTTAGCAATTTTTCTTGCTTGGTAAGGGTGTCATAAGCCCAACAATTCACAAGATCAACAGTGTGGAAGTTCAGAAAGGAAGTATTTAGCTCTAGCAAAATTTGACTGTGGGTTTATTGAATCTAATATCTTTATTTTTCTTCTTCCCATGCTCCCTTCCCATGAGGTACACACACTTAAGAATCACCATGTCTGCTAGTGAGAATGATTATTGTCATCTGAGAAGAAGCTTCAAACTAAGCTTCAATGTTCCTGCCTCCAACTCGTGTTCATCGTCATATCAGGGATAAAATGAAGGGGAGGGGGCAGCTGGTTCTGCCCTGCCGTCCAAGGATGGTCACAGTAGTCACTGCTGCGGAGTGAATGTTTATGTACTCCCCAAATTTATATATTAAAATTCTAGCCCCCATGGTGATGTTACTGGGAGGTGGGGCCTTTGGGAGGTGATTAGATCATGAGGATAGAGCCCTTATGAATGGGATTAGTGTTTATACAGAAAAGGACCACAGAGAGCCCTCTCTTTTTTCTGCCATGTGAGGACAATGAAGGCAGCCATCTGCAACCTAGAAGTGGGTTTTTACCAGAACCTGACCATGTTGGCTCCTGATCTCAGACTTCCAGCCTCCAAAACTGTGAGAAATAAGTTTTCATTTTTTATAAGCTACCCAGTCTATGGTTCTTTATTAAAGCAGCCCAGACTAAGACAGTCACCATGCGCAGTGTGGGCGCGAGGCTCTGCCCCACATTTTCTTTCCTGATTCTGAATTCCTTATTCTGACCTTGGCCTTTATACTCACAAGGCTCAGGACTCTCATTAATGTTCTGAGATGCCTCTTCCCACCTTCTGTCATTCACTGTTGACCAGGAATGACCTCTATTGTGGTGACTTCGAAGGCAATAAGACATAATCAGTTAATTGGACAAAAGTGAAGACCTTAACTTTTTCCCATACTTATTATAAACCAGAAGGAATTCCAGAAGTATGATTCTTATCTCAAGCATTTTAGAAGTTTATTAGCAGTTTTTAAATCAGTATCACAGAGTTTTTAAATCAGTATCACAGAGTTTTTAAAGCTACTTGCAGTAGAAAACTACCTTTTATGTCAGATATTATTTCCTTAAAAAAACCTCTGTAGTTGTCACCCCCAAACTACAACTCACTTTATCTAAAGATTTGACAGTTCAAAATTCCAGCACAAACAAATAAATACCTTGGGTACCTGCCACCTTGAAGTATACTACAATGGTTTACCTTCTTCAGGGAGGGAGGAAGGAGAGAGAGCTGGGAAGGAATTTGAAGAAAGCAAGTATGAGAGTCCCGTGAGCTCAGAAGGTATGTCATGGGCCAAAGCCTGCAGGTCTGGCCTGCCTGGAGCATGCATGCAGAGCCCACCAAGTTCAGTGGAAGCTGAGCTCAGCATGTGGAAATGCACAGTGGGAACAGATGCACAGTGGGAACAGATGGTGCAAATGTCAGAGCTCAGTCCCCAGCCAGGCATACAGCTATAGGCACATGGGTACTGGGATCCAAACTGGAAGACTGGAAAAGTATCCAGGAAGGAAGTACTAGGAGAGGTCTATCTTCTAGCAAGGTTGTAAACAGCTTCTTTAGCATCAGCTGTTGGGACTCAGAGGCATGGGCTGGCCCCCTAAATCTAGTAAGATTGTAATGCACACAGATTGCAGATAGAAGTAGTGAACTAGGCTAATGCTAGGCCTCAAATGTGTTGTGATTGGCCTGTACGGGGTGTAAAAGGAATGAACTGTTAAGATCAGGGTATCATCTCAGTACCAACTATAGTGGAGATACACTATAGTGATGCACAATGTTTTCATTAGGAGAGGCAGGGAAGGGTGCCTGACATCTTTCTGTATTATTTCTCACAACTGCATGCAAATCTACAATGATCTTAAAACCAGGTAAAAAAATATTAATGAGCTAAACTTTATAAATCAGAAGATGTCACATTTTTTTTTAAAGAGCTCATTTTCCAGCTTCTCTTGAGACATTAGAAGATCAGGCAGCACCAGGCCCACCCTGTGTTCCCACTATCACATGTTCTCCCATAACAATCAGAAGAAGCAGAGAAGCATCTGATGCCTCCAAACAGGCATTACAACCTTCATTTTCCCCCTTCTCCATCCAGCCTGCTGCACTATTTATGTTATTTGTCTGGTCTCAATGGACATTAGATTTTTCTGCTTTTCTATATAGAGGGATAGAGTTAAAGACTGGACCATCCGAGAGGTCATCTGAGCTCACACAAGTTTTCTGGTGTTGAATACTACATCATGAATAAGAACACAAGGACACCTCACCATCCTGGTGCCCTTGGGGCCTTGCACATAATAGGTATCATTATAGTATTCTCCTACAGTAGAAGAACCACTTAGGATGGGTTCCAAGAAAAATCAATGACATACCAAATGTCACGCCACAGCAATTTCTGTCATAACTCAGGAGCCACATAAAATACAGTGAGTTCTTAAAGTCATAAATACTGTGAAATTATTTATGAAACAGGTATTAGGTAAAGTCTAATTTATGAAAATTGGAAATACCTAGACACAGGTTTAATTGGAACTCTCCACATATGCACACTCTATGATTCCAAGACAAGGTGCCATTCCAAATTGAGTTTGTCTTTTGGTTTTCTGAGGTTAAAACATTTTCCACATTAGAAACCTGTCCCCTTTGGTTTCCACATGGTAAATTACTCAAGTGGAATCATTTACCCCAAAGGCAATGGAATGTTCCCATTATCACTAAGCAGCAAAGGGCAAAATAGCCAATGGGGCAGGGACAGGGAGAATAAATTCAGGTCATTCTTGTTGCACCAAAAAAAGCATTATATTGACTTATAGATTTAGATCCATCTCTGTAGTTATTAAACGATACTTTGTACAGCCTTTAGTCTGCTCAATATATGGTCCGACCTCTCACTATGCACATTAAACACATTATACTCAGGAGTTGGTGTTTTTCCTGGTTAAGCCATTCTAATAGTGGTGCTCTCGCAGAATTTTACTATGATAATCATATTTTCCTTGCAAGGAATCTATTAAGGGGGGGATATTATAGCACACAAACTAATAATAAAGAGAGAGCATGATATTTTTACATATTCCTTAACACAAGAGTTAACTTATCAGGAGAGTTAAATTACATTTAAAATTCAGGGGCAGATGTAGGTCTTGGCTAATGGTCCCTCCAGTGGCCTGAGTCAAGGATTCATTGATAGGGTTCTCTCATCCCGCCCTAGTGTTGAACTTTGACCTGCAATATGCTCACTCTCTGCTTAGATGTTTTATAAATTGGTAAATACACAGGCCAAGCTGCTGCTGTCCATTATGTCCCAGATTGATTCAGTTTGGTTACACAGGTTAGTTCAGCCCCATCGCTCCCACTGATGCTACCTTGGTTCACACTGGCAGAAATGGGGTTATTCACGTTGCCAACTGTACCATGTCACGGCCAAAGAAATTATATTCTAGAAATTCCTTGCAAAATGCCTGCAGTCTGAGATTTGGCTGTTGCCAGTGGCCACTAATCTGACCACAGCTCATGTATTTGGAAAATTTAATTATTAATGTGAGGTGCTCACTCTACTGTATTGAAAGTAATGGCTATAACATCCAAGCCAAGTCGTTTCATATGAAACATGGAATTGGTTTGCTCTGTGTGGTGCATCAGCTGGACTCTGCTAAAAGGCATCTGGTGAGGCCATGAGTCCTCTCCAAGTTTTCTGCTGCAAGCCTGTGACAGCCAGCTGGCAGAGCAGCTGCAGGCCCAGGTCACTTTGGGAGCCAGCTGACCACACTCCCTCAGATAATACATTTATAGGTCAAAGGAGGCTCTGGCTCTCACTTTGAACAAGTGTGTTTGGTCACCAGGGGCTCCATTGGCCATTGGGCTACAGAACGTGCAAATAATTTGCAGCTTCCTTAATTAAGCTAAACCCCAGTCTCCAAAGTAGAGCTTGACTTCAAAGTGCTATTTTTATTTCTTATTCAAATGCACTGTTGCAACCACACATCCCCTATCTGTATACAAAGGTTCTCTTTCTGAGGCTTTTGAAAACAACTATTTTCTCTTTCCATTTTTTGAAATGATACATTTATTTTGAATAGCTGTAGAGTTACAGATATAGACGGAGATCAAATATGGTTTTGATTCCCAGAGATGAGTTTATCTGAAAAAAAGTAAATCATTGTGGGTGGTAGATAATAAACAATTTGTTTGAATTTTGGTGAAATAAGCGTGTTAGACCAGCAGTCACATGGAATAAAATATTTCTGATTTTCATTTAGTGATGTTTCTCTTTGCTACAGAGAGATGTCAGGTTTCTGTTCGGCTCTGATAAACGTCAAGTCTCTCCTGCCTCTTCATAGTTTGGCAGCTTATTATACATTAAACAAATATCTAGAAAACACCTCCTTTAATGCCAGGTGCTCTGTGGAGCTCTGGGTGTAATTATCATTAAGAGAGATGAAGACCTTTTCTTTAGAGAATAAAATTAGTGGAAATTCTGCTCTAGTCATCCTTTCCTAGCAAAAACATGTGTCCTGTTTTCCAGCTTCCAGGAGATGGGAAATTTCCCACAAGGGCTTAATAGAGCTACCCCTACCCTTTGGATTTGTTTCTTTAGAATTCACATATCAGTATATACGGATGAAAATGACATTTTCTGGGACAACTTTTTCACATTCACAAAACTACCTACATGAATTTCTGACAACCTGGCCACCTTAAAAGAGAATAGAACCTGTTCCTCTGTGTTCTTTATGAAAAGGATCACAGCAAGTGGAAACCTCAGGCATCTTGAAAAGGCCTTACTTCTGAAAGATTTGGGTTTACACTCTGCTGTTCAACTAGACCTGCAGAGATGAGGGCTAATGCACAACTTGGCACTGGAAATAATCTGCTTTGGCATTATGCAAAAGAAAAAAGTTAGGTTCACATTGTATTGAAATAGCCACAACCTGTAGAATTTTTAGAGGCTGTTTTTATCTGTATCACGCCATAGCATTTCTACTAAGCTCAGAGTCGCCATTCTGAGCTTTGTGCGAGAGGCAGCTCACACCCCTGGACCAAAAGATTTTATCCTAGAGAAAACTCTAGTCCCAAAGCAACATGCAACTTCCTCGAGGTTTGGAAAAAGAGGCTTCCAAGTGTAGCATCATTTTATTTTATAAAACTCCTTTCCCTGCCAAACATTTGGTTTTGCATGCATCTGAGGGTGGGGCAAATGCTTAGAATGAGTGAGAAACACAAGATTTAGTAAAAGTGTTGCCAGATATTCTGCTTTTGAAATGTTGCTTAAAATAAAAAACACTTCTTACTCTTTGATATGAATAGTGAAAATATCTTTCTTTTTTTGCTCTGGAAAGTATGGTTTTCTTTGTTTTGTTTTTTCAAAAGTGAGTTTTTTATTTGTTTCTTTCTTTTAAGGGCCACAGGCAACTCTTCCATTTGACTTGTCTGGCTATTTTGATTATGGGCCCCCGACATGTGGCACATGGCTCAGATCAGTCTTAGAGGGCCCAGAATGGCCAGCTCTCTCAGTTTCTCATTTTTGGCAATTCAAAGGGCAATTTTCCATTAACCCTGACTGCCTCCTTCATACCCCTGGAAGACACACACTTCTCTCCCACTAGGTAAGCCTACAGCATTTCCAAAGATGGTGCAGCCTGGAATCAACCCCTGGCCCACTTTCCCAGGTTGATTTTGCAAGTGCAGTGCGTCAGTCTGGCAAGTGCCCGTGAACTGTCAGAGCAGTGGCAGGTGTCCTTCCCAGCAGAGAGCTGTCGAGGTGCACAATGTGGGAAATATGCTAATCCGAGGGGTTGGGATGGGAGCCCCAGGCTTTGTTACCTCTCATTTGAGAGGCCTCAGCGCGCTTTTGACAAGATGGAGCTATTGTCCTCCTGGGCCTCCAACGGGAGGATTCAGAGGAGAACCACAATGTAGATCAAAGGATGGAACAACAGGACCTGGGAGCAAAGGCTAAATGGCCCTGGTATTATTTTGCCTGGAGAAGAGAAGGCTGGAGGTGGGGTGGGTCAAGTAGGCCATAATGGTGAAAAAGCTATTATGTGGTGAATGTGACCAGCTGTTCAACATTTTGAGTGAGAAGAAAAGACGTAGGAGAAAATGAATGTAAACTGCAATGTGAGAAATTTGGTTGACATAAGGAAAACATTTCAAACAGGGAGGGTTGTTAGACACTAAAATTAGTGACAGAGGGAATACATTTCTTAGATGAACTTTAAAACTACGATATTTCAGTCAAGAGGGTTTAAGGCAAAGTTGCCTGGATGTAGGGAGTCAATAGGAAAAAATGTTGAGACCCACTTCACTTAAATATGTGCAATATATGGTTTTAGCCTTCACAAACTGCTCTTTATAATGGACATTTTCTCAGAGACTAGCATTAGAAGCTGCTACACAGGACTTCTTTGACCTTGCTTTAATGATTTACTTAGCTGAGATGGGAATTGTCTTTGCGACTAAGTGATTGACAAGTACCTCGGGTGATGGGCATTCTGATTCCGGTTCTGCAGCTAATCAACTCTGAGACTTCCAACAAGCACAGAACCTCAATTTCCTTAAATGTCAAACAGAGACAATAGCTCTGTTCTACCTCATAGGATGGCTTGGAGGAATACATTATAAAAGGAATGAAAAGCACACTGAACCCAAGTATGTAGTAATTAGACTGTTCAGACCTCAGGGCTGCTCCCAAACATAAAAGTGCTTGGCTCTTAGTATGGTTTTAATAAGTGACTCCGGACCAGACTAGGAGTGAGAAAAGAGAAGGATCGGGGGCAAAAGAAGGATTCAAGAGCATAGTTCCAATGGTATGGGGGCTGCTATTTTATTCTTGCCTCTCTCAGGTCTATAGTTCAACATCAAGCAAAACTGGGTGGTATATACCAGTGCAAGGCAAACACCCAGTTCTTTGATTAAACTGTGACCTCTGCAGTTTGGGCCATTTCAACTGGAAACATTTCTTCATGAAATCTTCAACTAACAGAACTAGAAAACTCCATTGCCCTTAATGTTTCTGATAGGTCAGTCTTAAATAAATTTAAAAATAGACAAATAAATGAACCTCAGTGTTTCAACACAGTGATAAAATCAGGGAAACTTTTACCCTTTGTGTGGGTTCAGACTGAGGGCATAATTTAGTCACAATGAAAGAAAAAAGCCTTCTACAGAAAACATTTCTTTTAAAAATGAAGGCAAACCTAAAAGGCATTTTCACATAAAGCCTGAGAGGTTTCGTCACAAGCAGATTGGCACTATAAGGCATGTAAAGGAGGTTGTTTAGAGCATGCCTGCCTCCTAAGGTCGTAGTCAATTGGAACTCTGTTCTTTTGTCCCTAATGCTTCTGTGCTGTTGCAATCAGAGACAGAATGCTGAACTGTGGCAGTCATGCAACTCTAGAATGTTCAAGGTAAAAAGGACCACAGGAGCACATTTCAACACATCTCGTTATTTTCCAAATAGGAAATAGAGGCTCCAAGAAATAGCAACAAAGAGTAATGGAATTAGTAGAGGGCAACATTGGAATTTGTCCCCAAATCCTATGGTTGCCCAGTCATATGATTTATCCCATTGGAAAGGCCACAAACTGATCTCTAAGGGGGTAAACATGGCTCACATCCACATTTCATTTGGCTCATAAAGTGGATTTGTAAAAATAATTTTAAATTTCTTATATGGAAAAAAGACATAGTTAGGTGAGCCATGTACCTCCGTGGTACATGGTACATAATTAGAGGTGCATGAGCCTACAGCTGGAGTTTCAATGTTTTCCTCCCTTTTTAGATGAAACATATATTCTTTTGTTTGCCACAGCCACTACCACGCCCTAAGGTCTCCCTGATGATGAGGCCATAGGTGATTTAGAACGTATCTCCACGCTCACACATATGCTCCTCTTAACCATCCATTTCACTCATTTATATGATTGTTCTGGGCTGTTTACACATTTCATTTTGCAAACCCTTCCCTACCACATGCTGCTTCTATTTTCCTACTTAGTAAAACCATTCGTGATTATTTCTGAAAAAAACATAACGACTACATGCATGTGTGACATACCCCTCATCCTATAGTGATAATGTGTATAGCCTTGGAGACATATACACATTCACAAGGTAGTTAAAGGAACTGGTTTATTTTATTCACTTTTGCATGATGCTCTAAACACTGCCAAAGACCCACTTTTGTATTCCAATATTCTGAAGGAAAGTGATCATCGTTTTGATATTTCTTTCAATTTCTGCTGAGTAAAAGGGGGCCTCCCCTAGTATTCTCTACTGGGTTTTCAAATATCTTTTGGGGAAGATAGGGTAAGAAAATCTATTCATTTTAAGACACTATTAAAAAGACAGACACATTTGTTCACCCAAATGAATTTCATAGTAGCATTATTTATAACAGTCAAAATGTAGAAACCTAGATTTCCAACAAATGATAAATAAATGAAACATTTTATACCTGTACATTGGGGTATTATTTGGCAATTAAAAATGAAGTACAGCAGCATGGAGAAATCTTGAAAATATTATGGCAAGTGAAAGAAACTAGTTGTAAGCCATCACATATTGTACGATTCCATTTACATGAAACGTCCAGAATAGGCAAATTCCAGAAAGCCAGATTACTGCCAGCTAGGCTAGGGCTGGGACCTTGGGAGGACATGAGAAACAACTGATACTGGTTATGAGGTTTCTTTTTGCAGTGATGAAAACATCCTAAACTTGCTTGTGGTGATGGCTGCACAAGTCTGAGAATAGTACACTTTCATGAGTGGAAAGTCTGTATGTAAATTACATCTCAATAAAGCTGTTACTTCAAAAAAGATAAAATATGCTAAATCTTTTGAAATCAGGAAAGGGGAAGTAATATCTCGGGGTGAGCTGCTATGGGCCAGGCAGCATCCGATGTGTTTTTACGTATTTTATTCAAGCCTCACAGTAACCTGCCAGGAGGTTTTCTGTCCATTTCACAGTTGAAGAAATAAAGGCTCACAGAGATTAAGCTGCCTTACCTTGTCACTTGTTCAGCAGAAATCCGAACCAAGATTTGATTCTCAAACAGCCTGCCTCGCCCCACTGCTGCTCAGCAGTCACCCAGCATTTTCTTCTTCTCTAAAGACAAGGAACTAATAGAGACTTGCCCCGGCTGGTTCTTACTGCTGCATGTGACTATTTAATTACGAGCAGGATACCAACTCTTCTTTCCTAAAGAGCTGCCCTGAGCCATGCCAGCTGATTCAACAGTCTTTCTAAAGTCAAATGGGGCCTTTTTTCCTCAAGGTGACATGCGTGCTATTCTAAATGCAGAGCTAGACTCGCCTAAAACAATCCTCTGTCTGCTGTCTGTTGGCATTTTCTCACTTACCCAATATCCTCCTTGAACTCACCTCTGCTTGCTCCCTCATTCCACATTAGAGCTAAAAACATTGCCCAATGCAGTTTTCCTCCCTACCCCACCCCTGCCTATATAAAGCAGCATCCAGGTCGTACTGAACATGTTTACGGCCTCCTAATTCTATTGTTACACATATCTCTAATCATTAACATCAAAGAATGCTTATAAATTAATTCATATGTACAAATTCCTCACCTGAGTATTCAAAATGCATGAATCAGCATCCAGCCCCTACCACTTTAAGAGGTTACATTAAAGCACAGATCATTAAGGAGCGTGGATAAGGTGGAGAGAGGGGAGAGAGATTCAAATAGAATTCATGCTCCTTGCCTTAAATGAGGATCAGTCTGAGCTATACACAAGTGGGCAGCCAGCAGAGAGCGTCTGGGATACAAGCCATCTCCAAGCCATGGGCACGGCCTGCGTTTACTCACATCACAATCCATTATTATCCCAGCCAGGATCCAAACCTTACCTCTACTGAAGCAAGAGCCAACCAGTGACCTCAGCTGGGTCATCAGGACCACTGCAGCCACTTCCAGCCTCAGCTCTCTGATCTAACAGCCACAGTCAGCCCTTACTTTCCTCTTTCTGAACAGGGCCAGCGTGCTTCCTCCTGTCTGTCAATATTTAACTACCCTGTCAAGTCACATTACATCACCTGCACTAAATCCCACCCCAGTGATAGCTGGAGGGTGTGCCTGCTCTATTCAATCCAACTCAGCTAAACTTTATCTAGTGCCTTCCATTCATTCATTTCCTTCCACATGTACCGAGCGCCTACTGCATTTGGCACTGGGGATATAGAAATGAAAGATCCACTCCCCAGATTCTAGTGGGAAAAAGGCGAAATAACATGGTATATGCTATTCTGCCAGAGCACAGAGCACAGGGGACAGTCCCATTCCAGGCTGGCTGGGAAGGGATAGAGCAATTAAGGCCAGAGAATTCCCAAAGATGGCAACACTTAGAGTGACATCTCTAATGGACCAGGGTATATCAGGAAGACAAACGGATGATGCATACATGGCCTCTGTCCTCAAGGAGCTTACACCCAACACAGTTTGCTGTATGGTCCTACCGATGAACAGGATTGCCTACATATATGCCACAGGCGAAGTGCAGAATACTAAAGAGAGCAGCCCTTTGTTGTTTTTTTGTTTGTTTTTTTGGCAAGTTGTGTCCTGAATAAAGATGTCTCAACAGTGAAAGCTAGCTGTCTCCTATAGATCCCTTGGTGCTACAAATCTAGGAGGATTCTTCAGAGAGCCGAAAAAGCAGATAAACCCAGTGAACAGAGGGACTAACTGCCTGTGGCTCATTTTCAGGACCAGGGAAAGAAGAATTCAGGTCACAGAGTAACATTTTTCTCTGGTCAAAGGAATTCATCTGGAACAAACAGGCTTGGCCAAAGGTAAACAGGGATCTCTCACTGCCCTCCTAGTCTATGACTTTTCTAAGGCAACATTTCCTGACACTTAATGAAGTGTTGATAGCTTTTTTAAATAATAGAGATGGATATGTCAAGCCACTTGGCATCACCAAAACTGCAGCCTTTAACTTCATCTATGATGAGAAGCCTCAAAAGCTATTCACTTCGGGATTTTTTTTTTTTTTTTAAGGTTGAATTTACCACCAAAGCATGGCTCTCAAATATACCCACACAATCCCTTTTCTACCAAAACTTACTTCAGTTTCATGCTCCAGAGAACAAAGACCCCCATTTATGTGTGAACATTCAAAGGACCCCACCACTGGAGAGCCTAAAAGGCTGCCACAGAAAATCCCGGTGTATTTAAATTGCAAAACACAGCCTGGGGATCCCAATACATCTAATTTGGAACATGTTCCAAGCTCAGGAGCCTCTCTGCATGGAAGCAGCTTTATTAGTCAGTTTCTCAGACAATTTTCTAGTTCCACATGGACACTTCCCCAAGTGTTTCTGAGATGAACTCTTACAGTCTGTTGGGATATTTTACTACAAGGTATTTAGAGTTTTGACAAATACTAACTGACATTGCCACCATTCCAGTGAAAACTGATGGTCCATAGCTAATGCCTGCTTCTTGATTGTGGCTCAAGACCTTTTTGAGTCAGTCAGTGATTGTAAGTGGAATGACGCTCCAGACCTCTCCTTCACATCCTAGAAGCACAGTTTGATTTCAATCCATTAATATGTTTGTATCAAAAGTTGAATCATCATGAAACTGAAGGGAAGTTGTGCCTCAGTCAAGCCTGTTCTTTTTTAAACCAAGACCTATTCAGAACCCTTTTTGCTTAATAACATATAACACACTTGGCATTAGGAATATTATATGTTATTAATTGAAGAATTGCTACTGCTAATTGCCAAATGCCCAGGGACTTCTGGATCCAATTAGAATGGATTTTTGACATTTATCTTGCAATCCCACTGGAAGGACAAGGTGCTATATGACCTTTAGTTGGTTTTTAAAGGCAGTTTTCATAAATTTTAGCCCATACCAAGTAATTTTTTCAAATAATATTATGAATGTCATCAATGGTGAGATAAGTATTAGCTCGTGGAAAATAACTAGCAAATAGGACTGACATTTCCAGAAGTAAATCAGAAAAAACCTCAACTTTCAAAAGAGAATGTTTAAAATGTATTCCATTTACCTCTTTTGTATCCAGCTTTAGAAAATACAAGAAAGGGAAGATTTTTGTTTGCTTACATTTTGTTTTTAATAAGAAGTCTTAAAGAGAAATTATAAAACAAGACTAATTTCTCCAAATCCAGTGAATAACATTCACATGTGTCAGAAAGCAACTGGTATTGCGTGCTCATCATGGCAGAAAAGTATAGATAGAGAACTTGAAGCCATTAATGTGACCCCAGGCAAGTCAATCCTTAATTAGGGTCTAAACATGTTCTACTTCCCTCTTAGGAGAAGCAACTAAGTAAAAGTGATTGATTGTTTAAGGTACACACCAAAACTCCTAAGTGACAGGGAGTACTATGCCTTTTAATATCCCTTTGTTACAGGGTTAAGACCCTATAACTTGTCCACGGTCACAGAAGAGTCCTTCTCAGGCTGCTGTTAATTCTCTCAATTTTCTCAGGCTGCAGAGGTTTCCCAAGCAGTGTGACTGTCAGTGCTAACTGCAGAAAAGTCCCTGGCTGACCAAGATGGCCACCCAACTCAGATAATGTTAGAACACCATCTTGGAAGTGATTTCACATTATATGATAAATAATTATGCATCTTGTCTAAGCCAATAAGTTCTGATTCTTTAAAATTCAGTTGACTTTTTGAAACAGATATCATTTGTAGCCAGGGAACAGATAAAATGATTTTCAAGGTGGGTGAAAATTGTGATGTGAAAAGTACGAGGATTTTACTTGCTACTTTGCCTCATGATGTGGTCTGTAGGACTAGCAATGTAGCATCATCGGGAACGTGTTAGAAGCAAAGACATCTGGCTGCCCCAGACCTCCTGAATCAGAAGTTACATTTCTATAAAATCCCTGGTGGTTCTGAGGCAAATGACACTTTGAGAAATCCTGTTTTAGAATTTGTTTAAGCCTAGGGGAAGGGGGAACCAGCCTCCATAAAAACACTTCATACACTCATTAAAAAAAAAAAAAAAATTCTTGCAAGTCCAAGCATTTTGACAAAGAAAATGAAAGGCATTATTGTAATTTATGTTTTCTGAACCTTGTGAATTTTAACTTCATAGTAGAGAAGCCATAAAATATAAACTCTAAATGAGGCCAATGATTAAACGGATTTCCCATGAGGGAGCCTTGTTTGGATGCCAGGGCCCACTTCAAAGAGTAAAGCCGTCAGTCTGCGGGAATTCCCCACTACGCACAGTTGGTCACCATCCTCTGTTCCAAACGTCTCCCTGTTTAGGAGATCAAACCCAGGGTGATGCCCAGGTTTTAACAGTTTACATTTGAAACATTATTACACAGGTGAAGAACAGGGGAAGAGGGAGCTTCTGACATACAGATTGAGAGGCCTATTTTGACTGTGAGATTTGAGGAATCTAATAAACACCTATGTGCAAAAGAAAGTGGTATTTGGACATATGAGTCTGAGGCAGAGCCAGTCAGAAAACAGTATGTACATGAACCGTCTTTGGCAAGTAATTAGGGGAACAGTCAGCATATGGATTATATCAGAAAATGAGGGTATGAAGGATTACAATTACAGGGAGAGCATTTCAGGCCTAGATAACAGTGAAAACGGATGCCCTGTGGCAAAAGGGAAAAAGAGGGCAGAGCAAAAAAAAAAAAAAAAAAAAAAAAAAAAAAAAAAAAAAAAAAGAAAAGAAAAGAAAAAAAGAAGTGACAAGCAAAAATTATTAGATGATAAGGTGAAATCAAAATGAATTACAATAACATGTAGTGAACCACAATAATATGAAGGTTAAAAAGTTTTCCTTCCTAAAACAGAAGATGCATACTATTGTGGAAAATACAAAAAGAATCTGAAACCAAAATTGTAAATATTTCAAATGGGCAGCCAGAAGAGGATTGAGCACAGAGTCTGTATTTGCGTGTAAGTGGATATTTTGTATGCTAAACAGAAAATGCATAGTCTTCTTTTATGCTCATGGGATAGAAATTCACAGAAAATGATTATGCATGTGGCCACAAAGAAAACACTGAAAATTCCCTGAAGTGAATGAGGAAAGGGCAAAAAACACAAAAACCCTTAAATGCCTTTAAATTAAAAAACAGTCTTCTATCCAAACCAAGGATCGAAAATGCAACAAAAATACAAAGTACAGGTTATTTAGATATAAATACAACAATGGAGAACACTTCATATCAAAACCACGATGCAGGAAAACCGAGAGGAAAATATATAGCCTTAAATGCTTTTATTTAGAAAATAAATGCATTACACATTCAGCCTTCTTAAATTATTCCAAAAAAAAATAGACGTAGAGGGACTACTTCCAAATTTATTTTAAGAAGCCAGCATCATCATCTAATACAGAAACCAGGCAGAGACACTGTAAGAAAACTGCAGGCTAATATCTCTGATGAACGTAGATGCAATAATCCTCAACAAAATATTAGCCAACTGGATTCAACAACGCATCAAAAAGATTATGCATTGTGACCAAGCAGGATTTATCCCTGGGATGGAAAAATGGTTCTAAAGATCTTTAGCTGATAACTTTAGTTAACAACAGTGTATCATTACTTGTGACCAATGTGCCACACTGATATAAGATGTTAACAACAGGAGAAACTAAATGAGAGGTATATGGGAACTCTGTACCTTCTTTTCATTGTTTTCTGTAAATCTCAAGCTGTTCTAAACCCACAAAAATGGTCTAATTTAAATTTTTAAAATAAGTGGATAATTTCCAATGGTGACATACGGAACCTAAACTAGTATAATACAGTACAATATTCTGAGATCGGGAGGGAAGCCGGGAAAGGTGGTCAGCAAAGTTTTCCCTGCAGCATTTGAACTGAGACTTTTTCATAATGCAGTAGGAAGAACCATGCAAAAATTTCAGGGAAGATATTCTAGCACAGGGACAACATCAAAACACAAAAGTAAACAAAGAATGAATTAAACTGAAAGCTGGTTATTTGAAAAGACAAATAAAACAGGCAACTCTCTGCCATTCTTATTAAGGAACAAACATAAAAGCACACAACATCAAGACTAAGAAAAAAGATATAAATGCGTAGGAAGATAAGCTGAAAAATGATCAGACTATGTGGGCGACACTGCATTAGAAAATGGACATTTTTTAAGCAAAACATTAATGACTAAAATTAATACAAAAGTACAAGACAGAAGTACACAAAAGAAGGTAATAAAAATATTGTGAAAATGTTATAGTTTTAAAATAGGCAAATATAGCACGACAATCTGATTCTATTTAAATTTTAAGAAATAAATAATTCCCATGTAATTTAATTTGTCCCAGAAAAGAGAAAAATATAAAAATTTTCACAATTTACTTTACTTTTATCTGTGCTTAGCACAGATTAAAAAACTGTGATAAACTAGCACAGAAAAAACTCTAATTTCAGTTATAAAATTAAATGTAAATATTTTAAATAGAATGTTAGCAAATTGTATTCAGCCTTGTAAGAAAATTACAATGTAAGACAATCACATATGGTATGACCAAGCATAGCTTACTTTAGTTATATAAAAATATGTTAGCATTAAAAAAAATCTATCAACTGAATTGATTATGTTAATAATACATTCATACAACTAGAAATAAGATACATATAAAAAGTTAGCATGATTACTTATACTATGTAGTGACAGAAAAGGAAATTAGAAGGAAAGTCCTGAACTTCTGATACACCTAGGAATAAATTTTACAAAGATAGTCCAAAGAGGACCTACACAAGGAAAATGTTTAAAACTCACATATGAATAGTAGAAATAAATGTATATTTGAATTTAGGTATTATCATAAAAGTGATGATTGTTCCCAAAGTAATTGATAAGTGATATAATTCTAAGAAGAATTACAACAGGATTATTTTGGGAAGAAGGGGCACTAGGCAAAAGCCACTCTACAGTTCATATGGAAGAATAAATATTCAATCATATACACAAATCTTTAAGGACGTTTTGTCCTATAAGATATTAAAACATAGTTTGAAACACTATCACCAAAAGAGTAAACTAACTACTACTAGTGCAGGGACAATAAGTCATTGGCACAAAATAGGAAGTCTAGAAAAAGGTCCAGAAACCGTGCCAGAAACTTAATTATGATAATCCTAATAAAATTCTGATAAAACTAATATTTCAGATGAATAAGAAAATCATATATTAATCAGTAAGTTACATTATTCTGTAAATTACATTAGGATATTTGCTTTGCAGGTGTAAGAAAAGTTTATTAGAATCCTATTTTACACAATGTACAAAAACACATTCTTGAGGGATTTAAGTTAGCAGTGTAAAACTAAACCCTGAAAAGCAAGAGCAATGGGAAACAATACATTACATTGCTTTTATAAATTGAGAGTAAAAGAGATAAGATATTAAACTCAGAAGCCATAAAGGGAAAAACAGACATAAATTACATAACTTATTACATGTTTACAGCAAAGATACTATGAACCAAGCCAAAACCCTCCAAATATTTCCAGCTTGCACTAGAAACAGACTCCAATAGAAAAATAGGCAAAGAATATGAACACACAATTTATCAAAGATTGCAACTGGACAATTTGAAAATATCAGCTACTATAGTCAAATATAAATGAAACAATATTTTACCTATTAGATTGACTAAATTATAAATATTAATAGTATCCAAATACTATTAAAAGTATTGGGAACTAGGCAGTTGAATATACTGTTGGAGAAAGAATGAAGTTGCTATAATATTTTCAGAAATTAATTTGGCAATATCTGTTATAATTTAAAATGTACATATGATTTGACCAGCAGTCACTTTTAGGACTCTATCCTATGAGAGCAAATGCAAGACTACATAGGATTTGTGCCCTCTGCAGGACTGTTGTAACAGCACAACACTGGAAACATTCTGAATAGCCACCAGTGGGTAGACAGTTGCAGAAGTTATGCCATGTGGAATATTATACAGGAGTTGTAAAGGGTGAGGCAGTTCTAAATACACTGCCTCAGAAGAAGGTTCATGATGAGATGCTATGTTTAAGAAACAAGTAAAAAACAGCAGTATTAGGTGATTTTGCTTTGTCTTGTTTTGTTTTAATTCGGAGGTACTCTAAAAAAAATTTTCCATTTTTATTTTGGATTCAGGCAGTGCATGTGCAGATTTGTTATAAGGGTACATCGTGTGGTGCTGAGGTTTGAGATTCTAATGATTCTGTTACCCCAATAGTGAATGTAGTAACCAACGGAAAGTTTTTCAGTCCTTCCCCTCTCTTCCTCCTTCCATTTTCAGTCCTTTCCTCCCTCCCTCCTTCAGTGTCTTCTGTTCCCAGCTGTATGTCTGTGTGCCTCCTGGATTTAGCTCCCACTTATAAATGAGAATATGCAATATTTGATTTTCTGCTTCTGCAAGGGGCATAGTCTCATTTTTTATGGCTGCATAGTGTTGGATGGTGTATATGTACCACATTTTCTTTACCCAATCCACCGTTGATGGGCACCTGCATTGATTCCATGTCTTTCCTATTGTGAATAGTGCTGCAATGAATATATGGCAATACAGTGCATGTATCTTTTTGGCAGAATGATTTCTTTTCCTTTAGGTATATATTCAGTAATGGGATTGCTGGGTCAAATCGCAATTTAGTTATTTGAGAACTCTTCAAACTGCTTTCCACAGGGGCTGAACTAATTTGCATTCCCACTAACAGCGCATAGTGTTCCCTTTTTCTCCACAACCTCACCAATATCCGTTACTTTTTGACTTTTAATAATAGCCAATTTGACTGATGTGAGATGGTATCACATTGTGGTTTTGATTTCAATTTCTCTGACTAGGGATGTTGAGTATTTTTTCATATGCTTGTTGGCTGCTACTATATCTTCTTTTGAGAAATGTCTGTTTATGTTCTTTGCTTTTTTTGTTTTGTTTTGTTTTGAGACAGAGTTTTGCATTGTCGCCAGGCGCCAGGCTGTAGTGCAGTGAAGTGAGCTCAGCTCACTGCAACCTCCGCCTCCTGGGTTTAAGCAATGCTCCTGCCTCAGCCTCCCAGGTAGCTGGGACTACAGGTGCGCGCCACCATGTCCAGCTAATTTGTGTATTTTTTAGTAGAGACGGGGTTTCACCATGTTGGCCAGAATGGTCTCGATCTCTTGACCTCACGATCCGCCCGCCTCAGCTTCCCAAAGTGCTGAGCCACCGCGCCTGGCCATCCTTTGCTCTTTTAATTCTTTTTATTTTTAAATTTTGTGGGTACATAGTAGGTGTATATAATTATCTTTGCCTACTTTTTAATATGTTTGTTTTTCTTGTTGATTCATATCAGTTTCTTACAGATTATGAATATTAGTCCTTTGTTGGATGTATAGTTTGCAAATATTTTCTCCCAATGTGTAGGTTGTCTGTTTACTCTGTTGAGAGTTTCTTTTGCTGTACAGAGCTCTTTAGTTTAATTAAGTCTCATTTGTCTCCTTTTGATTTTGTTGCTTTTGCTTTTGGGGTCTTCATCATAAATTATTTGCCTAAGCCAATCACTAGAAGAGCATTTCCTAGGTTTTCTTCTGGCATTTTTATTATTTGAGGTCATACATTTAAATCTTTAATTCACCTTGAGTTAATTTTTATATATGATGAGAGGTAGGTGTCCGGTTTCCTTCTTCTGCATATAATTAGCCAGTTTTCCCAGCACCATTTATTGAATAGGGAGTCCTTCCCATTGCTTATTATTGTTGACTGTTGAAGATGAGTTGGTCACAGATGTGCAGCTTTATTTCAGTGTTCTCTATTCTGTTCCTTGGTCTATATGTCTATTTTTGTACCAACATCAACTGTGTATGTGCATGTTTGTTGATACATAAATAAAAAATCTCCCAAATGGGTACAATCTGGCAGTAATCATTGGGTCCTTAAGGTGGAGGAAATAATGGGGATGGGGGTGGAGAGGGGGAAGGAAGGAGGAGTGAGGAAAGCCTATTCTTCCTTTCCACAGGTCTGAAATTTTTAAGTTGATATCATTAGGGAGCCAAAATTTTGATCTTAGAAATCATATACTAGCGGAAAGGGAGAGAAACAAAAACAGAGAGAGAGAGAATGAGAAAGAGAGAGAGTGAGAAAGTTTTCTAGCTACATGCTCCATAATGTTTTCATTTTTCATGGAAATAAAGCTTCATTTCTAGGGTCATCTTTCCAAAGTTCAAGGAAATAGAACATGAATTTTGGGTTTCCAGTTTCAGCCCAGGTTCTGATGAGACAGATAAAAAACTAGCACCACATTTAAGAAAACTTCAGAATACTGAAATGGTAATTCCCCTGAAAACAAATATTCACAGAACCCTGCTTTCTCACCAAGTTGGTCAGTCATACTCTCCATGTTTTATATATTTAAACTGGCCATTTCAAGTTGTCTCCAGATGTGTAAACTACTTCCTCTACAGAATTACCGTATGTTGATGCAACATTTTAATCACTACACAGCTTGGCCTTTTTGAGGGAGAAGAGGAGAGAGAGGTGGACAACTGTTTTCAAGGTATACAGCGTGGAGGCCCTGAAGGCTTTTTCTTTGATGTGACCTTTCTGTTTCACTGACTCATTATTGGAGAAAACATCCTGAAGTTGTTGAAGAGGGCAGCTGGGATCTCTGCAGCTGTAAGCAAGAATAGCTTTACAATGCCTGCATAGATACTGAGGCACAGAGAACCAATATAATCTACGTAATGAGTGGCCTTTTTGATGGCAGAACAAGGTTTCTATTTTGTTGATTTGTGCGAGGCATATTTTATTTGTAGCAATCATATCTATACTTCAGAAGCAAATGCTCCTTCATATTACCATTGTCAAAGGTGGGCAAAGCAATGATGCTAATAAAGAAGTAAGGAAAAACGCAACTTCTTTTATCACTAAAATAAGAAACAGACAAAAGGTTCCATGTTGGATTGAGGAGAGGAATCAAATCCATTTATGTGAGTATAAAGGCTCAAGAACTGAAGGGTGGTTACTGATTCATAACTTTGTAAAGTTGCCCATAAAAGAGAGAGCCCCATTTAAAAGAAATAAATTTGTTTCTCTCTGAAATAGACACATTCACCAAACACATGGATCAGATAAATACCAAATCATGGAATCTATCATTACCTCATTCCTTAACCTTTGCTTCAACAGCCACAAATTAGGTCGAAAGTGGATTTTCTTTAATCACCTAGCCTGGTGGTGTCCTTTGTCACAGCAAGAGCACATTAAAGTTTGAAGAGGAGGCATCATGGAGTTTACAATAAAACTGCAGGACTCACATTACCACATTATCTGCATCATGCAACTAACTTAGCATCATTATAGTTTCATGAGATAAAATAATAATTGCTCATTCATTATTAATATTTGTTTCCAGCACACAGAATTTTTTAGAAAATACATGAGAAAAGCAGAAATGCTGATAACCTAAACATGTTGTTAAGTCAAAAAGACTCAGCTGATCTTAAAATGCTGCATTTCACAACTCCCGATTGCATGGATCACTGAAGTGCTTTGAGAGCCCCTTCCTTCCTCCATCCCACCCAAGTGCTCCCAGTGCCTATTGTTGCTATTAAGCCAGAGATAAACTCAACATCAACATTATCCATCCTGAGCACTGATGGACTCAGCTCCAAATACAAGTCTGTCAAGTAGCTTGTTTACAGCAAGTCTTTAAATAATCAAACTGTTCCCCTAAATACCTGGCCATCAGGGTAACATGTTAATTTCACTATGATAACTCTCCTGCAAGACTATGAGCTCCTTGGGCTCCACAAAAAATGATAATGATTTTGCCCATTAATGTAGTCTCAGAACCTGGCACAGTGACTGGCATACAGAAAACAATCAGTAACTATTTATGGTGAATGGGTTATATGTTAAGAATTTCTCCACTTTATGCACCTTCATAATATCCTATAAAATGGGGATATTATAATTTTTTATTTCTACATTTCTGGGCATTCAAGTTGCTTTTTTTGTAGTATCTTAAATACTGCTGTGACGAATATCTTTATTTTTGTGATCTCTCCATATGTTAGATTCCCAAAAGGAGAATTAATGGGTCAAAGATTCAGAACATTTTTATAGCTCTTGACATGTAATGCAAGATGACTTCTGGAAAGGAAGGAAAGTAGCACCAGCAATACATGGAAGAACAAGTTTTCACCACTTTCCCAGGCATACCAGCTCTTAGCTTTTTAAAAGAGATAATTAAAGGGAACAATGAAATATTACCTCATATCTGTTATAAATTTATATGACTTTAATGTGGTAAACTGGACGTTTTCTTTGTTTATTTAACTAGTTCTATTTTCTGTTTTGCATATCAACCAAGGAATGATTTGATGTGGCCGTCACTGTGTAAATGGGAGCCTTTCACAGATACTTGAAGAAACTTTGGCACTACAACTTCTTTGCCAATTTGATGCCTTTTATTTTAAATATTCCAAAGAGAATGACAGGAACCTTGAAAATTGGAGTTTAGGTGATCCTTCCACTGGCCAGGGATCTCTTTATTCTATTTATGAATTCAAAGAGACCAGGAGCCTCTTAGATAGATTACTTACATGTGTGTTGATAAATATCTTTAGAGGTTTTCACACGGGAAGAATTAGTGAGTTATTTTGCAGAGTTGGGCCAGTTTTACAGGCCAATAAATAATAGGCTAAATAAATCACAGTCAGGGACCAGCCTACACAGAGAAATTGTATACCTACAAAAGTTTTAGTCGTAATGAAATTGAAAGCTGTCACCAAATCCTGTTATCTGTCTGGATAGAAAAGTGCTCAACAAAAACACTGATAGTGTAGGAGATAGAGAATTGAATTAAGGCCAAGAAAACCTTTGAGTGAATGGCAGATTGAAGACAATAACTGAGTGATAGAATAAAACTTTCCCAGGAACCCAAGTCTTAAAAAATTGCTCTGTAAGTACTTTGGGACTACAGATCTATCTAACTTCTTTAAGCTCTCAGGGCTCAAGGACGTTTGGTTTTGGGAGGAGGCACCTTTAGGATGTACGGGAAATGTGGGCAACTCGTAATAGGGCCCAAGGTGGAATCTGGTTTGTGTAGTCCAGTTAAGGTTGATATTATTGTGTAAATACTTACACATGCCTTCCAGACAAAGCATTCTCTCATTGTTCTAGATACTCATTGTTTAAATACTTGGAATCAAAAAAAGATTCCAAGACTACCTGTAAAAATATTCTATATTAAGTATTTAAAAATTCTTAAAGATAATCCAAGATAAGTTTAGTGAGCTCAGTGTTTACCTCTTCCTTCCTTTCTATTTGACCAGGTGATGCTTGATAGGAACATAAGGGTTACTTATCTTTCAAAATGTTCCTTTTCAAGAAGCATTTGTGTAGAGAGAGCTAAATGTTAACTACGGATAAACAAATAAGCACATTCGATAAATAATTTCAAGGAAAGTTTTCTTTCATCTCTCACTGGAGATCATAATTGAGTCGGGGAGAAAAAGTAAAGTAGTAAAGTCAAGAACATAGGCTGAAGCCAGAGGGCCTGGTCCGATCCCAGTTCTGTCTTTACTAGTTATATAATTTAAGATGAGCTGTGCACTCTATATTCCTCAGTTTGCCCATCTGTAGAATGGGGTTGATAATGACAATATCCCAT
Source organism: Cebus imitator (assembly GCF_001604975.1). Lineage (NCBI taxonomy): Eukaryota > Metazoa > Chordata > Mammalia > Primates > Cebidae > Cebus > Cebus imitator. The sequence continues at coordinate 4,507,313 of NW_016107410.1, forward strand.
GGTGGTGGTGTGAAAATGAAGTGAGCTAAATATGTGAAAATACTTTAGAATAGTGTTAGCCACAGAGCAGTGTATACTTTCCATTCTAAGATTACAAACATCTTAAGAGTAGCTTATAAAACTGTGCTCCTCAGTACCCAACATCATTCCAGCACATAGTAGGTGATTAGTTAACAATTGTTGAATGAACGATGAACTAAAAAGTATTTTCCACCGAGATTTTTTTTAAAGGACAACATTTCTTTGTATCTTCAAAGCATGACTTAATTTAATACAGGACTGAGAGGTAACTTTCAGGAACTCCAGGGTGCAGAGTATGCATACCTGTATGTATCAGCAGAATGAATAATGAGAGAGCAATGAACAATATTAGATAAAAACCAGGAGAAACCTAAAATGCAATAAAATAAATAAATGGGGAAAAAAAATAGAAGACAAGTAAGAGTCTTAACCCAAATTCAAACGTCTTTGAATTAATGCAAGTATTATTTCCTTGGAAGAGCCCTGGCCCGCCCTTCTAATCTTCACTGATAAGGCCATGACTATTACACCATCTGGGATAGGTCAAGATTAAGTGAAGATTCTGATCTCATCACTAATTACTCCCTTATTCAAGTGAGGGTTGGGGAGTAGGTGGGAATGTTTCAGGGAGAGATTTTCAAATGACAGATTCCCTCATAAAATGCTGGGGAGGTGATTTAGGCCTACTTAATCTCCAGGACATCTGAAACAACAGAATTTCTGAAACAACTTCTTATCCTGGAAAATCCCAGACGAGTTTAATTTTTTTTTTAATTCCTGTGTTTAGTAGTCACATCACTCACCACTGAAATGCAGTTCTTGTTTCTGGAGTAAAAGAGAGCAATGTTTTTAATAGGTACCAAAGATAATAGGATGACTAGACACAGCTCACATCACTGAAAACGGAGACAGACTGGCTCTACCAGGTTGGAACAGAGCCAGTCTCTCCAGGGCTCACTTTACTCTGGGCCTGGCATCATCAGTTCCCTTACTGGACAGTGATGAGGTGAGAGAGTAGGTAAGAGAAAGAGGGAGAGAGGGAGTGAGTGATTAAATGAACAAATACAGCAAAGTTAGAGAAGGTACTGGCCTAAAAAGGTTTTAGTTGAAAGAAGCAGTGAATTTCACATTAATAAAATCCACTGAATAATGGGTTTAATTTGAGAGACTGACATGTGGCTGTGACTGCCATATTGGACAGGGAAGGCTAGGTGAGTTCCTTTGACATCTCAGTTCTTTCTCTGTCTCCTTCATGGCGTTCTCTTCTCTTACCTGCCACTTCCATATTGGGGTTCCTCTTTCGTTCCCTGCTTTTGTGACTCTGCTCAGTCACTGTCCATGACTGACCTTGAGTTGCCTCAATTCTACATAATCAAAACTGAATTTTTTGTCTTCCTATATAAAATAGCTACTGTTCATGAATTTCTCAGTTCAGTTTGAGGCATTATCATTCACCCAGACCCTTAAGCAGGGAACTATCCTTCACAGCTCATGTCCCTCCATCCTACACATATAATTAATTTTCAATTCTTCCTATATTTACCTCCCCCCCGCCACATCTATCCATGTAGCCCACCTACAACTATAGTTTCCAAATTGTCATCCTCTCTTGCCTGCATTCCAACTAAGCTTCTTCTAGCTCAAGGATTCTCAGTTCTGTTTTCCTATTAGAATCACATAACGGGGAGTTTAAAACATGACCAGAACCTGGATCCACCCCCAGAGATGAAGTTTCAGGATGGAATAGAGCCCAGGCATCACGATTTTTTAAAGCTCTCCAGATGACGTTTTCAGAGTGAGACTGGGACTCACACATCTAGCTCATCTTTCTGGCTCTAGTTTTGTTTCCCCTATGTCCACACACTAAAGAAGCACCACAGGGCTCTTTATAGAACATTCACCTGTCCACTCTGCTTAAAACCTTTCAACAACAGCCCCTGACCCAGAAAATGAAATCCAAATTCCTTCACATTCCCTGGTCTTTCTAGTCATGTACTGACATTCTCGGCCTCACCGCTTTCACTCCAGCTCTGGCGACTTCCCCGCCCGCAGGTGCCTTTTCCTACCTGTGCTCATGCCCTCTCCTTCACTCAGATCCCACTCTTCACCTGAGGAACCTCTACTCGTCCTGAAAGACTCAGCTTCAGCATCACCCTTCTAGGAAATCTGTTCTCACTTGCTTGGGTACTACTTCTCTGTACATTGAATATCCTGTGCATAATTATATGTATATCATGTGTATGTTACATACATCATGTACATCATGTGTATATTACATACATCATGTTTATATTAAAATAGGTGCCTACACCTGAATCCCCCAGTTGTCTAAGAGCCTGTTTTCTCAGAGCATGTAATGGTTTATACCTACTGTCTCCTTTAATTGTTAGTGATGCCCCCTTGAGTCTCAAGGGTGTCTGTGCCAGCATGGATGATAAATTGGATAAACCACCCTGTAAGGTCGCTGAGGTCAGTAACGCTGTCATATCTTTTGCTGGAATCTCAGCGCCTAATACATTTTCTAAAACTTGGTATCCATTTATAGGATCAAAAAGTGAATGAAGGGGCCAGGTGCGGTGGTTCACACCTGTAATCCCAGCACTTTGGGAGGCACGAGGTCAGAAGATTGAGACCATCCTGGCTAACACGGTGAAACCCCGTCTCTACTAAAAATACAAAAAAAATTAGCCAGATGTGGTGGCTTGTGCCTGTAGTTCCAGCTACTTGGGAGGCTGAGGCAGGACAGTCATTTGAACCTGGGATGTGGAGGTTGCAGTGAGCCGAGATCATGCCACTATACTCCAGGCTGGGCCACAGAGTGAAACTCCTTCCCCCCTCCCCCCACTAAGAAAAAGAATGAGGGAAGGAATGAAGAATGTACCAGGGAAACTATCCTTTTACCTCCAGAAGCACATGGTAACAGTTAGAAAGGCTGGCATAAAAAACTGAACAAAGAAACACATTGAAAAACAGCCACTTGTAAAAAATGTGATTTTAGAGAGTAAACTACAGTCTTTTTTCTCAGTTGAATATTACTTTTTGTACCCTTGTGTTTTCCCCGCGCCCTAGGGATATTGGGGACGTTCCACATAGCCATCAGGTAGGTGAGGACCAAAATACAGAAGATTCCTACAACAGCCCCAGCCAACGCTGGTTCTCACAAAGGCAGCTCTGCTTTATATGACCAAGGATTTAGGAGCTGATGTCAGACTGCATGTGAATTTTGCTCCTCCACTGGGAGGACATTTGACTTTGGTTAAGTTACTTAAACTCTCTAAGTCTGCTTTATAATGAAGGATGTTAAAAGCGCCTACCACATACAGTTCTTTTGAGAATTAAATAAGGAAAACTATGCAGAGAGTTTAGCATGGTGCCTATCATAGAGAAAGCTCTGAATAAACACTAGCCCTTATTATTTTATCTATTTTACTTGTTGAACTTACAAATAATATTTCATTTGAAGAAGGGATTTGGCTGCATTTAAAAATACTTTGAAAAATCACTGTTCCAGAATATTGGGATTGTAGAGATTCCAACCCAGTTCCCCCTTGGGATCTTGGTAACTTGAGTTGCTAATGGACCCAGTGTTATTTCTTTCCTTTGCAATTCAGAGACCTAAGTCCACACCTTGCCTCTTCACTAGTACCCATTACTGGAAAACAAAATACCAATCCAGGACTCAGATTTCAGTGGGAACCACAGGTGGTGTTGGGTGCCAGCTTCTGGCAGCATAGCATACAAAGAAATGAATGCTCTTGCCAATGTTGAGAATATTACCACAGTATGCCTATTACAAATATTTACTTTCTAAGCTGGAATATCAGGGGACACTAGGGTTTCTGTTTGAACAGTGCTTTGAGGCAGAACTCATTGAAACAACATGGAAAGCTTTGCATAAATAAATTCTTTTATGATTATACTTGTAACACATCATATCATCAGACTGCAAACTAAAGCTTGGGAGGATAAATAATCACAGTTATTTACACATAATGTTAGTTAATAATACAGAGCTGTAGATAACTTTGCATAAAGTGTAATAGGAGATATTTTATTTTTGGTAAAATGGGCTTATGGACTAGCGTGGGAAAAGAAGTATAATTTGTGAGTTACAGGCTGGAAGTTATAGACGATGCCTTTGGAGTCAAAGAGACATAGGTTTGAGAAAATAATGCACTTACAGTGCCTGGAACCTAAAACAAATGCAGCAAATTGTAACTCCGAGTAAGGACGTTAATAATAACTATTATTAATATATTATTCTCTAGGGATATTTGATGTAATTCTGCCAAACAGAGATGACTAGATTACATTTTGTTCTATTCTATGTTATTTTTTTACTGCTGCTTTTGTTTATAATTTTAAATCAACCCCAAAATATTCATACAGACTTAAAACCTGACTTCAATAATTTCAATTTTCTCTGAGGAGTTAGTGGATCAACACAGAAGTGTGGAAATGAAATTGAGGTGTCTGCATTTTCATGACCAGCAGGCATGATAACTTGTCCTAAAACTGTTTGATCTTGTTACAATTTCTGCTGAATACTTTGAGTCATGCAAGAGTATAGAATGCCTTTTATTCAAAAGCTTCCAAAAGAGAGATTGCATCGACAGAAATTCAGAGCAAGCTGCTGAAAGGCAATATTAATCCAGATCCTGGGATATTACGCTAAATATTTGACAGGAATCCAAATTTTCCTGTAGCCTTCCACTAAGAAGATAATCTTTCATAATTTTAACTGTGAAAGGGGAGGATTTGATCTTTTGCAATGGAAAGGGTGAGCCTAATTGAATTTCCTTCTTTGGTTTCTTATTAAAAATGGGACCAGATTGAATCATATTCAATTAATGATTGTACTTGGATATATTGCTCTTTTCAGAAGCTGAAAATAAGATTAACAAAGCTCAAAAAAGATGTAGGGGGCAACAGTGCCAATTCAACACTTAAAGGGCTAGGCACACACAAGAGCAAGGCCCTATTTCAATGCTGTTTATTTACATGATCCTTGAGCAGGGTGGGCCATTGTTCTTGACCAGTTTAAGGACTGAGTAGAAGGTTATATGACCCTGAACATCAGCTATGGAGGTAAAGTAAACACACAAATGTTCATGCAAATATACATGCATACAAATAATAAGACATACCATTCTGACCTGCCCTCTCTTCTGACTACATGCCAAATACACCATGGTCCTTGTCAATGAAGACAGTCAGTACACATCTACACTGTCTCACCTACACCTCCCCAACCACTTGTCTGTCTGCCTTCATAGTTCAGGTTTAAGAATGTCTTCTTCCTGGCCAGCTGCAGAGGCTCACACCCGTAATCCTTGCACTTTGGGAAGCCAAGGTGGGCAGATCATGAGGTCAAGAGATCAAGGCCATCCTGACCAACATGGTAAAACCCCGACTCTACTAAAAACACAAAAATTGGGTGGGCATGGTAGAGCACCTGTAGTCCCAGCTACTTGGGAGGCTGAGGCAGGAGAATCACTTGAACCTGGTAGGTGGAGGTTGCAGTGAGATGAATTCACGCCACTGCACTCCAGCCTGGAGACAGAGCAAGATTCCATCTCAAAAAAAAGAATGTCTCCTTAAGGTTTTCTGCAAGAACCATGTTTTATGGACTAATCATCATGATACAAAATCTAACAAGTACATTAGCACAATTAGTCCAAAGGTTTTAAAATTGGGGCTGTCCAGGAGCACAGTGCCTGTTTTTAATTACTATCTCCACAAAATTCTCCCTTTTGTAAGCTTTTCTGAGGGTATGTTGTTTTTATGTCAAACATTAAGATTTACCACAATAGACCTTCACATTATTTGCTAATTGTCTCATATTTCCATTTGTATTATATATTGCCTCACTGGTGATCATGTAACCTGACTAGCCCTTTATTTTTTCAGTGTCCTGCATAGCACAAAACACACAGTAGAAGCTTGATTAGTACTTCTCCAGATGCGGTTGGTGTGCGTGCCTCTGTGTGTGTGTGTGTGTTTGGGAAGTGATACAAGTTTGGAAGCAAAATCTGAAGTTCGTATCCTAGCTCTGACCCCTGACGTCTGTGGGATCCCGGGTAAGTTTCCACATTTGTAGAATAGGCATAAAAATACAAATAGTGGCCAGGGGTGGTGGCTCACACCTGTAATCCCAGCACTTTGGGAGGCCGAGGCAGTTGAATCACGAAGTCAAGAGATCAAGACCATCCTGGCCAACATGGTGAAACCCTGTCTCTACTTAAAAAATGCAAAAATTAGCTGGGCATGATGGCACATGCCTGTAGTCCCAGCTACTCGGGAGACTGAGGCAGGAGAATCGCTTGAACCAGGAAGCCGGAGGTTGTAGTGAGCCGAGATCACGCCACTACACTGCGGCCTGGTGACAGAATGAGACTCCATCTCAAAAAAAAAAATACAAATAGTACATGCATTGTGATGTATTGTAGGACATTTGTGCAGTGGCTGGTAGGCAGTAAGATCTCCATCCATAGTCATTCCATTGTTGAATGAAAAAACTGGCTTAAGAAAGATTTTAGAATATGAGAGGCAGTGGAGTGTGTGGTACTCATGGGGTGGCATCCTGCAACAGACTGCCTACCTTTAAACCCCAATTCTAAGCCTCCCAGTTGTGAGGGTTAAATGAATGAATACACATAAATCCCTAATGAGCACCCAACATAGACAAAGGTTTAGCTTCAGTATTATTAAGGATGAAACTACTTGAGATACACAAATGAAATTTGTCAATTTTCAAGATCTTTTAAAACTCTTGATCTATATTTCTGTGAAGAAATTATACATGCTCTTGCCTTTAAAGCTCTACAGATTAGAAAACACAGGATTATACTGAGACAGCTCTCATCACACACACACACACACACACACACACACACACACACGCAGCAGCAGCAGCATTATCTAGGTCTATTTTTTCCTTCCTCTGTCACACTCATATGGTTGCTAACTGTAAGAACTGAAAGTCCAACCAATATATGATCTGTCATAAGCACAGAGGAAGCTGGACTTATAAGATAGAGTTGATGCTATACCTGATATTCAGTTTCAAACACTGAATATTAGGATGTTAGTCTTTCCCAAAGAGGGTCTGAATAAATAACTTGTCTCAAATAGATTCCCGAGGAAGAAAAGATCTAGACTTAGAATCATGCATTGAACCAGGACTATCAAAAAAAAGCCTAATTCTAATAAAATTAAGGCCCTTCCAGCAGATGGACTAGGTCAGCAAAAGGTGCTTTATTTAGCTAACTAGAAGTCTTTGTAGAGTTGGGATACAAAACATTCACCAAGAAAATCTAGGTACAAATTGCCCATGCAGTCATACATCGATGAATTTGCAGAGTTTTCAAAATCATTTGGAGATTCCAAGGAAGGGGATAGTGAGACAAAATGAAAAATAAACTAAGATAATAAACTTGCTTTGTGATCTACTCAGTATTTAAATTCTTTAGAACAGAGCTCTTCCAGCCACCGCCATTCCACATTGCTTTCATGCCACCGGCCTGGTTCAGCCTCCTCTTCCCAGTACTTTTAAATGAGGTTTTCAAAGGCTGTACCAGTTTCCTTAGGCATTTTCCGAGCAAACTCACATGGAATACCATATCTAAGATTTTTATTTAGATATTTATAGACTCTTCTCTGTATCAATTTCGCTCTTTCAGTCTCTCTATCATAAACACTCTACCAGGTAACATTCTTTTTTTTTTTTTCATTCCCCAATACAATACAGTTACATTTCAAGTTGAAGAAACTGAAAAGCCTACCCACACTGCTTTTTGAATGGAACAAAATGTCACAACAAAAAAGACACACTGGAGAAACACGAACAGGGTGCAGTGTCATAGGAAAATCCAGAATGTGGAGGACAGCAAGATGCCAGAGGGTTCCCTGCAGCTACCCCTGGAACACAAAAGATGCTACTCTGGTGCTCTGAAAGGGTATGTCATGTCTCACACAGGAGCTCCGTTCAGTGGGACTAAGAGTCAGGTACCCAAATCAAGACAGGAAGGAAGAGAGAGAGACAAAGGCGAAATATAGAGTTGTAGTGATTGGGCTGAATTGATGACTCTAGACAGAGCCATGCACACAGCAGGCAGGGGTTCTAACAAAGATGACCCTCTTCTGGAGGGACTTGCCCCACTCCTCCACCATCAAAGCCTTCCCCATCTGTGAGTCATTGCTGAGATCCAGCCTTCCCTCTAGCTGTTGAAGCTGCCTAACCTCTCCCTCTGACAACTGATGAACTTATTTTCCACACTAGGGGTTCTCAACTGGGGAAGATTTTGCTGCAGTCATCACATCCATCATAAAACCATTCTAGCCCCCCACTCCACCGCTTCCCTCCTAGTGTGTGGGTCTCTTAATGGACTGCCTCCTAATTGATGGTTCCCAGACTATATTGCCCTGGGGCCGAGGGCCAGCTCCCTAGTGCTGTCACTGCATTTAGCCATTACTTCCCCAGCACCTAGCAGAGTGTGGGCTGCCAATGGTGTTTGTTGAACTATCAAAAGGGAAGACGTGTGTCCTCCTGAGATGAAGAAAAACCATGGTTAAAGGGGCCAACATCCAGCCATGACAGCACCAATGCCAGATAGCCTCCCATCGAGTTGTGTCAGGCAGGTGCTCAGATGGCAAGGCCCGCATCCCTGAAGGCTTACCTTCCTGGGAGAAAGAGGCAGCCCCTGAGTGCTCCTTCAGAACACTCCTACTCTTCAACTCCATGTGAATTTCCAAGTACTCATTTCTAATAAGATAAACGGCATTTAAGGTTGCCTCTAGATGCCAGTTTTGAAGGTGATATGAATTGCATAGTCCGTCCCAAAAACACATTGCCAAGATGCAGTATTTCTTTTTATGCCTATTCTGCCTGATGGCAAAATGCAAAAACAAAACCTAAAAGTAGTCAGTCCAGGATGGAGAGATTTGCTTTCTCAAGCCCATTTCCTGAGGGATTCAGGTTTATGGGACTATGGCGTTGAGCACTGAAATGTTCTCTCTTGCTGATTCCTTGCCCTGCCTGGCTGGGGTCAGTGTGAACTTCACAAGTCCTACCAGAAATTTGGGTAAGAGCTAGTCCTGCCTGGTTCTACTTTCTCCTGGTTCTAGATGCGTTTGCTCCAGTTAGTTCTCTCCTTATCAGGATGTTAGTGAAAGAAAACAACTGTGTTCCTCCAGTAATGGCCACCGGCTTGTCTGCAGAATCCCAAAACCTCCTGAGGGACTATGTTAACTTCTCTTCCTGGGTCCACCTGATTTCAAAGGCAAGAACTTCCCAGCGCCATGCCTCCATCAACCTCCCCATCGAGAGCCTAGCATTCTTGTCTAACTTTCCCCCCACAGGCTAGGTAGACAGCCCAGGTAAGCTTCCTTTGTTTAGAAAGCCCACCAAAAGCCTTGGAAGGAGGGGCTTTATTGTGAGCCAGGCAGCCAATCCAGCATCAGAGTCAAAGATCAATCACTCCAGAGGAAGTTTGGAAAAGCTCCTCTCACTGGGCGAAAACTTGAATGGGACGGGAGTAAGTCTGCGGTTAAAATCCCCCCTACTCCCTTACCTATATGGACTCCATCTCTGGATCCCCTCCCAGACAGCGTGGAAGCTCTGTGTTCACTCTCACTCCTCTCTCTCTCTCTCTCTCTCTCTCTCTCTCTCTCTCTCTCTGCCTAACAAATCACTTTTCTGCAAAGCTCTTTGGTTCCGATATTTACCTGAATCATATCACCATGCCGCCAGGGTCCTCCTCCCCATTCTTGGGTGAGTGAGTCCCAAGGACCTGGGAAAACACATCCGATCGGGGAACAGTGAGTGTTGTTGGGACAGCCCTGTAGCCCCGCTCCTGTCATCTGGTTACACTCCCACTTGGATGATCTGGCCATGGCAATGCACTGAGGTTCAGCTGCATTTTACACCTCAGCCCTGGTAGGGACCCTCCTGTTTCACTGAGATGCTCCTCCACGGGAAGGGCCCTCCTTTCTTGTACACTCTTTCTCCTTCAGCTAACTTTTAGACCCTGCTTCTGGAAACTTGCTGAGACCTTTGAGCTGACCGCAACTGTCTCCAACATGGATTGCCACTTTCCTCTCTGAGCTCAAGCTTAAAGCATGCAAGCTTCCATCAATTGCAGCCCCAGCTCACCCCAGGTCTCCTTCCACTTCAAACCTGCTTTTCCTTCTTCCTATCCTAGGCTTGTTTTCTCTGCTGGAAGAGGGGAGGAAAAGATGAGTGGAGGGACCTCTTGAGTCTATTTGCATTCTCCTGGTGATCTTTTCTTTTACCTTCACAAGTGACTTTTGAACCTAGAAGTCAAGATTCTGGCAGGCTTCTTTACTGGTATGTTTTAGATAATTTCTTATACTCCTGCCCAGAGCAACAGGCTGCTCCTAATTGCATAAAACAATGTTAATCAATGTATAATGAAAACAAGTGTATAATCTTATGACAGTCCAATTTATGTAAAGTGCATAAATATTGTTTTTTTTAAAGGCCTTTGTTTTTTTTAGTTTGCTTTATCGTCTAAAATGTTCTTCTCTTGACTGACCTGTGTGAAGCTTTTAAATGAAGCTGGCAGGTATCTTGGGCTCTGGTGGTTTGTCCCATTCTTCAGGTGAGAAAAGAGAAAGCCCAAAAGAAGGAAGGACTGATGTCTTCAGGTTTTGGCACCATGGTCTAGGGAAAGACTCACAGCACCTTAGGGCTGTTGTAGCACTGTTTAAGCACAATGGAACGGTTAACATACGGATTCTAGAAACTTTGCTAAATGGGAAATAGCTTTTAAAGACAAAAACCAAAAGAGATTTTTTTTTAAAGATATATACATCTCCTGGTATTGTTTTAAAATAGTTCTTAATCTATGAGAGGGAAGTTGAGACTTGGCTCATCAATCTCTTTCTTTACTGTTAAACAAGAGGACAGTGAACACTGCCCTCCTTATCCCAGCATGGTGTTAAAAGGATCAAGTGAGAAAACAAATGTGAGACACCCATCTAAAATCAGGAAATTCTTAGAGGTCTCTGTGCCGGTGTTATCTGCAGGGATTTGCTGGAGTTCTATGTTTTTCTTCCTTGCACTCTGATCTTTGCATTTCTACTTCATGAACGCAGCAGAACAGGGGTCAGCCCTCTCCGTGAACTTGATGGCCAGCTCCTCTGAACCTCAGGCCTGACCCTCTGACCAGCACTGGCCTTGCTGCTGCTTTGAATCCATCTCAACACTTCCTCTGCAGCTGACTTCCTGGATCTTCACTCATTATGATTCTCCTGTGGACTGTCCCCTCCATATGAAGAATTATTTTAACTAATTACTTGCCTTTTAAGATCTTAAGAGGCCAGAATAGATACCCTGTGATAATAAAAAAAAATAAGCTTATAGGTAATTTTGTTAATTTCATGTGATGACACTAAACATTTTCTTGTGATTGAGTGATTTACTTGGGCAAGGGAACAATTTATGAAAATGCCATTTTCCTTTTACAAAAAAAGGCAACTTGCAAAAATATCAGGCAATTTAACCTTCTCATATTTTCCTGACTTGAAATGGTTCTTAAACCTAGGTAGGTCTGAATACAAGAAATTCGCTTTTTTGTGTGTGGGTTGAATCTTACAGATTTATTCACAAATAATAATTCAACACCAATTTTAGAAAGAAAACCTGATGCTAGGTATTGTGGAGGTTATAAGGATGTTAAAAATAAAATCCAAAGCAACTACTTTTTAAGTAAAACTAGTTTTTTAAAAATTAGTTTTAAAAGGCTTCTCATAAATATTTGCCTTAATGCTCATAAAAAAATCTTGTGACATAGTTATTATTGCTATCGTCATTTTATAAATAGGAAATTCAAGGCTCACTTTTTCAGACCTTGGATCAAAAATCCCAGAACCTCTGACTTTAAACTCTAAATCCTTCTCTTTACACAGTATGTAGATGTTTGCTATGCAGGAAATAAGTATGTCTAAGAGGATCAAATGCAAATTGTTATTGGGTCTTTCTAGGGAGCAGGTACTTTTTATTGGAGTGATTGGAGAGAGTATAATTGAATAAGTTGTCAATCCAGCTGATCCCAGAGAAAGGGAGAGATTTTTTGGCAGCATAGGGAGAGTAAGGAAGGGGAAGTTCAGGGAGAGGGAGAGGATAGGCGAGCAGAAGCACAGAGGGGAAGAGAAGCTAAGAATTTTTAGGGAATAGCAATTGGAGCAGCTTTCGTTAAGGTGGTACCCCTGAAGAAAACAACAACAGCAACAAAAAATTAGCAATAATTCAAAAGATGGGTTGTACAAGACCTTATGACTGGACCAAGGGATTTAGGCATCTTTCAGCGCTGAGTGGAATCCACTGTGTGTGTGTTTCTGACAGTGTGGTGGTGGTTTCAAATGAAGACGGAATGATTACGCTTGTGTTTCAAGGTTTTTAGTCAGGTCTTAATACAAGCCAGACTTGCAAAGAGAGAGGCAAGAATTAAACAGTTGCAAGAGAAAACTATAAAGTTGTCAGAGTGGTCCAAGAAAGAATTAATACAGCAATCATAGGAAAGGGGGATAAAGGCAAAAATATGAGAAATGCAATAATAATAAAACTAAAAAGCCTTGACAATTTGTAGAAGGTTGAAGATGGGAGAAGAATGGAAATCCTGCATTTCAAGCTTGAGCAAGTAGAAGATTTGTTCATGCTATAAATAGATACGATATTAAAGAAGAAAAGCTTTCTGGAACCCAGAAATGTCTAAAGATAAAGGAAATAAAAACAAAAATAACTAACACATACTTGCATGCCTACTGTGTACCAGGTGTTGCTAAGCCCAACTTTTAATTAATTTAATTTAATTCTTACCCCAACTTTTTGAGCTAGGTAATATGGCACCTATTTTAAAGATGGGAACACTGAAGCAAGGAAAGTTTAAAGAAGTTGTTCAAGGTCACACAGCTGTTAAGGGAGGGAGGGAGAGGGAGACCAGGCTGCCTGGTCCCGTAAGTTGTGTATGAGCACCATACTCAGCTGCCCTTCCGTGATGAGCCTTGTCCTGAGCATGCTGCTTTACTGTGCCCTGGAACAACCAGATGAAGATACATAATGAGAGTCAAACCCAAGGTGGAAGCTTAGAAGAGCAACCAAAGCTATGGGTTCATGTCTGGAGGGCATCTGTGTGGAGATGGCAGCTGAATAATGGAGGAGGTGAGACAACACGGGAGAGAGAGGAGAGGCAGGAAGAAGAGGTGAGAAATGGGGGGAAAGGGAGAAAGGATGAGAGAGAAAACAGAATAGAGCTTGAAGTGTCTGTATTTAGTGGGTGAGAAAGAGAAGGAATCCGAGAAGACCAAAAGCGAGCAGTCCACCCAGGAAGACCTCTGGGTGAGTTTCAAGTGCAACCCCGATAGTCTGAAATGAGGAAGATCAGTCAGGCAAGGAGCTATCCAAGTAAGAAACGTTGGTAAAGCCCAACTAGTGACTCTACACATGGTGGAAAACATGCCAGGAAATGTGGGTAAAAGGTATGGCTTCATGGGAGGAACACACCACGACTTTGAACTCCATCTCCACCTGCCGTCACCTCACTGCCCTTTCCATAACCAAGCAGTAGCAGGAAAAACAAATCGCCATACACCCTAGTGGGGCTCAGTATTGAAGGGAAACATTCATGTATATATCTTGCTGAGCTACTTGCAGAATTCAGAGATAAACGACAAGGTCCTTGCACTCGCTTTTAGTAAAATAGTCTTACGTAAATAATAAACCTGAATAACTTTATTTTTGAAGTTTATTTGTCTCTTTCTTTCCTTTTCTCCTTTCCTTCCTTTTTTACTTTCTTCTCTCTTTCTGCTCTTTTTCCTTCTCTCTCTCTTCTTTCTCTCTTTCTCTCTTTCTCTCTTCTTTCCCTCCCTCCCTCCCTTCCTTCTTTTCTTCCTTCTTTCCTCCCTCCTTACTTTCTTTTTTTTTTTGTACAGGTGGGTCTCCTTATGTTTTTCAGGTCTCACACTCTTGGGCTCAAGTGATCCTCCAGCCTGGGCTTCCTAAAATGCTGGGATTACAGGTGTGAGCCACTGTGCCCAGCCTCTTTCTTTTTCTAAAGGAGGGGAATTCAAGGCAGTGAATCATTTTGCACCTTTATCTATGGACTTCATCACAGTGCTCTAAAGAGTAGCCAGTCTATGTCTAGCTGGCTGAGACAGGGTTCCACATACAGTACTTCCAGTAATTCTGTCCATATGCATGGAGCATTTCACTTCTACAGCTCTAAACTCACTGCTGAAAGTACCCATCAGACTAAAGCAAACATGCTTATTAATCATAAATAAGAAGCACCACACACAGCAGCAGAACAAAGCAGGACTGGGCTGATCATGTCCTAAGTCTATCTACTTAAAATTTATACCTCCATGTTATTCCTCTGAAAATATTTTGATTATGTTAACTTCTGAAATGAAAGAAAGTATAATTCTTCTGTTTGATTTATTCTCTCCTTTGTCAGTCTTCTTGGCAATAAGAGGCTTGATATTGTTCTGGGGGAAAAAAACAGAGGGAGGTGGGGTGGTGGCCCAATTTATAAGCTTCTGGAAACTCTTTGCCACAAATCAAACCTTTGAATCATTCTGCAGGATGAGGACGCTCATGTATTTCATTGACATGAGGGGAAGAGCAAGCCCAGATTTAACTAATCCATTCTGTATAGAGTCATGTTAAGTAATACAATTATTTATCCTGAGCAGTCAAGAGGGAAGACTTGTTAAATCTAAAACAAAAGTAGCACATGTATATGCTTAGTTTGGTTTTTTTCAAGATTTCTCCAAAGGCTACAAATTGAACTTGGCCTAGGAGTGCATTTTTGAGCAGTCTTTTTTTCCTTAAAGTGCTTTTCTGCTTTAAAGAAAATCTATTGACAGAAATAAGTTTCTTCTTCTTATTTTTTTTTTGAAACAGGGTCTCCCTGTTACCCAGGCTGAGTGCAAGTGGCATGATCACAGCTTACTGCAGCCTTGACCTCCCAGGCTCAGGTGATCCTCCTGCCTCAGCCTCCTGAGTAGCTGGGACTACAGGTGTATGCCACCATGCCTGGCTAATTTTTGTATTTATTCTATAGATGAGGTCTCACCATGTTGCTCAGGCTGGACTCGAACTCCTGGGCTCCAGTGATCCACCCACCTTATATGCTTCTTAATCTTTATAGCCATCTTTCTCCTTTCTATAAAATAACAGACAAGATGCTGTGTTTACACAGACATATGTACCAGGTACACATGGGTAATGAGATAGGATGTCCTTACTGACCTTTTTTCCACATAGATTGAATGCTCCTTGCACTTCCAAGCTCTGTATATTCCCCAGTAAAGGCACTTATAATATTGTATGAAATAATTTCTCCTCTACTCAATTGGGAGTAATAGATCAAGGGTAGTTTTAGATGCACTTTACATTCCTGTTGCCTATTGCAGGGTAGCTGCTCAATAAGTCTTTGTTGGCTCAATGAATGAATAAATGAAAGAATGTTTCCCTAAACTGCTAGCAACTCTCATGTTATGTATATTAGAAGCAGAATTTTTTTGACCCTAGTTCTTAGTCCTTTTTCTTTTAGCAAAAAAATTTAGAGCTCTTGTACCTTGAGCAAAAGTAGCTGAAAATAATATGATTTATAGTCAGAATTTTTCAATGAATTTTATAATAGAGTAATAGAAAATAATCAAAACAGGTGAATGGCATCTTACAGACAACAGAAAATACAGGTTCTCCCTAAAATGAGAATACTAAAACCAGAAATCTCTGAAATTTGAAACAGTTGGAATTTTGGGTCCTTTTCGACCTTGAGAATTCTTTGAACAAGGAAATATAGAGGTTTGCCCTAAAGCATGGCAGTTCCTCTTAATGATGTGACTCTTCAACTTTCAAAATGATCTGTCGTCAAGATCTATAAGCCAATCTGAAGTGGATTTTATGTCAAGGTTGCGATTATAGATTGTATTATCTTGACTTTACCACCTTTTCTCTCTTGTGTGCTGTATCGATTTGAACTATAAAGAAAGGTTAACATATATAATTAACATTATTATGCTTCATCCAAATCTCACAGTTTCCAGCTTTTTTTTTTTTTTTTTCAAAATTGGATATAAAACTTGAAAGCATAAGAACTCTTGGAGACTGCATAGCACAATTTTTATGAATTTAAGTGCCCTGTTGACTACCTCTCAAGTGTCTGTGCATCTATGTTTGAGTACCTCAAGTCCCAGGGGATTCACCATCTCTTAGGCAGTCCATGATCTCTGCACAAGGCCTTGTTGGAAGGTAGCAAAGACGTACCTATCAGAAACATTTATTGATTTGCCCATCATATTTGTCCACTTGAGGCAATACAGGCCACGTTGAATTCCTCTTCTCAACAAACACACACACACACACACACACACGCACGCACAACCATTTGGAGGTTTAAGGTTTAAAAGAAAGCTTATTTGTTAAGTCTGTGCTGCCCATCTGTTCTGCAGGCTAATCTTTCCAGTTCTGTTCTCCATCCCTCAGGTAATGTCAACTTGAGTCATTTTATTGTCCCAGCAATTCTTCTCTGAGTGTATTTCAATATGTCCATCAAGTGCCATTTCATATGTGGTAACCTTTCCTGAACACAGTTGTTTTCAGTATATGTTGACCAGTCCAACATAGAGGAAGAAGTAAGATGGCATCCATCATTCCATTAATGCAGCCTATGGTAACATTACCTTTTTGAAAGTCATTCATATTGAGATTACTATTGACTATTTAGAGATGTACTGTTACTAAGCTTATAGCCCTCTGATGATTTAACTGTACAGTTGATTTTGGAACAATGCCAGAACTTACATTTATTTCTTTTAAATCATTTAAAAATACATATTTAACAACTTTCTTTGGGTGAAACATTTTCAATTGAACCATACACTATTCTCAAATAGGAGATCATAGTTCTATTCTCTTGATTCACACTATTGGCCAAAAACTCGAATAGCTCCAAGGCCACAAAAGAGGCATGTACAATGCCACAAAAACCGTCTTCTGGTTGGCAGCAATATTCCTTTGGGGACAATAATTCAACCAAGATCTAATCCACCACATTGTACTGGCATCCAGACTACAGTTCCCCACATTTTCCACTAGAGTAAAATGAGAAACCTTATGAAAGGTTTCCATATGCTAAAGCCCTAAAAGAAGGTTTTATCAAAAATCAAGACAGAGAAAAATATATTATTTTGTTGTTCAAGCTGTGTGTATTGGGTTACAGCCCCCAACACCCCAAAATTTATGCCCACCTGGAACCTGTGAATATGACCTTACTTGGAAATAGGGTGTTTGTAGCTATAATCAAGTTAGGATGAAGTCACCCTGGATTAGAGTTGGTTCTAATCCGCTAAGAGTTTTGTATACAGACACAGACTCAGAGAAGATGACCCAGTGAATATGAAATCCTGCAATTTGTAGAGCCTCATCTGGATACTTAAGAGAGACCCAGAAGTCATTCTTTACTCTGATCTTATGGTCATGGATATGAACTTCCTTTCCCTCAGCAGCACTCACTAAATACAAAGCAAGTTTTCTGGGAACCCTCTCTCAACCTCACCTTTCTCTGCATTTCACACTGCAAATAATTGATAGCCAAAGTTTCAGTTAGGTGGGTCAGGACCAGCTCATGTGTGCATACCAGAAAGCATATGCCCCAGCGGCACATGGGTATCCTTTTCAGTAATCAACTTCATCGGCGAAAGTCAAGTCATTTTCTGCTGAAAAGTGAGTTGTCAAATCTTGTCTGTCTTCTAACAGGTCTTTTCACTGGAATGCCACACATAGCCATGCAACAGTCACTCTAAAAATAGAGCTTCTTCATCTTTTGCACCAATGTAACATATCAACTTCACTAAGAACACATGACTTTCGGGGCCGGGCGCAGTGGCTCACGCTTGTAAACCCACACTTTGAGAGGCCGAGGCGGGTGGATCACGAGGTCAAGAGATCGAGACCATCCTGGTCAACATGGTGAAACCCCGTCTCTACTAAAACTACAAAAAATTAGCTGGGCATGGTGGCGCGTGCCTGTAATCCCAGCTACTCAGGAGGCTGAGGCAGGAGAATTGCCTGAACCCAGGAGGCGGAGGTTGCGGTGAGCCGAAATCGCGCCATTGCACTCCAGCCTGGGTAACAAGAGCGAAACTCCATCTCAAAAAAAAGAAAAAAGAAAAAAAAAAAAAAGAACACATGACTTTCACGTGATTTTTTGAGCTAAACCTCCCCTTTCCATTGCAGGCAGAGAGCGTGACCATATCAGTGTCTATCAACAAAATGACTTGCATTCCAGGTGCTAACTGATGCCAGCAACCTCACAATCTCAGAGACCCTGGCCTGAAAGTGAATTATGACTTTGGCTCCTTCTGGGCCTAACCATCTATACGGCTTGCAAATGGATACTTGATGAATGGTACCGTGGAGGATGTCTCTTCAACCCAAAGGAGTGATGGGAACTTCAAACATTTCCCTGCTAAAAAAAGAATTGTGTGTGGTCTTCCCTCAAGCACAATCACATACACACATATTGAGTAATGGGGGCTATATGTGCATTGCACAAGGAAACTTAGAGGAGGAGAAACTTCATAGAGAAGAAAGGATACCATTTAGCAGTCTTTAGCACAGGTGATCTAGCAAATGAGTCCCCTGAAACAGCTTACCAGCTCACTCCACTATAATAATATTTCAATTACCTGAGACCTAGAAGAAAACAATCAACTGGCCAAAAATAATAATGCTTGGCCCCAAACGCATGTCAAATGCAGCCTCCTGTCCTTGAGAGAAATGTTTCCCATTTCTGCAAGTACAGAAAACACTGAAGGGCATCCCTGTTTCAAAGACAAGAGAGCATTTGAAGGAACAAAGCGTTAAAAGCAGCTGACTAGGAGAACCCTTTGTTTGGGAAAGCAACCAGCAGTTCTGCCAACAGTGCATATGAATGGGATTATGGGATCATAGGAAGCCGTGATTAAATGGAATATGTGCCCAAGAAGGAAATCCACTGAGGGAGGATAATCCATATGCTATAAATTTAGACCTATGGCTGAGAATATAAGATGGAGAAATTGTCACCGAACCTCACTATAAAATTTCATTTGTAATTATGAAAGTGGCACAGATGTGGAAAGGAGGAGGTAGGGGAGAGGCAGGTGATACATTCCCTGCCTGGACACAATCTCCTCAAATGACACCTGTTTACCCATTTCTAAAATGTAAGATGTTGACATGACAGAACAGCTATCAGAAGAAGCAGTGTGAAATCAATCCTTAAATACGTTCAGAACAAGATTGATGCATCAGGAGTTAGACTGTGAAACACACAGAAAAGGCAATCAAAGAGGGACATGTTTTTACAGGCCCTCCCGTGATGTCCCAGACCCAAGCCCTGCCTTGGGAAGCCATGTATGGCATCTTTCCTCTGTACTGTCATGCCCTGGTGTTAGAAGTTGCCACTTTTCACCATACCCCAATGTAGTATAATTTATTTATTTATATTATTAGATAGTAAGCAACTTGAGGGACCCTCTTTCCTTATCTATCTCCTCTTATTAGCATTGCTACCTAAATAAATTCATTGTTGAATAAGTGAATGTATATACAAAGTAGTAGGGTGCTAAATTCTCCAAATAAGGCATTGAGTAATCAATTTAAAAATCTTCAATTTTATAGAAAATAATAGAACTTGAAGTGTTTTATTGTCTTTATCACATCATCCTACAAAAAGAACCATCAGTTAAAATTAAGCAACATCTGATGATTCTACCCAGTCATCAGATCACCTCAATCAGAAAATATGTAACTAGGAAATTCTAAAAGCAAAGATTATCAAAATAAATTCATTTGTCCATTTCAAGGTACTTATAGAACCATGGAATAAAGAACCCACTATCCTCCATCTCCTTAATGCAACCAATAGTTTTAGACTGAACTGAAATAATTCCAGTTGACAAAAATCTCACTCACTTAAAATAATCTGAAAAAAAAAATTGTGTATAGCATTGACCAAATAACTTCAATTCCAATAACAATTCCTAAGACATTACTAATAGATGTGGACAAATCTTTGTGAACAAAGATGTTCACTGTATTTCTATTTATAATGGCAAAGAAAAAAGAAAAGAAAAACACAGTTGGAAATTGATAAAATAGGAGTTATTCAATGGAACGTGATATAGCCAGTAAAAATATATTTATTCAAATTGTATAATTCCATTGGAAAACACTAATAAGGTAGGATTCATAAAACAGGAAAATGAAAGGTTACATACCCAATGTGCTCTCTAATGAATTGAGGAAAGGAAGGAAGGAAGGCAGTAAGGAAGAAAGGAAATAAGGGAGGGAAGGAGGGTGGAAGGGAAGAAGGAGGGGAATAAGTAAGGGCAAAATATTGAGTTTCATTTCTTTGAACTTTTCTGGATATGTTTATAATGAACGAGTACTATTATAGTAATCAGAAACATTAATGATACATTTGCAAAAAATAAAGTTGAAAACAAGAAAGAATTACAGGAGAAAGAGTCCAGTTTTGAGACCCCTCTCCCCACAAATCGCTGTTATACTTGTCACTTGCATGTTATAATTTATCATGTATTTCTAATTTACTTTCATAATTATCTGAAAAATAGCAGCGGTTTTCTGTTAGGTTACTTTTATGTCAATTTGCCAATCAGTAAAAGGGACAGTATATGTTTATTTTTAGTATGACTAAAAACTAAGAAACTGGGTACCTATAAATTAAGAAACTAAGAAATTAAGCTTATAAGGTTTAAAATGTTCCTTTAAGTAGCATTTAAACAGAGAACTTGGCTTTTAGAGGGCAGTGTATGCACAATGGATGATATAACTTAAATAGAATTGGCTACTCAGAATGTGATTACCATCCATAAAGCATTGGTGACTTAATTTGAAATAAGTATTTGATAGAGAATTATACTTCAACATACTGAGGATATTGATAAATATCATATTTGTTACCTGAATTAGGTCATCAGGGACAGAATTCAGAAAATGGAGAAACACATTAGAAACCTTTAACAGTACTCTTAAGTGCCTTTGAGATGGGCATCTCATTAATATTCATATCAAACTATGTAATATTTATTAAAAATTCATTTGTGTCAACATTTGGTATCGACATTGTAGATTAAACAACACACTTGTAAACTCAAGGTCCTCTCTGCCCAAAAAGAAGTATTCTCAGCATTTCCTATTTTGGCTTCTGTGTAGTCTTTGGAGTGCTTTTGACATGGCTGAGCTTTTAAAAATAATCGTACCTGTCATACGAATGAAGCCCAGTTAAGTATAAACATTATGTTCTATAGACGGTTCAACATTTCAAGGCTGTCTGGATAAACAGGTTGCACAGGCCTACATACTTTCAGGGATTTTGTTCTTCTAACTTAAAAAAAAAACTAGGTCAAAATATCTTACCTACAATTATGAAGACTATTTGCAGAACCCAAGATATTCTTTAGGGTCTGTTAAGCAATAAAAAATGAAAATAATTGGAATGTTACCTATCACATGTACAAAACTTCTGGACAGCTGGTTATATACTTTCATCCAAAGGGTCAGATTTGAGAAAATACATTGGCATGATATATTCAACTTTGGTGTATTATTTTCAGTTTGGTTGAAAACAGTTTTTTAATACAATAGATTCCTTCAGATTATAAATGCAATAAAGTTTCCTCTTAGAACTGATGGAAAGGCCAAATGGTAACTTTCATGTGGTCCCTTCTTAAAGGGTTCAAAGAGAAAAGTACAAATATATTTTCTCTGAGAAATATGACTGATAAGAAGATATTTGTATCCACTGAACTACACAGGGTTAGGAAATTGACTATACTTAGAACAATCAAAGGAGTTACTGAGACCGTGGAAACAATCCCAGATCCACAGACTGACTGCACCTTCGAAGATAAAACAGCCGTTATCTGACAACCAAGACATTTTGCAGATTAAAGTAATCGAACTCTGTGTTTCAGTTTTCAAAAAATATTTCCTGTGGACTTGTATCTGAGTCTTTGTTAAAATGCTAGATGAAACAGTTTTCTACCTTTTGTAGCCACAAAATGTTCATCCAGCCTGATTTGTTTAAAACAATACCAAAAAGAACAGGATATTCCTTACAGAGATAGTCAAAGAAGAAAGGCTCCACAATTTCTCTTGGCATGATTATAACATCTCAAAGTCTTAACAGCCATTTTTTCTAAAGTATAAAATGATACATCCTCATAAAGTTTATGCCCATGTCATCCCTTTCAAAGTTTAAGGCCAGCTATTCGGTATGGCTTTATGAATAATACAATTATGGCTTTCCTCCCTTCTAGGCCTTATTGTAGCCAAATGGCTTTAGTCATTTTCATGGGACAGATTTTCCAATGTCTCTATTATTACTCTGAATTCACCATCTCACACTTTTACCACCGGGCATTATATATCACATCCATGCTCTACCCAATGGAAGAATAATCATATGTAGAATAGTATATATGATGATCATTCTCCATTGGGTCCAATTTACAATCTGTTTCTCCCTTTTTTCTTTCATATATTTTGTTCTGCTCATTCAAAATCTGATTAGAAGCTAAGACATTTTCACATCCAAATGCTCTTCCTATCACTTACACTGTCATCACCATATATTAAAAATAGAAGACAGTATGAAAGGAAAGCAATAAAAGACACTCAGTGAAAAAGCTCTCGCACTTTGAAAAACAAACATAATTTTTTTATATAGGAAAACAGAACTTAAACCTCTTTTCATGTTTGAAATCCTGACAATCAAATAGCCGCCACATTAAGACTTCACAAGCATTAAGTCTTATATTAGCCATGGTTAGATGTAAATAAACCCACCATAAAAACCAGTCTAGGCAAAAACACACTGTAATTTTTTTTTTTTTTTTTTTTGAGTAACTTAGTTTTCTAAACCACAGGAGCTGAGAAGCAGCTGAACTTCACTAAATCAGACAATACCAAAGTGGATAAACATCCGGGCTCTGTATCTTTTGTGATGGTGCGCTATATCTTGTTTGATTCTCTGCACATTTGTTGTTTTATCAGCAAGGATATTATCATTTTATGATCTCAGGTGGTAACCTACCACAAGCATAAATTACGGATGGGACCTGTGCAGACATTGGGAGTTCCTTGCTAAATTTTTATTATTCCTTTTTATTCTTCATTAGCAAAACCCCTACACTGCAGGGGTAACAATCTACCCAACTACAAGAGAACACGTCCCAGGCCCCCATGCAGGAAGAAGGAGCAATTACGATGTAAGTAGGAGGCACTGATTGCCAGCGTGTGGGCTTTCAGGAAAATTCTCTAAAGGTGCCTGACTTGGCAGGTGCCCTTTTGCCTTTCCCTCTCCGCCTTCTTGCTGTCTGCACTCCCCATCAGTCATATTGTGACCTGAAGTGACTTTGAGAGAGAAGCCATAAGATAAGAATGGTGGAATGGAAGGGAAAAGGAGTGCAGGCTCCTGAGGGCATCAAGGAGTCATCCATATCAGCTCTAATTCGCCTTCCTATGCAGTTCATGTTACATGGGAGAAAGATAAATCCTTTTCTGTATAAGTCATGATATTTTAGCTGTCTTACTCGCAGGTGTACACAGCTCCTAATTGATGAAATAACCTTATTATTTAGTGAATTTGAAGGAGGCTGCTGACCCCAAATCAGTAACAGATTAGTCTTAAATTAT
The DNA here is from genome assembly GCF_001604975.1 of Cebus imitator. Classification (NCBI taxonomy): domain Eukaryota; kingdom Metazoa; phylum Chordata; class Mammalia; order Primates; family Cebidae; genus Cebus; species Cebus imitator. Next base: position 4,531,071 of record NW_016107410.1, read on the forward strand.
TTTTTCATTAGTAAAAATTAGTTGGATAATGCAAACACAATTTTTAATTGGCCTTTCTTGTTTAAAATAAGTACATATTTCCCAGATACTTGGCCAAAGAAAAGTAAAATTTACGAGTCCAAGTAGTGTCAAATCCACAAATTTAACCACCTTTCTCTGAGCAGCTACATAGCTGCTTATGAACTTACCAGGACTGTTGGATATGTCATAGGTGTAACAAGATCTTTGTATTTCCATTTCTGCCCTGTCTAACCAATGTCTTTCATTAACTACTTCATAGCTATGAGCTTCATCTATAATGTCCTGCATTCATAGCAATGAGGCCCAGGAGAGAGTAGTGCGTAAGTCAGGACAAGGATGCATCGTATTTCATACAAAAAGAGGACTTGAGAGGTATGTGATGAAGACAGAGATTCCATCTGACAAACTGATTCCCATGTGGCCGGCCTGGAGACAGGGGAAACTGAATTAAATAGTTTCTGATGGCTTTATCCAGGCTAAGAGTTCAATGATCTTTGTAAACCTCCATTAATCATGCAATCATCTTTCCATTTTGGAACTGAATTTATAGCATTTTATGATAATGGCTTCTAGTGTCCGCAGAGCCAAAGCTAAAATATGACCTCAAAGAGTCACTCCTTCCCTTGGTGAGATATCAAATCCTGTCACTGAGAACTCTTTCTCATTTCATGTGAAGAGAAAGATGCCCACAGAAACACACCTACACAATTTCTAAGGCAGAATAGCAAAGCAGCCTTAATCTGCATATTTCAAAATTTGACGCTTTTAAAGGATTTTACAGCTGGCTCAAGGATACGTGTAAGATATTTAAGATAGGAAGAGAAGTTTTAAAGTATTTTTAGAGAGTCTGAAGGAACAAAATCTATGGAAATGGTTTCATTCACAACAACCAAAATTAGCACTCATGAGTTGCCAAGTAAAGAGAGGTACAAGGCAACTCAAATAGCATTCATTTGTGTAACTTGAAAAAGGAAATCCATTCTTAAAGGGCCAGTTTTTCTTCTTCTCCCTTTTTTTAGATTGAATGGGTAAATCCAAATCCATTTTTCTAATCTTTTCATGCTATGCATAATAATTGGTTATACAAATAAAATGGTACACAATTTTTAACAATTCTATTAAAGACAAAAGTTAAACATGATTTTCTCCCCCTCTTTGTTTAAATTAGTGTGTGAGTGTGTATGCCCTTTCCCACCACTTTCTGTGATTCAGCCTTGATGATAGGTCTCTGTTCCCTTACACTGTAGCCAATAAATCTGTTATGAGCTTAGCTGCCATGTGCAACCATGCCCGGAGGCTATGTTAAAAATTCTGAGTTCCATGAACATCAGCAAAGTTTTTGTTCAGCTTAAGCTGAACAAACGGAGTTAAAGACAAACTTTATTGAGTTTGGAATGGGACCATCCATTGTCACTGGACTAGGTACTGACAGGCTACCAGCTAGAGTCACATTTATTGGATTAGCAAAAATCTACTAGCTGTCAGGCAGAGAATAAGGCAGTAGTATTAATCATGTAGAGCATGGGAAGATGAAATTCTTTCAACAGTGAAAGCAATGCTCCTTTCTACCATGAAAGGCTCCATCCCTCCTCCTCATCTCAATTTCAAAAAGCCGTATCCTAAGCATCAAGTGCAATTTAGAAACATGAGCAACATTATGTGTTGGGCATCTAGATGTTTCAGACGTGCAGAGCCAGTGAAAACTTCAAGGGCCCTTCAACATCCTGGCTGCCGTCCAACCAAAACAGATGAAGTTTGGAGTGAGAAATTATTTCCTATCCCCACACTGCACACCTACCTTCTAAGTCCACAATGTGACACTGAGTCCTTTGGATTCTGAGTGTCACCTTTGATAAACTTACCACAGGGGAAAAGCAAGCCCCCAAAAAAGGAAATGAAATCTTTTTACTGTTGTTATATACACCTGCAGAAAAGTTATGACTAAATGTTCCTGGATATTAACAGAACTGCAAGAGGAGAGTCTGGGGAGTGGGAGAGAAATGAAGAGAAGGCTGATAAGGACTCTCGGGGTTTCAGAACACAGGCACAAGGCACAATCTGTTTAAATGGTTAGGCTATCGGTGTTGTCAAATTGAGATGAGGAAGTTATGAGCTGGTCCAGGGAGAACTTCATCTTCATGTAGACAGATACCTCATTAGAAAATCCTTAAAATTGTTTTCTATAACTGAAACAAATCTTGCCTAAGAAAGAGTTGAATCACTGCCTGGCTTGTGAAATCTAAATATGCATCTAGTCCGTTTGGCTCCTGATAGACCGTCCTCAGCTGTACTTGAACTCTTTGCAGTTTGTGTTCTTTCCTCTCTGATGCTAAGCTCATGGCAAGTAGAACTAACAGAAAGCCTTGGTCAATAGTTGTAACATTTGGCATCTGGCTAAGGAAGGATTTTCTTAGCATTTTCCCTCACAAAGCCAGATTCCATGTATGTTTTGTATAATTCTCCCAAATTTATAGAGATGGGGTCATACTTTGTTGCTCAGACTGGTCTGGAATTCCTGGCCTCAAGTGATCCTCCTGCCTTCCAAAATGCTAAAATTACAGGTGTGAGCGAGCACATTTCTCCCAAATTGAGAGGTGAGCCTCAGCAAAGCCCAAGATTTCATGGACTAACAATTTCTCTCTGGTTTATATGAGTGTAAGTTTCTAATACGGCTCTTCTCGGTCCTATCAGAGGAGGGCTATTTAATCCAGGCCTTCCTTTCTCCCATAGTCCCGGAGGTAGACATCTGGTATTATCTCTAAGTGAAATTATACCTCTGTATAAAGAAATATATTATCATAATTGAAAAAATACCATGTGAAGGATTTAACTTTAATTATTAAATGAAAATGCTTAAAATGTGTCCATTTTAATAAACTAGGATCCTCAAAAACTGGAATGGCCTGGATTCTGTTGACTTGATAAAGGCCTATTGAAGTATACTAATCATTACAGACAGCTTTCTATGTGAATCATGAAAATGTATTTAACTCATGATCACACAATGCATGGGTAATTAACAAATATGTAATGAGTCTAACTCCCTGCTCGGGGCACAAGAAGCACACACTTTCATTAGGAAGCACTTTTACATGAACTATTATTCAAATGTGTGTAGGTCCATGCAGAATGAAATGTTCCTACTTTAAATATCAAGTTCAGTGTTATATCTGTTTGATATTTAAAACATTGATAAGTACATTTTCAAAAGACTTAAGTGGAAAAAAAGATAAAACTCACATCTGTTCATTTTTCCTTTACTAGTAAATTAGCAGATAGGAAAAAGGCGTTATTTGTGACTAATGCTTAGTTTTACAAATTATGCTCTGTCTCCATTGGATGCATAAATAAGAGCCCCCACCCACATTTTCCTTTTCTACCCTTCCAACACTAACAAGGAAATTAGCTCACACATATTCACCACCCAATATGGTTTCATTCCTAGTTACATACTTTGACATTCAGCAAAAAGTTCTAAATTGCTCACTTGCCGAGCTGAATCACACAGAGGGCTGAAATTCATCCATTAATGAATTATTGTATTGCCTGAGGTCTGCTTAAAGCTACCTGATTTTAGAATTAATGGCAGAATAAATCTTAAGAGGAAGGCCAATATATTTTAATTTTATGCATATTACCTATTTGAGAAATATATTCTAACACAAGTTTGACTGTAAATATCTTATTACTACTAAGTTTCAAAAGGAGTTCAGAAATATTCACCAATATACTTCATATTGCAACTTTAAATACAATTAAAATTTAATCTACAATTCTGAGCATGGAATAATCGTCGCTCATTTACTAGAATAACACTTAGAAGCAGATGCATATAATGCTCATAAAACCATGAAAGAATAGCCATTAAACATTTAACTAGAACTGTCTGGTACAAACTATGAACTATAACTTAAAATAATTTTATTTTCTTCCTTTAATTACAGAAATAGCACCCAAATCAATTAGAGAGTGCTAAGAAATTTAATCTTGAGGAAAATAAGATTTTTATTAAGGAGGGGAAAATCCTATCTTTTGATACTTTTGTATTTAGACTATTTCCTTTACAAAACAGCTAAATGTAACATCACAATAAAAATTTCACAGGTAAGCCAAAATATAGAATTTGCAACATTTAAGCTAGATTAAAGCATTATTTATAGTTTTCAGAGAAAAGCAAGCTGTCTTTTGATAGAATACAAAGAAGAATCTATTAAAACGATTTTTCTAAATTGGATTTGGAAGAGAATGGGCTCAAGTAACTTTTCTGTTTGGTTGCTAGGAAATCTAAATGTTCTTTCTGAACAAGCAACACAAAGCACTATGTTTTGCTGCAGCCAAAGGGAGATGGGATGGGGCAGGTGAATAGAGAGGGATGGGGAAATGATCGCAGATCTCAGCAATCTTCATGCTGTGCCTATTGGGAGGAAGAACCTCCAAACAGAAACATTATTTCTCTTTGGGAGGTGAAGGCATGGATAAATTTTTCCATTCGTTTTCTGTTGTATTTTATGAGTTATGTAAGTTAAATGAAGATTTTTTTTTTAGAAGTTCTATTTGATTCTTTTTTTAAACCTTCTTGATCAAAACTTCTTAATAGTTTGCTGGGTTTTGCTTCCACTTTCAAGTTTCTCTATTATTTTTCTAACAGCTATGTATTAGAGTAAAGCTAGAGCTTCAATAATTAGAAGCAGAGACTGAATGACCTAAGGTTTATCTGTCTCTCACCTTGTCTTAGTATGAATGGTCTAGATCAGTAGGGCAGATCTCCTTTCTGTACCCATTCAGAGGTCCAGGTCCCTTCCAAACCACTGCTCCACCATCTCCTAGGACACTATTGACATGTGTGTGGTTAAAGCTAGGTTGATGCCCACCTGGGCTCCAGCCAAGTATAAAGAGACAAGAGGGTGCACTGACACATGACTTCTACTTCCATTCTATTTGGGAGATCCTGATGACACAGCCTTGCCTGGTTGCAAAGGGAACTGAGAAATGTGGTCAAGCTAAGTAGTCATCCATCCTACGTAATACTACTATTGTGGAGTAGCTTAAAATTGACTTTATGGGTAGCTACCCATCATAACATGAAACATGAAGATTTCATACTATATGCCTAATATTTCCAATATTAAAGTCTCTGGAAGTCTGACTCTGCTGTATATTTCTTCGGCTTTTCACTTACTGTGTCATGTTTCCCTTTGTGTTTGAGGATTTTTGACCATGAGTTCATGTTTATGTTCTATGGGAATATATGGTTCTGTTCTATGGGAAAATAATTTTGCAGGAATGTTTTGACGTCTGGGTTAAAGTTGCATTATTTCACAGAGAGAATGTATTTGCTTTTGCCTACCAACCCTAAATAATTTAAAAAATGTATTTGCTTAAGTTCTGGTTGGGCCTTATAGGCAAGTTTCCTTGTCGATATCTTCTAGGCAGTACATTCAGTTCCAGCTTTCATCATTCTGGGATTACACTCCTTTTGGTCTCACCTTCAGTGGGCTCTGGTCTTTTTCTGCAGGTCACATCACATCATAAAGTTGTCAGAGTGGAGCCGTAATGGACAGACAGATGTCTTGGTGCTCACTTCCTTTCCAAATTCCTGCTGTTACTTAATTTTTGGCTTCTACAGATTCCTTGTTTTAGTACTGGCTTTGCAAGGAATTTGAAATTATGCTTTTTTGTTTGTTTGTTTGTTTGTTTTAATGTGTGTTGTTTTATATTTTAACCAGCATTTTATTTTTCTTATTGGGAAGACTGGAATCTCTGGTCCAAGATAGCATCAGAAATGGAATTTCCAAACACAATTTTACATGACAATCACGATCATGATTTTAGAGAGATCACCACAAGAACGTGAGAACTAGCATTGCAAGCCTAGAGTTTTACCCCTGAATCTTATCTGTTATGTAATCATACCCAGAACCTGGATTTTTTAATCTGTAAAATGGGGAGAATAATAGCCAATAGCCATGTTACCCATCTCAGTAAATTATGATGATGACGGAATGATAAGGAGCTTTGCAAATTCTTAAACAATATTGCCAGTTGGAATTCAGACTAGGAATCTTACAAGCCACAAATGTAAGAGCATGCATATGTCAATAGCAACAGACATGTTAAAATGCAATGATTTACAAAGCCCTTTTCTGATATCTTCCACAGGCCCCACTCCTGCTGAGCTGCCCCTCTTGTTATTGGTTTCACCTGTGAAACAGTTCACTGGCACTGCTGACTTCACCGAATATCTTCTTTGTACTTCCATCTGCGTTTTATGTGAACTCTGGAGCGATTAGTTGCTAATATCAACATTGGTGCACAGTCTAGGAACATTTATTGCTCCCCTGCTTGGCTTAATGTTTCTGACTTGGTACTATAATATTATTAATAGTCACAGGGTACAATAAAAGAAAATTAAGTGTTTATTTTGTTTAGGCTTTAGCCACTTCACCTACAGCCTTTTTCCATTACATTTGCACATAAATGAGTACACGTCACATTTTTTAGATGCAAATCAGGTTTTAACTTTGCTAATCATATAGTTTCCTTTCTGGTAGTCTTCCAGGCTGGTTTCAGTGCGACTCCAGATGCATGCATATTATAGCAAATGAAGAAGTGGCCATATGGTAGATGTTTGCCCTTTTGTGATTCACAAATACAGTGTTTTTGCAGAAAAACTATATTTTCAAATCCAGTGTTATTCTGAACATTCCTTTTCAATTCCAGGGGAACATCTTTGGATTTCAGGCTGAAGTCCATTGTTCAATTCCAGATTATTTTCTAGCAAATAGTTGGGAACAACTGCCATGGAACATGTAATCACTGAAGGCATGACAATCATTTGAAATAAAAGTTACTAGAACCAAGTTTTAGCATTAAAGGGCCCCCATTTCTCAGTATGAAAGTCCAAAGCCCTGAGACATTTTAATGGGCATCCAAGGCCGATGCAGTGGGTTTATTCCATGTTTCCTACTTTCTCTACCACCTCCTAGGCAATGTCCTTCCAAATGAAGTGTTTGCTCTGCCTTGAGAAGACAAATTAATATTTTACATGGCAAGAACTCTTTATTCCTTGGTGGGATATTTCCAACTTGATTTATATGATGGTGTTTAAACGCTTAAAAGCTTTTGTTGAGGCAGGATTTCAATCGATTAAAGAATTTAGTTTCCCTTGAGGTTCTTGCATCAGATATCATCTCAGAAGGCCTACTTCCTAAGATTTATAATCCAATATCTTCCTCATGTTAACAATATATTTTGGTGAGCATCCCATTGGACCAAGCCTGGGGATTTCAGCTCAGCATCATCATATGGAGAGACTGCAAACAGCACGGTGGAGCCTGCATGCCCCAACTTTCCAGTGGGCTCTGGCTGTACCAGACTTCAGTTTTCTTGTGCACCTAGCAATATATATGAGTCCTCTGGGCTTCTGGGAATATCTCACAGGTTCAATAAACAGATGATTTTGAACAGAAAGACAGAAACACAGTATTCCAAGATAATCTGTATACAGGAGTCCTTCCTTATTAAATCAAGAACTTTTACCTTTTCACCTAAAGGAAGTACCTTATGGCTTCTCTTTTTGACATATCTGAATTGCCAGCTCCTTCAGGACAGAAATGGCACCTATCATAGTACCTAAGTACATAAATGTTTAGCAAACATTTGTTGAATGAATAAATAAAATAAATGAATGTGCAAATAAATTAATGAAGAGTAGTCTGAGATGTGAGAAAAGGAAGGTAGGGGATGAAAACTTGGATGCTACCTTGTCACTGCTTTCAGCTCTGTCTGGACTGCGACTTCAACTTAAGAACAGATCTTGCAAGTCAGACCCTCCTCATCACTTGCCAGCATGGCATGGAGCTCTTGGTGGCACTTGATATTTCCATCTGGAACATGGAGCTAACTGGGTAACTATAGACTAATTGAGAAGATTACATGATTTAATAAATGTAAATACACAGAATAGTGTCTGGCACTGTTTTTGCTGTTACGTACTCATCACCATCAGCATCATCAATCATTAGTCATCCCACAAGAAATTCCGGTTTGCAATTGTTGATCCTAAAAGGAGTTCAGCTCAATTGTCAGCTGTTTAATTTTGTTTTCAACCTTTAAGTTCCTCTCAGGTTGCATGCAGGGTCCTCGGGCCACATTCTTACATTTTCTTGGAGTGCTCACCTGTCATCCTGGCCAACACAAACAGCCTATTTACTCCTGCTAAGTAAGAGGCTCATATGCACTTTTGAGAGACTGTATTGGATTTTTAAAAAAAAACCTTAAAATGTGTAATTTATATGCCACTAGCAACTTGTCTTTAACAAGTAGAGAGAGGTCTGGAGCCCATTGCAGGAAAAAGCAAATGACATTTCTCTCTTGTGACCCAGTCATTGCAAATTTGGTCTGCCTTTGCAAGGAACCTAGTGCTAGAGCCATTACTAGGTTATCACTATCAGGGGGAATAAAAATCTGGGAGGAGAGAGGAAAGCAAGCAGGCAGATGATCTCAAGCTATGGGTTTGTTGGGGTATATATACTTAGAAAGACCCCGTCTTTGGTAATCTCCTAATATTGCTGCCCCAGACTACTGATGCTTTGGATATACAGTTAACATGGCTTCTTCCCAGGTTTTCTCATCATAGGCGAAACTCCTCTTCCATGAATCTCTTACCTAAGGTAATGCTGATCAGCACTACTCCTCTCCCCTTGTCCCGACCAAGTGCCCTCTACTGTCCCTCACCTCATCAGGGCTCCCAATGCAATGCCCAGGTGGTGGTGCAAGCCACTCTACCTCACTGGAAATATTATTTTTCTCAAGTCTCAAACTTTCAAGACCATAAGTTAGGCTTTAGTCTGACATGGTCATTGATCATAAACTTTTATTTATTTATCTTTCTTTTTATCTCAATTTAGTGTCCCAGATGTAGAAATTTAATTGAGTAAAATTCTTAAAGCAGTTGCTATAGATTAACATGAAAGAAAAATCTGAGGACAAATATAAAATCATCCACACTTCCACCATCTTAACTCTAATATCTCTACCATTTTAATGCATCAAACTACCCTTTTTATATGTAATTTTATATAGCTGTGACCAGATTCTACATGAGCTGTTAAATACTCTAAAATTCTGTTTGTTTCCATGATATTATAAACATTATTTTCCAGGTTGTAATAATATGCAGTTTATAACTATCATTTTAATGTCTGCATACTGTAATTTTCCTTTAGGTTTCTTATAAATTACCTTGTATCTAGTAGCACAAGATATTGAGAGCATCTTATGCTACTAGACACTAGTGTGGCTTTTGATGTTTTTCATTTAATTCTATGATGAAGATCTTGGTGCAATGGAGTTCCGGCACTTTGGTTATTTTGTAAGGTTTTATTATCACTGCTTCTCTACTTTCTAAATTATACCTTAAGTTCTGGAATACATGTGCAGAGTGTGCAGGTTTGTTACGTACGTATACACGTCCCATGGTGAACTCCCATTCACAATTGCTACAAAGAGAATAAAATACCTAGGAATACAACTTACAGGGGATGTGAAAGATACCTTCAAGGAGAACTACAAACCACTGCTCAAGAAAACAAAAGAGGACACAAACAAATGGAAAAACATTCCATGCTCGTGGATAGGAAGAATCAATATCGTGAAAATGGCCATACTGCCCAAAGTAATTTTTAGATTCAATGTTTCTCTCCTTTTTAGGCTACCTCCACCACCTATCCTTTAAAGGTTGGAGTTCTCTTGGGTTTCATTCACAGGCCTCCTTCCACACTCTCCCCCTGGTAAGCTCATCTATTATCAAGGCCTTACCTCCCCAAAGATGCTGCAGGTCCCCAGACCCATATTTACTAACCCTTCAAAAACTGTACCCTGTAATCACATTAACTCCTCAAATATTTTCCCAAACACTAAACAGTAACTTCTGCTAGAAGCTTCTCTACCTTCTGAGCAGACATTCTCAGGTAATAACACCCTTATCCACCAGATCTGCTGCGTTAGCAACAGCTCTAGAAATCTCTCCTTTTCCTCCGTATCCAATAGGCGCCAAGTCCTCTGCAGTGGTGCCTTATACATCTTTTAACATGTTGGATTGCTTCTCTTACTGGCTCCCATGTGGCCACTGCCTTGATCCAGGCCTTTATCATCTTGGTAAAGATGACAAGTGTTAACTGGTTTCCATGCTAACAATTTCTTACCACTGCGACCAGTCTGATCTTCTTAAACAAAGCTCCCTGACTACAAATTCTAATTAATTTAGTTTTTTATTGCCTACAGAAGTAGTTGTCCAACTTTAGCATGCCCCAGAGTCACCTAGAGGACTTGTGAAATCAGAGATTGCTGGGTACTGTCCTCCGATTCAGTAGGTCTGGTGGGGTTGTCAGGAGAGGGACAGCAGAGAACTTGCCTTTCTAACAACTTACCAGGGGATGCTGATACTGCTATTCTGGGACTCACACTTTGAAAACCAGTGTTCTATAAAATAATAGTTAAGTTTCTAATCATGCAGATTTTGGAATCAGGGCTCAGTTTACCCTTCTGGCCTTACTTTGTAAAAGCTGTCTAGTGAAAATGACTTTTCATCTATTCTAAAGTTACCAACTATGTATAGTTTCTATCTGCTTTCAAAATTATCCCTCGTTGTGTGTGCTGTAACTTCTGCCTGAATAGCCTCATATTCAAGTTTTTCTTTGTCAATTGGCAAACAGTTACTACAAAGCTACAAATTCAAATATGTATCTAGATCAGTTCAGGGAAAAAAATAAGCATAAAGCAGGAGGATAGAAGAATAAAGAGAGCTCCATTTGAAGTACTGTATGATCCAGCAAACCCACTAGTGGGTATGTATCCAAAGGAAATGAAATCAGTATGAAAGGAAGTAAATCAGACATATCTGTGCTCTCATGTCTATTGCAGCGCTATTCACAAGAGACAAGATAGGGAATCAGCCTAAGTGTCTGTCAACAGATGAATGGATAAAGAAAATGTGGTGTGTGTATGCACACACACACACACACACACACACACACACACACAGGAATACTATTCAGCCATAAAAAGAAGGAAATATTGTCATTTCAACACGGATGGACATGAAAAACATTATACTAAGTGAAATAAGCCAGGCATGGAAAGAATAATACCATGTGATTTCACTTATATGTGAAATCTGTAAGAGTTGACCTCACAGAAGCAGAGAGTGGAATGGTGGTTATGAGGGGCTAGTGAGGATGCAAGACAAGGATTGAGGAGATGTTAGTGGAAGGTCATAAAATTTCACTCAGACTACAGGAATAAAATCAAGAGATCTATTGTATAACATGGTGAATAGAATTAATAACAATGTATTGCATACTTGAAAATTTGCAAGAGAATAGATTTTAAGTGTTTTCATCACATTAAAAAATATGTGAGGCAATGCATATGCTAATTAGCTTGATCTAGCCATTCTGCAATGCTACATATGTAAAAACATGGCTATGTACACCATTAAAATGTACAAATAATGAATAAATAAATAAAAGGGCAGCCTCTATCTCACTCCTACTAATTATCCCGTGAGAATATTGCTGAGTCTTTGGAATTTTTCAAAAGAAGCCAGAATTCTAGTTTTCTTGTTTTGCTTTGTTTTGTTTTTGTTTTGAAATGGAGTCTTGCTCCATCACCCAGGCTAGAGTTCAGTGGCATGAGCTCCGCCTCCTGGGTTCAAGCAATTTTCCTACCTCAGCCTCCTGAGTAGCTGGGATTACAGGCACACACCACCACGCCCGGCTAATTTTTGTATTTTTAGTAGAGATAGGGTTTCCCCATGCTGGCCAAGCTGGCCTTGAACTCTTGACTTTATGATCTGGCCACTTTGGCTTCCAAAGTGCTGCAATTACAGGCATGAGCCACTGTGCCTGGCCTAGAAATCCAGATTTCTAAGCAAAATCTCCACATTCTTAGACATTGGCAATGTATTTCAAAAAATGTAAAACCATATGCTGGCTGAATTAAACATATCTGCAGGCTGAATTCAGCCCAGAGCCCATAAGTTTGCAACTATAGTCTACTCCTTATTCAAGATCAAATCCAATATCTGTTCCTCCAAACGGCATTCCTGATGTCTCCCAGGACGTCCAATGTGCACACACACACACACACACACACACACACACGCAAGCTTAGTCACATTGTCCTTTCTGTTCTTAAGGCACTGTGTTAAAATTTCTATACAAGCATGTGCTTCAATTAACCTATCTGCATAAATGTCACTCCAACCTGCAACTAAAGGCTCAAGAGCAGAGTCTTAGATTAACCTCTTTTTTTCTTATTTCCTAATGTAGGGTGCCTATCAAATATCTGTTGAAGGATGGAAGAAAGATCGAATAAACAAATGAAGGTAAACTCTCAGGAAATAGTAAATGATATTTTATTCCATACATCATAACTTCCCTTTGTATGGATTTCCTGAGTGACATGTTAGATTTTTTTATAATGAAACAGTCAAATTTTAGCCATGCTTTTCACAGATGTACAGAAAAATGTTAGTCCAAGCTAATATAAACACTGAAATATTTGGATCAAGCAGCGTTATCTTAACCTGTCTTTCAAGAGAAAAATGATGGGATGATTCATGACAGTGACTAAAGGCATCAATATTCTCTTATCATAACTCCAGGTAAGCTTTCACATACATGAAATTAATCACAGTATTATAAATGGAAAAATGTATGCATCAACCCAAAAGCCAGCTGCCCTCTACCTATTTAATCCAAAGAAAGCCAACAGAAACAAAAAGCAAAACAGCAAGAACAAAAATCAGTTCTGTACTGTGCCACACAGAGATGATGTCAAACCAGAAAAGTCTTCCTTATCCTCCATCCATTTCTCTTTTTTATTCCTGAAGTTGTCCAGCCTCACAGTTCTGCATGTGATTTGAAAGCCAAAAGTTTTCGAATGAATTTAACCAGAGGTTTTGTTGAGCCCTGAAGGGTCTTTCCTAAGAAGAAAATGTTATTGTCAATGGTGCCCTTCAATTTATACTTTCTGTCTTAATAAAACTGGTTGCAGAGTGGAATGCAAGGTCAGGTTGCCTTTCATCTTTTGCTAAGCATTAAAGCATGGAAGAAAGAAAAAACACTTTAAGACAATTGCAATTTTCTTCAATTATGTAATATAACTTCATAACCTGTAAGGTTTTTCATTAACCAAGGTTCATCAATTCTAATCGGTCTGCCCTTGCATTGGAGAGGCCCATACCAGTGTAATTAAAGCTGCTGATTCTGCTGACAGCATTCTTCAGTTTCCAGGGCCCTTATCATTGAGGGATAAGTCATCAAGCAGCATGTGATGGCCCTACATATTGCCTTCTTGCCTTCACTTTTCAGTAGAGAAGCTAATCTCCATGCTTTAAATTTACTCTTCATACATTCTTCCCCTGGAGCCAATGATATTAATCAATGTTTAAAAAAAAGAAATTAGGCAAAATCATGTTTTAAAATGTTTAAATAGAGCCATCTGTCTTTGGTTCTCCTTCCCCCATTCTCATCGAATAGCCTTCATGCTCTTATAGTACATTGATTTTTATATCATAGATTAATATTTTTCTTTAGGAAAATACATCTGATTTCCCGGATCCTCTAATATAAAGTACCAAAATCAATAAGGTAGTTACAGATGATGCTGTTATAATCACCTCTTTTCTTTCGGAACACCTTCTCATCATGAGTTAGACATGAGACTGGAATGCGCGCCATAGTCCCTTATTTGAAATGATCCAGACTACCACAACAGAACCAAGCCAGTCTGGCTCTGCACAACCTTTTCTTCTCACACTTCCTCTTCTGTTGGTCAGTCGCAATACTTTCTCCCAAAGCATGGTTTTAATCATGACACTCCCTTATGGAGAAACTTAAAGTTGAATTAAACTATCCTAGTCAGCAATTACACACTTTGGCCAAAGTCATTGTGTTATAAGACTCTAATTTTACTTCCTTAAAAGAGCAAAAAGGAATGAGGAACGTTGACCTTGAGTCAAGGTGTTCTGGCCCAGTGGCCTGCCTTCATCAGAGTTGGTTGCTCCTGCTGTAGGTTCAAGGTCAATGAACTCTGCTATTGCTTTCAGCATGCCATTGGAGAGCTATACCCTTCTCCCTTTGATAAAATCTTCTTGGCTGACTTATGTTCAGCTTGAACATTCTACTCTATCTGCTCCAGGAAGACAGATATGCTGTTGGTGCCCTACCCATGACTTACACATCTTCCATTAATTGCGAGAGTTCCCTTTCCCCAGGGGATCAGTTCTAAGACCTTTAGTGGATGCCTGAAACCGCAAATAGAATCCAACTCTATAGACACTTTGTTTTCTCCTACACATACACACCCATGATAATAGAGTTTAATTTATAAAGTAGATACCACAAGAGATTAACAATAATAAAATAGAATAATAACCATATACTGTAATAAAAGTTATATGAATGTGGTCTCCCTTTCTCACTATCAAAATATCTTATTGTACTGTACTCATCCTTTTTTTCCTCCTGTGATGATGTGCTAACCTAGCAGGCGAGTAAGTGACTCATGAGTGGGTGGCATATACAGGGTGGACCTGCTGGATGAAGGGATGATGCACATCCTGGGCAGGACGGTGCAGGTCAGCATGAGATTTTATCAGGCTACTCAGAATGCTGTGCAATTTAAAACCCATGAATTGTTTATTTCTGGAATTTTCCATTTGCTATTTTCAGATCACTGTTGATAGTAACTGACACTTCAGAAAGCAAAAATGAGAATAAGAGTGGACTGCTGTGCTAAGATTTATATGACATTTATACAACAGTATTTTTTATAAACACTCTCTTATTATTCCATTGCACCTGAATCCACAGTCTTTAAAAATAGAGGAAAACTAAGGACTCCTGCATAAAGAACTAAATCTTCAAAATATGGTTTCAAACTCACTTTCTCTTTTAGACAGAGACTACTTTCTGTCACAGTGAATCTCACCTGGTTCCAATCAGGCCAGCAAATCCACTGCCCTTTACTGACACCAGCAGTTACTTTTGCAATATTACTGATATTTCTAATACGTAATCCTGACACATTTCCTTGTATTTTTCTTAGCAACCCCATTTGACAGTGAACTTCTTAAGGGCAATGACCTTTGTTTTCTTTAAAACTTCTTCCAACAGGTGCAAGAGGAACCCTGGATTTGGAGTCAGTAACTCCACCACTTACTAGCACTGGGACCTTGAACCTTTCTAGAAATCTCTGGAAGAATCAGTTTATTATCCTTACATGGGGACAGTCATGTCACCTGCCCTGATACCTTGATAGGCAGGGCTGTGGGTAAAGATCAAATCATTTATAGTCTGCCAGGGCACCTGTAAACAGCCAAGGCTCATGCAGATGCTATAACACTTACGATGAATAAATTTTTCTAACAGAAAAACCAGCAAAGATTGATAATGAAACATAAAGACAGTGATTTCACTACACTTACCCTAGTCAACTATAATGCATTTCAAACGTTTTATCTTTTTTCTACTCCCATGAAGAAGGCAGAGTCTTAAACCTAAATATGTAAGGAACAGGGAGTCACTAGAAATTTGTAAAGAAGACCCGGCATGAGATATGGCACTAACGCACACTGTGGACAGTGACAAAATGAAAAGTCCATGTCTTGTCTAAAGCAGAAAGCTGGCCCTGGATCCACCCAATTGTCACCATGCAGAAAGGTAAGCCAACAATTTCAAGGGAAACTGCAATCTATATTTTTATAAGTGAAATGCCTAGGTGTTTAAATCGTTGGCCTTTAATTAGGTTATTAAAATAAGTGTGTAGTGGTCAAATACATCATTAATGAATATGCCGCATGTGTCACAAGGGTTTGCAACTTTTGGCTCAGGATTTTTAACACCTGAGTCTGTATGAACAATCAGCAAGTGTTCTTCAGCTCTAGTGAAAACTAACTCTGGCTCAAGTTTTGGGGGCTATTTAAAAGAAGTCTAAGGCATGGTCCCTGCATCAAAGGAGAGGAATTAATCATTATTATGTGCCTAGCATTTATTTGGTTACTTTACATACTTAATCAGTTTACTTTAATGTAATCCTTATGAATTTATAAAGTGATTACTATTACAATCACTTTGCTAATGAAGTAACCAAGGTTACTTGCCCAGGAGCATGTGACATAACTGGTAAGTGGTGGAGCAATAATTTTAACTGAGTTCTGGTTATTGTCAAAACTCATGTTTCTTTACCATGGAAGGGAACGTCTCAATGTAGCCAGAAAAGTGGACTCAAAATGTTTCTAACACACAGAAATGATAAATGCTCCAGGTGATAGATGCCCTAATATACCCTGACTTGATCACTACACATTCTATGCATGTAACAAAATATCACATGTACTCCATAAATATGTACAAATATTCTATATCAACCAAAAATATAACAAAACTATCACAGATCCCTTTATTGCAGACCAAATTTAGTGAAATCAGTTGTCTTTCTGCTTTATTGCAGCACAGAGTAGTAAATAAAAGATGATGAACCCAGAACAGAATCAAAGACCTAGAGAATAACTGAAATTTATACTGGATGATGGTGACACTTTGATAAGACATTAGAAAAAAAGATATAAACCAGTGAGGTATATGTCACTCTGAGAAACTCAGTGGAAGATATAGCCATTGGGTTAGGGTTAATTAGGATTTGTTTTGTTTTGTTTTATTTTGTTTTTGGACAGAGTCCCACTCTGTTGTCCAGGCTGGAGTACAGTGGTGGGATCTCAGCTCACTGTAACCTCCTCCTCCTGGGTTTAAGCAATTCTTCTGCCTCAGCCTCCTGAGTAGCTGGAATTACAGGCATGCAGCACCATGCTCAGCTATTTTTTGTATTTTTAATATAGATGGGGTTTTGCCTTGTTGGCTAAGCTGGTGTCGAATTCCTGACCTCTAGTGATCCGCCTGCCTCAGCCTCCCAAAGTGCTGGGATTACAGGCATGAGCCACAGCACCCACCCTAGGGTTAATTAGGATTTGGATAAATAGAGGATTGTAAAGGGAACAGCATGAATGAGAGACTGAGTGGATATGAGTATCTTACCAGGTACTAATATGGTTCTGCTTTTCTCTCCCCTTTCCCTTCTAACAACCTCCAGCTTCTGTGGAGGAGTATCTGTTGGCTTTGCTTGACTCCATGTACTCCCAACTTTTGGTAACAGCACCCTTCCTGTTTTCCCTTTGGGGAACTGTCCCACTGTCGTTATGTCCTGGTGTTTCTCTGATGCTGTACGTAGAGCCTCCTGCATGAGGGCACACTCACGCATTCAAAATCTGGAAGTGAGAAGGCATTTACCCCATGGAGAAAACACAGGCCTAATGGTGTCTCTTCAATTTCTTGGGTAGACAATTCCACTCTTCAGAAGGTAGCAGACAGATTGACCATCAGTTTCCCACAGCCATGGCTGATTCGACAATGCATTTTTACACGGGCTTCCTCTACTTCTCTAATTCACTCTTGCTCATCTCCTGCTCCTACTAACTGGATTCACTTCCCAAATGAACCGTGTGTGCCAAGCTCTTGAATTACACTCTGCCTGGTAGAAACTCTGGTTAAGACAGTTGTTCATGCAAAGATTCCCAAAGGAAGGATGTCCTGCTGCCCATCCTTCCCAAAGCAAGATTGCTCAAGTCAAAGCAAGATAGCTTTGACTCTGCTATTGACCTATCCTCTACTATTCTAAAAACGTCACCACTTCAATTCTATCAGCTGGTGTCCATTTCTGTTCCTTGCCACCAAAAAGCCCTAGCTGATTTATTACTGTGTTTCAAGTAGACCTATATCATACCACTGGATAATAGAAGTTCTGTACACATACTAATATAAAAATCTTGCTGAAGATGAGTGTGGCTATTGCTCTGGATGGCAAGAAATTCTGAAACATCTGACAGTATTATTAAATGGCTCTTGCAAAATAAACATTATGGATGGGCTGCACAGCCATCTGGCAGTGATTCATGCCAGGTGTGGGTATTGATGTTCCTGCCAATGCCCACACCTGGCATGATAAAGTATTAGAATCCAGAATTTCCTTCATAACCACCTAGGCATCGAAGACTAAGATTGTATATGATTTTTAAATCTGTGCGAATCTATAGGATGCATGAGAAGATGTTTATATGCATTTAATGTGGAGAGATCAAGTCAGGGTATTTAGGGTGTCCATCACCCAAGCACAATACATTTTTTAAACTTTTAAGTTCAGCGTACAGGTTCGTTGCATACATAAACTTGCGTCATGGCAGTTTGCTGTATAGACCATTTCGTCACCCAAGTATTAAGACTAGTACCTATTAGCTATTTTTCCTGATCCTCTTCTTCCTCTCACCCTCCCTCCTTCCATAGGCCCTAGTGTGTATTGTTCCCCTCTTTGTGTCCACAAGTTCTCATCATTTAACTCACATGTATAAGTGAGAACACGCTGTATTTGGTTTTCTGTTCCTGTGTTAGTTTGCTAAGGATAATGGCCTCCAGCTCCATCCATGTGCCTGCAAAGAACATAATCTCATTCTTTTCATGGCTGCATATTATTTCATGGTGTACATGTACCACATTTTCTTTATCCAGCCTACCACTGATAGGCATTTAGGTTGATTCCATGTCTTGGCTTATATTTTTTAAAGTATAGTAACACTACTCTGCTATCAAACATTGAATTATACTTTCTATCTTACTATGTATTTGTACACTTTAACCCACTTCTCTTCACCCACCCTCTCCTCTAACTCATGTTGGCCAGTGCCTGATCTATCTTTCCACTCTTTACCTCTTTGTGTTCATACTTATTATCTTTCACAAACATGCAATATTTCTTTTTGTATGTGCATGGCTTATTTTGCTCAAAATAATAACTTTCAGTTATCCGTATTGCTGCAAATGACACGGTTTTATTCTTTCTTATGGCTGAAAAGTATTCTATTGTGTGTATATATCAAATTTTCCTTTTTTCATTTTTTTTTTTTAATTTTATTTTTGGAGTCATGCACTGACACCCAGGCTGGAGTGCAGTGGCACGATCTCTGCTCACTGCATCCTCCACCTCCTGGGTTCCAGCAATTCTCCTGCCCCAGCCTCCTGAGTAACTGGGACTACAGGCACGTGCCACCTCGCCTGGCTAATTTTTTGTATTTTAGCAGAGATGGGGTTTCACCATGTTGCCCAGGGTGGTCTCAAACTCCTCAGCTCAGACAATCTGCCTGCCTTGGCCTCCCAAAGTTCTAGGATTACAGGCGTGAGCCACTGCACCTGGCCCAAAATTGTCTTTATTCATTGATTCATTCATGGATACTTTAGTTGATTTCATATTTTTGCTATTGTTACTAGTTCTGCAATGAACATGCCAGTGCAATTATCCCTCTAGTATATTGATTTCTTCTACTTTGGGTAGATATCCAGTTGTGAGATTGCTGAATCAAATCATAATTCTATTTTTAGGTTTTAGATTTTTGAGAAATCTCCATACTGCTTTCACAGTGGCTTCACTAGTTCACATTCCCACCAACAGTGTAATGGACTTTCCTTTTCTCTGAATCCTTACCAACATCTGTTATTTTTTGTCTTTTTAATAACTTCTCTATTACTCTTACTCACTGACTCATTGAAACCATTGTCTTTTTGTGTCTGTTATGTAAGGACTACTCCTGTGAAACAGCTTTCTCTTTTTCCAGGTGAGAAACTATAGAACAGATGCAAAAATTAAACTTGTATCTCAGTCTTCCATGACACTGTTTACCAACTAAATCATACAGCTTTCCACTGACACTTTAAATAAATGAGTTAGATTCCTACTGAGTTCACGTATATCTAACATTCATTCATCTATATAGCTTGCTTACTAGCTATTATCCTTCTTCTTATCTATCATCTGTTTTTCTATCACTTATCATTCTATCTACTAAGTGGCTTCAAATATACAAGTATATCCCTGAAAAGTGGCCATTTTTCTAAAATCAGCATCCCAAATTGCAAATAGAAAAATCTACATCATCATAGTGCATCTGGTCCTTGTTAATTCTTAATCTGTTGTATCTTTTACTGTCATGATTTCACCAGATGTGCAAGTCTATCTCATAAGTTAATATTTTACATAAACTACTCTAAAGAATTGTTGAAACAAAGTTGAGACTCCTTGGCTCCCAACACTCTCTCCATACAGAAGCAGTCTAAGTCTAGCTGACCAAATGCCAAGAAGATCATGAAAATCCACTGACTTAGAAACTTGCATATGAGTCCAAGATTCCCCCCACCATCCTTGGGTGTGTATGTTTTACCCTCTGTTGGGTTTACAAAAGAAAAGATGCTCAGAATAATCTGGAATTTCATTAAAGATTAATATGTTTTTGAGAACTTTGCTAATAACTCTGCAAAACATGGACTTTTTCTCTCTTAAAATAGAATTCAGAACAACGGGCTGGCTTTTGAACAATGGGTTCAAAAATAGAACTTGCCATTTGGAAAGCTTCTTGAGATTTTCTAGAACAGTGGCTTCCAAATGTAGCTGATCATTAGAATTGCCCAGGGGGCTTTTAATAAAAAAGAAGATTGCATGGTCTCACCCCAAATCTATTGAAGCAGAATTTTTGGCAAGTTGGACAAAATTTCCTTGGTGATTCTGATATTCAGCCAGGTTTGAAAACCATGGCTAGAGTCTGGAGTTGGAACATTAAATACTGCCTAAGCAGTTAACATTTTAGTGCCTGTGATTATAATTTTTTTCTATTAATTTCCTTTGGATTTATTTTTTGGAAGTAAAGCCTGGTTGAGGAATCATTTGGCTATTATTTTGTCCAAATCCTTCATTTTGAATAAACTCTCCTTAAAAAGTTTAAAATAGCCCTTGAATGATGGATTTGCCCGCCAGTGTCTAGATCCTTTATTGCTGTAGTGACGGTTGTTCTTCGGTCAGAACTGCACCTCTAAGAGTATGAAGACAGGCCTGAGGGGAAGATGGGAAGTTATTTCTATCTTGGCTATAACCTCAGGATTGAGTCAGAAAGCTGGAAAGGACCGGCAGAAACCATCTGGTCCAGTCCCTGTCTTCATGTGGTTGTGATTTGCTTCTCAGAATTTCAAAGCAGAGAGAGTCCACTGCTGCTGTTTCAAGATCCCAATAGTGAGTAAGTTCTTCCCTAGAGACACCTGGTGCTGCTCACAAGCCAGCATGTCCTCATTCCCAATGCAGGGGAAAGGATGCCTTTTTCCATCCCACTCTAATTTATTCCCTAGAACTAAGAAGCTACACATAGAACAACAAGAAAAGATGGATTAATCCTAATACAAATTAAACATCTCTAATCCCAAAATCCAGAATTAAAAAGTTTTGGAGCACCAACATGATGCCGCAAGTGGAAAATTCCACACCTGACACCTTTGCTTTTCTGATGGTTCAATGTACACAAATGTTGCTTCATGCACAAAATTTTTTAAAATATTATATAAAACTATCGTCAGCCTATGTGTTTAAGGTATATATGAAACATAAATGAAGTTGGGTGTCATTCCGAGATATCTCATGATGTATACACAAATATTCTAAAATCCAAAAAAAAAAAAAAAATTGAAATCTGAAAGACTTCTATTTTCCAGCATTTTGGATAAGAGATACTCAACCTGTATGAGGATGGTATAATGAGAACCCTAGACAAAGTCAAGAAATCTAGATGGTAGTCCCAGCACAGCCACTAAAATAATATGCAAAATCAGGATAATCATCAATGTTTTTGTGCCTTAGTTTCCTCATCTGCAAATCGAAGAAGTCAAACGCTTTCCAGCTTGATGTAGTATATGTCGATCATTCCATCATTCATTTACTTTGCCATCAAGGCCCTTCAACCTGCCCTAATGAGATTGGTGCTCAGTAAAAGTATGAAAGTAAGGAATGAGACATCCTGACCCCAAAGAGATGATATTTATAAAGAAAATGGACGAATAATGAACAAACATTGATATGTAATTACATTGATATCTTTTCTACAAAAGAAAAGAAAAATGTTGAGACAGTCACCATTTACACACCATTTAGGCTAGAATCTTTCCTCTCCCAGACAGCACGCCTGGCCCTGTAATTCTCTGAAATGTGGAACAGCAGATGGCTCGTGCATTCCAAGAATTCTCCAAATGGACTGATTTACCCATTAGTATGAAACCGATCAATCTTATTAGATTTTGGCAGCTTCTACATGACCATATTTATGAGGAAGTGTCCAAGTTTGCTTACAAAACTATATATCTTCCAAGAAAACCGATAGGGTCTCCAAACTTCAGAGTCTAAAGAGATATGGCCCCAGTGTCAGCATTATCATTTGGCTATGAACTAGTGACGAGGTCTAAATCAGAAACTGAAGTCATTGATCAGAACATTAGCTTCATAGAGAAAAAGTGTTTCATGGCCACAAAAGAAACTATTAACTCAGTCCTCCTCCCAGGTATGTTGGTTACAAAGGAATCCAACAGTATATGGATGACTCACTTAAATATATCACCAGTAATGGAAAACATCTTCTATGGTATTTTATTTATCTGCTGAATACTGGGGGTGAGGAGGTGGGTGTCAGCCCAATATTAATCAACTCTACTAACAAGCTGTTTCTTTACACTGAGGCAACACTTGTAACTTTCCAGTACGTCTTTGGGTCAGTTGCATAGATGATAAATGTAGCAACTCTTTGAGACAGATGGGATAATGTATTCACATGAAAGAATAAACCATGGGCTAAGGGGATTGAGTGAATCATTCTCCAGTCATCTAGCTAATTGGAAAATGTGTACATTGGTAGTGACGAAGTCCACAAAGAATATGTTACATGGAGGAGAATACATGGAATAGATCACACGGAAAAGAACAGACCACAGCTGGTCTCTGCTCACTGTGTATAGTCCATTCCATTCTTTCTCAGAAAGCCAAGTTGCCAGTAACTATACTAAATTCTGAAGTAGGTAGACATCATATGCCTTCTTTCGCTTATTTGTTTTTAAGAAGATTTCTCACGAATCTAGAAATAGAAATTCTATTTGACCCAGCAATCCCATTACTGGGTATATACCCAAAGAACTATAAATTGTTCTACTATAAAGACACATGCACACGTATGTTCATTGCAGCTCTGTACAATAGCAAAGACCTGTAACCAATTCAAATGCCCATCAATGATAGATTGGACAAAGAAAATATAGTACATATACACCATGGAATACTATGCAGCCATAAAAAATGATGAGTTTGTGTCCTTTGTAAGGACTTGGATGAATCTGGAAACCATCATTCTCAGCAAACTGACACAAGAACAGAAAGCCAAACACCGCACGTTCTCACTCATAGGTGGGTGTTGAACAATGAGAACACGTGGACTCAGGGAGAGGAGCATCACACACTCGGGGCAGTTTGGGGGGTAGGGGAGAGAGAGTGGGGGGTGGGGAGGGATGGGAGGGTGGGGATGGATAACATGGGGAGAAATGCCAGATATAGTATGCACCTAAAGTAAAATAAATAAATTTTTAAAAAAGGGAAGTAAAGTCTTAGGTTAATCACTTCAGTTCTTTGTTCAATTGCACTTGAAATATTTCACTGTTGTTTATCAGCCACAGCAGCTGCATCATCATTTTCATTATTCTTTTGGGATGAAATTCCAAACCCCAAAGCAGTGAGGCTAGTTGTGTGATAGTGATGACAAGCACTTGTTTCCATCACCTGAAGTACATATTTGGCAATCCCTCCTATACCTACCTATGATTTAAAGTAGGAGAGTCCTTAAATCTACAGTCTGATACAGAATTGGAAATTACAGATGGGTTAGCATTCAACCCATGTGGATCATGGATATTGGTTGAGTCAGCTGAACTGACCTCATTAGATTATCAGAAATTTTTGATTCTGTGACAGCTTAAGTGGTAAACTTCTAAAAATATTTTTTTCTCTCAGCAATTATGCATAGAGCCAAATTTTGATGTAACTAAATAGGGTCAGGCATTAAGAGGAGCTGTTTGTTTTTGTTCTCATAAAAAACAATTAGTAAGCTATTCACTAGAATCATTGATGGACACCAGTTCATTCAACAGGTCATTGTATTTCCTGTAATTCAGTCTTCCCACACTTTTTCATAAGAGCTGTCATTGGCTGGGACCCTCTTTGAGGGAAACAAGTCCTTGAAGAAACAATGACTCCAACTTTTATGAATTGCACCCTGGAAAACACAGTCCAGCACGCTGCAGGGGTAAAAGGCAGTGCCCAGCCTTGTTTCTTTGAAAGACGGCTCAAAAATAGCCCAGGGCATTTTCCTGTTTGGAGAACTCAGTAACAGCTGTTCATAGCCCACATTTCTTTCATACCCTCCCCAACCACAAAGAAAATACAAACTACCACTGGCTGTAGGAATGGACATTATTCAACACTCGTGTGCCTTCAAAAATAGCACAGGAAGTGTTATAGACACAATGGAGGGAAAAATGAGGAAAACTCAGGAGGAGTAGAGAGACTAGGGAGGAGATGCTTTTAAACAATGAGAAATTTAAAATAAGCAGGAAGGCAAAAAAAGAAAGGGCAGGGTTTGAAAAGGCTGCCTCTGAGAAATGATAGGGTGGTGTGAAAAGGGCACTGTAGTGGGAATTGTTAAAATCAATGATGTTGTTGGCTCCGCAGCTAATTAGTCGTGTTTTCTAGAGCATACCCCTTACCATCTCCAGGCCGCTACCATAGAATGGTCAGAGGGTGGAGGAAACAGAGATTAAGCGGTCTCTAAAAATTCATCCTTATTCTAAAAATGTCACATCGTATGAAAGCGTAGAATATGGCTATTAGGCAGGGAGGAGTTGGGAGAAACACTAGACTTACCCTCCATGTATTTACATATCAGTCTCCTGGAGAAGGGCATTCAGAGGTCCAAATATGAGGAAAACGGAAGCACATCCAGCTTCATGGCCACCTCTTTCCCCTATCTAAAAGAGCTGCTTGAAAGGATCTCAACAGAAAGTTGTCTTACACCCTAGGCTACAGCAGCAGCACCCAGGAAGCTGTAAAGTCCAGCTCTTAGAGATCCACAGCCACCAAATTCCCCCCTCTCTTTCGTGGAGTCTCCCTGTAGGTTTTTGCCAAGGATCACAAATTCAAGATGGCAGAGTGCATGGGCTCCAGCAGAAGCCATTTAGCATGCAGGTAAAAAGTCAGGTACTGAGCCCCACAGAACTGCATTTTCACTTTATTGAGCGTTTGATCTGTGACCTTTGGTAAATACCTTAATCTCTCCCTGATCTTAATTTTTAAGATATTTCTCAAAATAGAGATATTTTGAACTTTAAATGTAGTTGTCAAAGTGCATAGAACAGATTATGTGCTTAATATATTATCTACTATAATTGTTAATCTTATATTCATGGGATGCTTTACTTAGCTTGGAGAAATGTTTTTTGTTTGACTTTCTCAGGTCCCTTGATCTCCTGAATCACCCTATCATCAATGATGAAAAGCAAACAAACCAAGCAAACCGAAAGACCTCTAGCAAGGGCTGGTAGCAGTTGATCAGACATTGACTAGAGCTCTATGAAGCATGGAAAAATCAGCCTTAAATCCCTAATGCGGCCCAATTAGTGAGTAAATCTCAACATTTTAAACTGGGACTCCCATTTTATAGTTAGAGCTCCCTAGGGCAACAAATGCGCATTTTTCCATCCAGTCTAGGTGTGTGGAGTGTTTCCTTTACCCCTCCCTTCAGAAAAATGGGCAAGCTGAGTGCAATGGCACTTTTGGAGGCAAGGCAGGAGGATTGCTTGAGTCCAGGAGTTTGAGACCAGCCTGGGCAACATAGGAAAAGCCCATCTCTACAAAAAAAAAAAAAAATTGCTGGGCATGGTAGTGCATGCCTGTAGTCTCAGCTACATGGGGAGCTGAGGTGGGAGGATCACTTAATCCCAGGCATTTGAGGCTGCATGGTGAGCCATGAGCGTGCCACTGCACTCCAGCCTGAGCGACAGAGGGAGACTCGGTATCAAAAAAATGTCAGGGGAGATAGTTAAGGGAGATGTAGTACATCTCCATTTTGGCAATTTCATAGGAAGATAGATGTTTCCTTTGGTTCTTCTATGTTTGAACTGTGCTGATAAATTAGTTAACAAACAGAAACTATAGGCACATATACTTATCTGGGAACCTAACATACAAAGTCAGCCTTTTCTGCAGACATGGGGCTTAGATAATCCAAAAGGGCCCCATGGGACAAATCATCCTGAGTGAGAGGAGACTCTGAGGGACTATTTGATATTCATGCAGACAGAGCTTCAAAAATGTGTTACATAGGGGATCTTTCCTAACAGAAGTTGGAGAATAGACAGTCATCCATTCAGAAGGATTCACGTGAGTTTCTATGTGGAAGCAAGGCTTTGATAGAACTATATTTTCTGGCAATTTTTACTTCTAACACACATTGATGTGGTCTCCTTACAGCAAAATGGTAGGATTTTTAAGCAGCACTAAACTTATACAATCTGCCACTGAACCCCTTCATTTGATTTTCCTGGGTAACTACTTCACTGTATTTTAAAGTAAACCCTGAATAACATAAATCTTGGTGCAATAAAATCACAATACAAGACATGAGATTTTTGTTTGCTTGTTTGTATTTGTTTTGTGGGGCACTGAGTTAATCTGGCTAAATGCAAAAGGTCTTGGATGCTGGCACATTCTGTTTGAAATGGACACAGTGACAGAGATGTACCTAAGGACCTTCCAAGGAAAACAGAACACCCAGAAACACAAAGGTCCCATCTAAGTGGTAGAAACTGTGATAATCAACTCTGTAAATCTATGGGTTGCATTTCATACCAGGAGCTAGCTGGGCTCTGAAAGGGAGATTTCTAGGGCATCAGGGAAAGGTGGTTGTTGAGAAGGCTAAAAGGAAATAGGCTCAGGATGGTGACCGAATAGTAGCTAGAGGATCTCCAAGACAGAACCCCAGTTCTACAAATAGGGACCAACCCTTGGCATCTTTTCATTTTCGACATAATTTCCTGAATGTCCAAGTGAGGAGCACTCATGATAGAGCTCTCCCTCAGCCCAACATCAGTGACTATAACCCTGGAGCTGGGTGTAGCCCAAGTGTTGAGCAACCCTCATTCTCATTTCCTAAGTGGAGTCTGGTCCCCAGCCAGGCCAAGTGTGGTCCACGGAGAGTAGTTATGGTGATACTAGTTTTTCTAGATTCTTTAGGGAACACCTATTCCCAGGTGATTCCAAAGCTGTTCCAGAAAAGCAACACATACAAATCCTACCAACACTGTTTTTAGATTTCTTATGTCTACTGAGGGAGCAGTTAAGACCTCCCTCATGGTAACAATGTTATGTGGAAAACAGTCCAAGAGTATCACCAATGTGATTATTAAATCGAAGAGCATCTCTAAGCACTGGAGCCTAGGGAAAGACAAGAACAAGATAGGGCAAAGGCAAAAGATCCCATCTAAAATTCAAACACTTTCTCTATTGCACAGATCATGTTCTGCACTGTCAGCATAATGCTGAAAAGGTCCCAAGTTGAGGGATGAGGACGTGATCAGAAGCAAAGTCAAGTGAGGACACTGGGATAGGAGGCACCTCATGGGCAATCACTGAAATCCCACCAGTGTTTTCATAGTGCTGGACAGAATGAGGCACACCCGGGCTGCTAGCCCCAGGAAAACAGAACTGACACCGTTGACTACAAGTTTTTCTGGTGCCTGATTCCAAGGAAATGTTCATTTTCAGCCAAGTGTTCTTTGTGGACTTCAGCTCTGGCTGTTTGCTTTGTATTTGCCAGGTTTATAATATGAGTTTTATGATTTGTGTTAAGAGCAGTTAAGTTTTCCTCAAGGAGAGGTCTAAAGCGGGTAATCCTGCTTACTTTTCCAAAAGAACCTGAGGAAACTTCAAGGAAACACCAAGCGGTGGGAACAGGAAAAGAATTTGGATGTGAGAGACAGAGAAGATGAGAAATTCTTAAAGTGATCTCACATTTATCTATGAGTTCATAGCCATATCATTCAATAGTCATGCATTCATTCATGTGTTCAGTGAATATTTCTTGGATATTTATGACCTGCCATGTTAGGCATCAGAGAATGGGCAACACAGCTGTTCTTGAGCTTGCCACCTTGTGTAAGAGATGGATAATATACCTGTAAATAAATGTGAATGGAATTTCGGGGAATGACCATTGTTCTGAATCCAACTATCACAGGAATTGGGGTTCTTGATAGCCCAGCATGAGCTATGTCTAATAAGGTGGTCAGGGAAGGTTGTCTGGGAGGATGGTGGAGCAGAGGTTAAGACCTGCCCCACCATTGGTAACAATGCTGTGTGCAGAGAAGTCCAACAGCATCAGCAAAGTTATGATTAAATCCAAGAACATCTCTAAGAAAATGTAGGCTAGAGAAGGATAGGAACAGCAGAGGGCAATGGCAAAAGACCCCATCTAAAATTCAAAACACCAACTCTATTCTTCTGGTATTCTATCTGATAGAATATTATTCCTTTTCCAGAATATGTCAGAATAGAACTATTCTTCTCTGTCCCTGTGAAGTGAGTGAGAGAGTTCTGACAAGATGTGAAAGAAAACCCAGCCTTTCTGCTAAGGAGGTGTGAGCACAGTTGAAAGGCCACAAGATGACCAAAGTGTCTAAAGCCAATGGGCAGAGCTGAGATGAAGGCAAGAGACAGCAGTCACTTCCCACAGAGCCTGTTATGTCAGGAGTTCAGCATATTGTTTGCCACATGAGTCTGTAATTTGTTTATTTCTGTTGACAGAGACTTGTGAAAGTATGCATTTATTTGCAATAAATCTGCGCATAAATCTCCATGCGTTTCTACCGGTCCTATGGTAAGCAGGGCTTTTCCTATTTATTCTCTATG
The DNA here is from genome assembly GCF_001604975.1 of Cebus imitator. NCBI lineage: Eukaryota > Metazoa > Chordata > Mammalia > Primates > Cebidae > Cebus > Cebus imitator. Next base: position 4,560,015 of record NW_016107410.1, read on the forward strand.
TCACTTTCTCCAGGAGTTCTTGTCCCTGAAGCCCATGTGTAAGGCTTTCCCAGCCATTCCAGGCCAGCATGCTCGCTCCCTTCTGATGCACCTCCCAACCTGCCCCAATCCCTGCTCCACCTGTGTCCTGTGCCAGATCTAGGTCGGGTGTGTGTGTGTGTGTGTGTGTGTGTGTGAGTGTGTGTGTGTGTTAAGGTCTATCTTGTCACCAGAGAAGCCCTAGTGAACACATGGGCTTTGGCATCAAGAAAGATTTGCCCCATCCACTAATTCAGCCCCTCCACTGACCACATAAGTGAAACCAGTTTCTCAGCCTCAATGGTAAAATGGGGATGACAGCATTGGTACTTTACAGTGTAGTTGTAAAGAAGATGTAGTATATGAAGAGAGTGCTTGGGAATGGAGTGGGGCCAGCAGGTCTGTGGGTTCTTGTGGAAAGTGGGACCGTGACTGTGATTTTCAGTTCTATTTCATAGTACTGTATAACACAATGCTTCCCATCCGTGGTCTTTGAAGGAGCGCTATATACACTCCAAAAATAACTGGATATACAATGATCAGAAATACATTCCTTTCTAGGCTCTGTCACTCACTAGTTGGTTATATAACCAAGAACCAAGATAATTCAATTCTTCCAAGCCTCGGTTTCCTCATCTATAAAATATGTGTGATCATGCCAATCTCACAGGATGTTAGATATATAATCTGTGAGACTGGAAAGAAGAAAGCATTTTCTGATCTAAAATTCTGATCCTGTGATTTTCAACTCTTGCCGATCTAATATAAAATGCAATTACGTGAACTCCCAATTTCTTTAACAAGGAATTCATAGACTCAGTACTTCAGTACCTTTCTCTGACAACTCCTTCCTGTATTGGAAGACCAGGGAGTGGTCAGAGCCATCTTGCTGCTGCCCAGAACAGAAGTCACTAGAGGAGGGCCAGTATTTAAGGAACATGTGACTCAGCTCATGACTATCAGAAAACAATGTTTCTTTCCAAGATGAAGGTCATTAACAACCTCTGCATTGGCAAATCTGATAAATTACTCTGTGTTTATTTCAGCTTAAGATGTTCTACCTGAAATAGTCATGTGGCATTAAAAATATCTCACTAAGTGGCAGTATAAAATTGGGTGTAGCTAGAGAAGGTCACTATGCCCTAACAGACACGCTCAGCAACTTCATGCAATTCTAAACATACTCTGGCCTTGATGGAATTTACATTTTGCTGTTACACTTCAATGTGTTTTGGAGAGAGCCAGATATATAGCAGTTGACAGACATGGGTGCCAATACAACAGGTCCATAAAACAGGAAGAAACTGGGCATAGGGAAAAGGTAGCTGATAAATAACAATTACCATTAGCCAGTGACTACATATTAATATCTTCATACTATTCTTTTCCAAGACTCTCACATAACCTTCACCATGACTTCAGCAAGCAAATGAAAACTGGTGATAGTTTGGGTACTATTAAAATATTCTGTAACTCAATCTGTAGGCACCATGGGAGCAGAGAATTTCATATTTCATTTCCTGATGAGTCTCAAACACTGAGAACAGTGCCTGGCACATAGTAGGTACCTAACAAATATTGAAACAAAACCCAAACAGGAATGAATAAATGAGAATCCTGTTTCGGAGTTCCCTGCTGAATTCCTAGTTCATTTTTTATCACAGTTGCAAAACAGTTTGTGTTTAGTCATCATCCGCTACACAATTAAACATGTTTCACAAATTATTTTATACAGCTAATGTTCCCACTTGCTTACAGTATGGAGAAGAGTGATAAATTAGAATGGACAATGCCATCTCAAGAAAGAAAAGCGAGCAGACTGATTAAATGATGTGACAAGGGTCAGGCAGAAAAAAATAGTGACAAAAGGAGCACCTGGAAGGTCCAAGGCCAGCTGCTCCCTGGATTTCCATCATCCAAGGACATTTATCAATCTATAGGGGGCAATAAGGCAAAGGGAAAGAGGTGGAGATTTTCTTACTTGCCCAAGAAATCATTCTGACCTCAGGAAACTTTAGGTTTGTGAGAAAAAGTTGGTAGTCCTTTAACCTGGTCTATGTGGAACTCATGCTTTGGCCTTCCTATTCAGAGACAATGCCATTGGCAGTGATGCAGCCTCTTTAATCAGGAGTAAGAGGCCCATATGGGACCCCTTTCCATTTCCTTTTTACTATTTGCCTCTACAATTTGAGGTGAATCCTTCAATGTACCTTAAATGTTCATCCTCATATGGCCCAAAACCATACAGGCTTACCAACAACATTGCTATTGGTGCCTAATTTCCGTCTTATCCAAAACCTTGGCCTTAGGGTTTTGCCTTTACCTTTGTTTGCCAAGATATTTTATTTTTTTTTCTCATAATGGCCTTCTCCTCTGTTTCCAGGCCATGGCTTCCACCTTTTCTTGAGTCTTCCTAAACCAACAGAAATACTTTCCAGCCAGTTTCCACGTATCAAATCATGCATCCCTTCAATCCATTTTTCATACTTCTGTATACCAAAAACAAAATTCTAAGCCTCCCAACCAAGTGAATGAGCCCCCTCTTAGCCAAGGGCATTCCAAAGTAAACCTGAAACTCTAATTCAGGCCATGACGAGAAGGTGGAGTCAGACATGTCTCATTATGCCCTCCTCTGTGGAATTTAGGCATAACTGACCAGCCTTAACATTACCACAGAGATCTTAAAAATGATCAAACAGGGCCGGGCGCAATGGCTCACGCCTGTAATCCCAGCACTGTGGGAGGCCGAGGCGGGTGGATCATGAGGTCAAGAGATCGAGACCATCCTGGTCAACATGGTGAAACCCCGTCTCTACTAAAAATACAAAAAGTAGCTGGGCATGGTGGCGCATGCCTGTAATCCCAGCTACTCAGGAGGCTGAGGCAGGAGAATTGCCTGGACCCAGGAGGCAGAGGTTGCAGTGAGCCGAGATCACGCCATTGCACTCCAGCCTGCAGAACAAGAGTGAAACTCTGTCTCAAAAAAAAAAAAAAAAAAAAAAAAAAAAAAAAAAAGATCAAACGGAATTTTTATAGCAATAAGACACTCAATTCCAGCCTGAATGTAGTGTAGCAATAGATAACAGATAGCGGGCACCAAAAGAAATTATTTTATCCCAAAATATATTTCTTTGACATATTTTGAAATGCCCCTGCAAAGTATGGGAAAATCTATATTTTGCAGAGAATTCCCTTCCTTTTCCAGGTCTTTTCCCTCATTCAAGAGAGAATTAACTAAAAGTCTGGCATCTTTTAAGGTCTGATAAGAGCTCTGGAGCCCGCTACCTGGAAGCTTCATCTGCATGACAAAACCTTGGTCTCCACAACCCCTTATTTTAACCCAGAAATTCATTCCTATTGGTACCAGGTCTTTAGATAATAACTCTTTCAACCAACTGCCAATCAGAAAATCTTTGAATCCACCTGTGACCTAAAAGCCCCCAATCTGAGTTGCTCCTGCCTTTCTGGACCAAACCAATATACATCTTACATGTATTGATTGATGTCTTATGTCTCCATAAAATGTATAAAACCCAAGCTGTAGCCTGCCCACCCACAGCCCATGTTCTCAGGATCTCCTGGGGCTGTGTCACAGTTCATTTCTCACTCATTTTGGCTCAGAATAAATCTCTGCAAATATTTTACAGAGTTTGACCCTTTGCCTTGATACTTCCATCCCACATGTGATTCCAAAAGGCAATCCTGATTGCATAGGAAAACCAGTTGCTCAGCATGGAAACATGCCGACTCTTAGTGCAGCAGGCACGGTGCCTGTGTACAGATTTACACATGTAGAATAAACTGGAAACCAGCCATTAGTGCCTCAAACCATTGTTAGACTCATCTGATTTGTAAAGCTCAGCAACAGAGCAGCTCCCTCAGTGACTGCAACTACTGTTTCATGACAGCCAGTTTTTGAAGGACTGTAGTCACTTGGACACACAAAAAGCTCCATACTATTGAATAACAGGATGGTGCCGAAGGATTCAATCCAGAGACATGGCTGTGGAGGGGGAAGGTAGAGGATTAACAGTCATAACTAGGAATAAACCTAACTCATCTGGGTAGTATAAACGGTAGATCTGGATAGAATTACCAGCTGAAAATTACATTTTAAATATACAAATAGTAAAACATTTCCTTGCTGGTTATTCTCAGGCAAAATTGTATGCCTGCCTCATATAGTGTATGTCTCAAAATCTAAATTAAACAATACACTTGCTTTGACAGATCGTGTGTTTATTCAGAAGTTTACTCAAGCCAGGCACATCCACAAAATCTGACAGTATTCGAGGCTATAATTTTTTTTTAAAATCAGTGTTTCAGTCAAATGTATCTAACAGAATACTTTTGGAGATGATCATGTTAGTAAACAAGGTCGGCTTTTTGACATTACTTACAGACAAGCAGACGTTACTTGTTTCACAAATCATCCCTTGAATCTTTTTGAGTCCCTGATCGATTACAAAGGGATTACAAAGAAAAAACAATCTTGCAGAAAAAGGGAAACCCTACTCATCCAGGAAACAATTAACCCTGTAGGTGATACATGGGCACTGCTAGAACCAAATCCTGGGCTACTTGTTTATTTCTGACTGAAAATGACCTTTCTGAAAGTTGCATTTCTCATCATCCTTTATGGTCAGCTCCAGTCCAACATCTTTTCCAAAGTCTGCTGAGTCCCTCAGCTCATGTTCTTCTCCCTTTCCTTGGCCACTTATAGGACTAATGGTTTATTCCTCTTGATTTTGCATGTAACTCATGCATTATCAAGAGAGAAAATGCATCCAATAAAATTTAGGACTATACCAAGCACATAGCAAGTACTGCAAAAATGCTTTTGGAGCTTTGTGGCAACTGAGCATTGACTAGGACTGATTCTCAAGGTGTGGGCTCCAGCCTGGCAGCATGGGTATCAACATCTTGTTAGAAACGCAAATTCATGGCCTCACTTAGACCTGCTGAATCAGAAACTCTGGGGTTAGAGCCAGTAATCTGTGTTTTAATGAGTCTTTCAGGTGATTCTGATGTATGCTTAAGCCGGAGAACTACTATACTTGGAAAATTGGCATCTATTTGGAAAAACTTGACCACCTGTGAGAAGAGCCATTGAGGCTCTTATAATAGATTCAAAGTTATTGAAAAAAAAAAAAACTTTCCAAGTATATTTGCGAAGAACTACTTCTTGCAAAAAGTAGGCATCATAAGATCAGACATCTGAGAAAAACAATAACAACAAAACAGGAAAATGTTTCTTTAACAAAGCAACACAGATGATATTTCCAATTATCAGGAGAATTACTTAGCACTTACTGTCAGCACAACCACAGCCTCCTGAATTAATTCATATTCTGGGCTGAATGAATGTGCAAAGCTTATTCCCATGGAAACTGAGCACTATACAGATTGATAGGGTTATAGAACATATAACCGAGCTAAAGCAATTGCCAATTTTAAAAGATTAGCATTGACAATTTGACGCAACACATTTATTTCCCAAATATCAGCAGTGCCTCATCTACATTCAAGGATAAAGGACTGTCAAAATTTGATTTAAGAAAAAATAAAAAGCCCTGCTACAACACAGCCTATCATCTTTTGAGCTTGGGCCAAAATGTGGCAGAAGCTCTGTTTTCTTAATACTCCCTTAATTACAAGGAGGCTGTTTTTAACATTGGTATTAAATGGGTTGCTATGGCTTCCTGCCTGAGAGTTCAGTGTGCCAAGTTTCAGTAAGGAGCAAGCTATGAATGGACTGAATAAAATGCTCACAAATAGGGTTTTACACCCCAGACCCCTACCACAGAGCATCCCATTAGGAAGATTCCTGAGAGGTAATGGAGCCAACAACGGCCCCGCCTCCCTTCACTTTCTGATACATTCCTTCTATGGATTCTCACTAATCGCCTTGTCCTACAGGATCCTTGTCCTGTGTAAGGGAGAGCTGCTTCAAACAGAAGCGGATCTGCTGCCTGCTGCTTCTAAGCACAGAAACCATGTGGAAGTTTGTTTAGTCCTCCAGTAGATTTTGTTTGTTCGTTGGGCAATTTCAGGGTTCCCAAATTTTATATATGACTGTGACCAGAAGGGAAGAAGGCAAACAAGAAGTTCAAAGCAGAGCTAGCCATGCTTAGATACAGGCTTGTGTCTTTGGTAAACAATACAGAAATAACCACTGGGGATTTTATCTCTGTGTTCTCAGAGAGATAGAAAGAACCCCAGGTAACACAAACCGCAATGCTGAAAATGAGCAAATGCAGTCCCCAGAGCCATGCTTATGTCTAATATCTATTCAGATACCAAATAACCCTCCTGGCTTCAAAATTCTCCACTCCTCTGATCTTGTAGCTTCTCATAGGGACCAAGCCTTTGAAATTTCATGCTAGGTTTTAGTGATTTAGGTTTTCGTGAGAAAAAAAGATATACATAAGGAACATATGCCCCACATTTGTGGTTGTTTTTGTAAAAGCGTAGCCTTTGAGAACTGTGGCTACTGTGTTGAAAAGCAAGCTCTGGTCGTTTTGAGAGCTTCATCATCCAGAAGGTAGAGTCGGAGCAAACTGCTGAAAAAGGCTGGGGAGGAGACCCAGACATGTTCCTGGATTCCTTTCAGGATATTTACATTTACATGCAGCTAGGCAGGATGTATATGAGGGAGAAATAGAGGGGGCAGAGTAAAAGTGGGAAAAAAAGAAAGGATGAGAAAGGAGGAAAGGAAAGAAAGAGAAGGAAGAAAGGAGGGAAGGAGGGAGGGAAGCATCAGAGGAAAAGTGTGGCAGAGAGGAATGGAGGGAAGGAGGGAAGCAGAAAGGAGGAAAGGTAGGGAGACAGGGAGAAAGGGAAAATGGAAAGATAAATATGTACAAATTTTATGCATCCATAAAAATAAAGAAAGATAAAAAAGAAAGACAGAAAGAAAAACAAGAAAAGATATAGGGAGAAGGAGGGAGAGAAAGAAGACTAAACACAGCAAAAACATACTGTAAAAGAAGGAAGTGATTTTCACCATATGTCTGTCATTCAGCTGTGCTGACCTGCAGATGTAGAGAAGGTAAATGAGTTTGTACTCTTTCTCCAAGAGGTGATCAACTCACACCTGGCAGCTTGACACGATTACTTCACAAGCTTTGATAGTCATTATCTTGGCTTCCACAGACACAATTGTTTTATGGCTCCAAGAATAATGCAGTCCTTTTGGAAATCTAGCAGTCATGCCTGGGTTGGTGACCTCCCGAATCAAGGAAGTGCTAGCTGGCAATACTGAGTCCTAATACAGGTGGCCAGCCCAAGACAGTTTACTTTGTATGGGGAGTAGATGGCTCTGTAAGACTATGAAGTTATCAGTAACATTCCATTTCGGGACTGGGGCTGCTGGATATAAATGGCTTTATCATTTTGTTTGTGACTTTTGAAAACGTGGTTAAAGTCACACAAACATTCATACCAAAGGCATACAGCTGTTTTTTTTTGTTTGAAACTCAGTACCAAATTGGTAAAATGAGCCAGCTTTCAGTAAGAAGTTTTTTATTATGTGGACATGAGATAAATATTTAACTTGCAAAGCTTACTTGAAAGTTAAACGTCTATCACAGAAAAGGGAAATACCCAAGTGTTTCTGTCTCAGTCATCTGTGGGTTCTAAAAATGCACAAGCTAAATGAAATATCAAAAACACATGTTCAAAAGGCCATGAAAAGAAACCAGTGCCAGGTGGACACATCTCCTTGCCATCTCATCAATGGGCATGCCACAAAAACCAGGCCAGATTCAATGTCAAGGAAAAGTGACATAAAAGTCCAAGTGTCCTTATTTTGCAAATTCTTTGATTGTCAGAAATGAATGGATCCCAACTTGTTTCTGATCCAACACCATTTCTCACATGGTTTCTCTATCATTCACAAGGATTTAGAAGAGCAAGCACTGTAAACACTTCCAAGTCTGGGCTTGATTATCTAGAAATGTATTTAGAATGCATTCTATCATTTAATCTAAAATCTGAGTCATCTTGCAGGGAAAGCACAGAACCTTATAAGAAGGACACACTGCCTTTAAGAACGTGGATGTCTGATTTTATATTTGCAAAGCAATGCCAATTACAAATGATCTATTTGTTTTGAAAAACAGACTGAGGATATATTCTATTAGTAGTTAATGCAACAATAATATGAATTTTAAAACATGTATGCTCTGCTATCTAAAAAAAAAAACCAGAAAGTCTACCTCAAATCTTCCAAATCAATGAGATTTTATCCCTCTGAAGTTTATAGAATTGCAACTTTTGACAAACTTTACCTTCTAACTTACAACTCAAGCATGCTCATCGCACCAGAGACACTACTCCAATAATACTTGCCTTTCTGCTGCAGAATTTTTGGAAAGCTGAAGACTTCTGAGGGACAAAACACATGGGAGGTCTGCAAACCAGACATGGCAACAGCTTATTCCAAATACCCAAATGACAACTGTAATGGCCACATCCTAATGAGGTAGCAGTGCCCTCAGCAAAACAGCACCCCTAAATTGATTGAAAAGTTAACAGAGCAGTTTTGGGCAAAGGGGGCAATCCAAATATTAAACTAGGATTACAAATTGATTTTTTTAAAACAATTTATGCTGACCCATTTGAAAGAAATTTAAGCAAATAACTCATTTTCGGACAGCAGTATAAATGATCTATTTTGAATTTTCTTCAGGATCATCTCTACACATAATTTTCTTAGGACAGTGATGAACTCGTGACAGTTTCTCTCCCTATAAAGTGTCTCTCTTCCCTAGTAACTAAAACCTGCAATTCCATCATAGACATTTCCATTATCCCTTACTTACATACAACACAGGGGAGAGGCCCCTATGCTTGATTAGTCCTTGTAACACCATCTCTAGAGCTGTACTGGGAACACTTTGATGTTTGGAACCTTGTGTTTTTCTTCTTCAGTATTCCTTGCATGACTTCATCCTGTGACAGGCACTTGATATTACAGAATCACTGAGCTCCAAGGACCTGGACAGATTGCTGGACTCCATCCTTTGATTACACAGAAAAGAAGGTAAGGCTGAAACTCAGAAGAGAACTGAGACCTATCTGGAGTAACTGAGCCAATTAGTGAAAAACCTGGGAACAGTCATGTGGTGCCCACAGACAGAGAAATTTACCCATCAAGCATTTACTGAGCTCTGCTGCACGCTGGGCATTGTACTATAAGCTGAGGACATGGAATGATGACTACAAATACATTGTCCTGTGATCTAAGTGAGTTGGCTAGACTCGTAAACCAATGATCACAGCAAATCTACCTAAGTACAATTATAGAATTGAGTCTTTAATTAACCCCTGTTGAATCAATCTAGGGAAGTTTAGTAATTGAGATATAGAAATAATTTCTTTTGGAAGATTTCACCTAAAAGAAGTACTGGAACTTAGATTCCACAGACAGGTCTTTAGCTGAGATTTCAGCAATTTCAAGTTAACTTGACTAATCAGAATATTTCATTTGCATTTATAGAATATGAATGAAGAACTCATACATTTTAGTCATATACTCAAAGTTGTGTTCATTCTTTTTTTTTTTTTTTTTAGCCAATGTTAGGTGTGCATACAAAGAATGCAGACAGAAATTCTGATTTGATTCATTCTTCTGTTTGGATCTAACTAGTTAATATTAACAATAGCTAAGCTATTAACTTTTCTAAAGGATAAATTCGTACATTGTCATGGATGATGGTGAATCTCATTCCAGTGAGAAGCCTTACTCTATTCAATTTCTCATAAATTCTCTTCGATAATTAGTTTCAAGAAATAACACCAGGTGACATCTTATTTTCTGGTCCTCCTGGGAATTTCTAAATCATGTGACAAGGACACTAACCACAAAATTCAACAGGGAGGTGGTATTAACATGAAACACTCAACATGGAGTCTTTCCTTGATATGAGCCTCCAGGCTCCCTAGATCCTTGAGTGTCCATTCGGCTCACTTGCTGTGATAACTTCCAGTGACTGCTGCTTTGGTGATCCTTATAGAAGCCCAGAAGAAATTCTTGGGTTTCCCCAGTATCTCAAAACTCCACCTATGTCTCTGTCTGGTTGGTTTGCTCATATCTGCATCTGGTTTATATGTGCCACTACTCAAATGTTCTAGACTTTACTTTCAGAGATGGAAAGGAAATGCCATGCTTGGGTTGGAATCTGACACTAGAGTGACTCTTTCCTACCTCTCCTCCATGCAGACATCACGGGCCACTGGTTCTTTTTTTATTGCATTTTAGGTTTTGGCATACATGTGAAGAACATGAAAGATTGTTGCATAGGTACACATGTGGCAGTGTGATTTGCTGCCTTCCTCCCCCTCACCTATGTCTGGCATTTCTCCCCATGCTATCTTTCCCCAACTCCCCACCCCCTGCTTTCCCTCCCCTATTTCCCCCCAACAGACCCCAGTGTGTAGTGCTCCCCTCCCTGTGTCCATGCGTTCTCATTGTTCAACACCCTCCTATGGGTGAAAACATGTGGTGTTTGAGTTTCTGCTCTTGTGTCAGTTTGCTGAGAATGATGGTTTCCAGATTCACCCATGTCCCTACAAAAGACACAAACTCATCATTTTTGATGGCTGCATAATATTCCATGGTGTACATGTGCCACATTTTCCCTGTCCAGTCTATCATCGATGGGCATTTGGGTTGGTTCCAGGTCTTTGCTATTGTAAACTGTGCTGCAGTGAACATTCGTGTGCATGTGTCCTTATAGTAGAACGATTTCACTCTGTGCCTCCACACAAATGGTGGCTGGTTTCCCAGGGCAAATATATATACATATGTTTTATACACACACACACACACACACACACACACACACACACACACACACTCACATACATATATACTCGCATATATATATATACACACACACACATATACATGCATATATATACACACACATATATACATACATACATACACAGACACACACATTACTAACTGCTTGTCCCTAGAGATTCATCCCAGTCTCAAAACCCATTCAATCTTCTACCCTCTTTCCTCTGTATGTCATACATCTACATCCTACCCTTGATATTTATAAAAGGTCAAAGCAGAGAAAGACTCAAGACCCAGCCCTCCCCACATGCAGTGGGCCTCTGTGCCTTCCACCCCAGTGACTTCTACAGGAGTGTACACCACAGCTCTGATAGAAGCACTGCAGACATTTCAAGAAAAACATATTTTAAAGAATAGTAATAGTTTGAAGATTTTAATGGAAGCATAGTACTTTGGACATGAGGTGTTCAATAACCGTGTGATGAATGAATGAATGAATGGTAAGCTTCCAAGTGCGCCTGGGGAATGAGGCAGCTCCCTATAGTTGAAGGCACTTGGATGGAAGTTGGCCCCTTTCCCTTGCTCTATGTTGCAATGGTAGGCATCTGAAAGGATCCTAGATTAGTTCAGATGGGTGAGCCTACTTCCTGCCATCTGAGAATGGACAGAGCACTTTCAGCTCTCAGGGGTGAGGCAGTTTAGGTTATTTAATCAAGAGTGTGTATGGGTTACCCACAGTATTTACTAGAATAAAGCTTTACTTGGTAGCTATTGGGACACATAAGAGGAACAAAGCCAGTCCCACCAACAACAACCCTTTGTTTTTATCTTATTATAGTGACTGTTACTCATTTATTCTTTTACTCGGTCATTCATGGAACACCTTGGAATGCTCCCTTCTACTAAACTATACTGGGAGCATAACTGTGAACAAGTCAAAACTCCTGTTCCCATTTCAGTTCTCAAATGATCACAGTTCTCACTGTTCCGGAGCATGACTTTTTACTTTCTCAAACAATTGTCTCTTGCTCTTGCCTTCATCTGATTCTTATATCAGCCCAAAAGAAAACAGAGGCCCAGAAGAGGTTGAAGATTTTGAGGGTGGCACACGGCTAATCTGTAGCAGATCTGGGTCCTGTTTTATGACATGGAGAGCGATGCATAGTTTCCATTAGCCAGTTTCATTTTCCTTTCAACAGGAGCCCGGCAGCAACACACTTATCAACAAGGGCAGTGATTTTTGGTTGGACCTTCTCTGGGCAAAGGACTTTGGACACCACTAACAACTTTTTTTAGTCTCTTTTACTGACAGCCACTGTATTCAATTTTCCAATTTTCCATTGGGATCTGGTAACCACATAGGAAAAGGGATGAACTATCTTTCTGCTCCTTTTATACTAAGACTCATCCTACTTAATTCCTCATTTAAAACAAGAACTTTTGTTATTCCAAACAATATTCAGTTACCAAACAGTTGCTCTGGATTAATTGTAGGATACCACTCTCTGTTAGGATAGAGCACACTGTCCATCAGCCCCACCAGACCTGTTAAGAGTGAAGAAGGAAGGCACTTCCAGGGAGGAACCAAGGCCTGGGAGCACTAGCTGTCACTCACTTCTTCCTCCTCTGAATGGAAACTCCCCCTGAGCACAATGACAGGCTCTCCAGGCCCTTCAGGGCTCCTGGGAAAAGTGCTTAAGCCCACAATACCCTCTGTGATCTGTTTTCCATTTGCAGAGGGGGAAAAAAAATCTCTAATGTTGGAGGTTTAGCTCCATGGGAAACTACAACGGCAAATTGAATTTTTGAAAATTAAATCCAATTTAAAATGCATTAAAGACTATTTAAAGCAATCTTCTGGTGAGTCCTTGGTTATATGAGGAATCTTTCTGGGAAGGAGAAAAGCAATCCCTGATGTATGGGTTGTATAAATCTGGGTTTACACCAATAAAACTTTCTTAAAACGAGGTGTGGGGGCCTCAACTACAAAGAGGTGAACGCTGGCACCCCTGCCCAGCACTTCAGGATCCTTACTGGATCTCTCATCAAAGCACAGAGGAAGGTTTCTTTGCACAAGAGAGATTAAGTTTCTATTTAAATTAAAGGGCCCCAAGCAGAGGAGGACATGCTTTGAGAAGAGCCATTGTAAAAAGCCGTTGAAGCTATGGCACTGAACCCTGTGGAAGATGGCACCCATCACCATAGGAAAGGAAAGCCACACAGCTCCTCTCAACTTTGAAATGTGCATGAGGTATGTGTGAATGGTGTGAATGTTAGCAACATGAGCTTTGCAGCAAGATAGACCTTGATGTTTACAAGTCCTATCACTCTGAACAAGTTATTTACTTTTTGAGCCTTAGTTTCTTCATCTGTACAATGAAAATATGATGGTGCCTCACTGTAGAGTTGTTGTGAAAATCCAATGAGCTAATACAAATGAAAAGTTTCAGTCCAGTACCCTACCGTAATGTTAGTTGCCACACTAGCATCATCAATTCCACTAATTTAGATGAGAATGAAAAACCATAGGGAATAGTCTGAGGCCTTCTGATTATTCAGTAACATCATCATCATTTCATACAAATTGATCACACACCGAGGGGGATGTTTAACTGGCCACACTCGTTCCATCCCAGAGTTCTAGGTTCTATGCATGTGAAGGCTACTCTTTCCTGAATCGCCTGCTGGATATTGGCCTAGTTCCCTTCATCAGAACACACCTGTTCTGTGCCTCATTCTCTCGAAGTCCTTTCTCAACCAAACGATAATTGGACAAGCTGACTCCATTTATGTCTGGCCTTCCAGGTGACACACTACAGCTCAGTTTAGCACTTAAAAATTAACTTTAATTCTAGAATTTCAGTACCATTCAGCACTTGGCGTTTAAGGCAGCAAAGTACCAGACGAGAGGATTAGGCCCGAATTAGAAGCAGGCTGAAAATATTATACGAGGACTCTGGCATTTCTGCCTGATTCAAGTTACACTGACTTCCAATCATGCATTTTATCTTTTGGCATGCTTACATAGGTGCCCAATAAATGTTACCTTTGGTGATAGTAAAACAAAAGCCAAACTTTCAAAAGCTAGAATATCCAAAAGACCATTGTCTGCATTCTTGGCAGCAGCCAGATAGCCAGTTTTCCCAAGTCAGCAGCCTTTAAGGAGGCTGGCAAGGGGCCAGTTCCCAGGGTTGGCGCATTCCTGGGGCCTGGCAAGAGGCCACGGGACCCTGTTTCCTCTTTCCTTCTCTTTACGTAGTGGAAAAATTTTCCCATTTTGACCCCTGAGTCTTTTTCCCCCCATCGAAGTAAAAGGAGTCAGATGGGAAACGTTCCCCAGTTCCCTCCCAAAACTCATCTCCCGCTGTTCCGAGCTGGCAGAGCTTAAAGCAATTGAAGGCATAAGACACACAAAGGAGGGGTCCTCAGGCCAGTCATCCAGCCTGATTCGATCAGGAGCATGGGGCCTGGAGCAAGGAGGACCAGTGGGACCTTGAGCACAGGGAGTCATTGTACATGTGCTTGGAAGACTATAGGCACTTCTGGAAGCTTTTGGAATAAAATTACCTGTTATAAATAGACACTGGCTTGGTTTCAGGGTTGAGAGCAGGAGGCCAAGAGTTCCAGAAAAACACAATGCTCCATATAAGAAGGTCTGGCGTACAGCTCATTAATAGGAGACTACTGAGCAATTGGACAAAGAAGAAAGGAATTTGAGGTTGGTCAGATATGACCTGTAGTAAACACCTGGGCAAACGTTTCTGGCTGATAACATCAAGGATATGCTATTCCACTTTTAAACATCATGTATGTATATATGTAATGCTTCCTTCCAAGTGCAGACAAAGAAAGCTGCCATCTGGAATGGCCACGTCAACTGGTCCGCATGTTTCCAGGGCAGAGAAACCTGCATGCCAAGCACAGTGCTGCGCACACTATTTGTGTTGAGTCCTTCCCCTAAATTCACTCAACACCACTTTGAATAAGAGATGACCATCTCTACTAATAGATGAGACTGTGGAGCCTCAGAGAAGGCAGGTGACATGGCCAAACTCACACAGGCAGTAAGTGGCAGGTTGGGATTCAAATCCAGTTCACACTCATTCTCCAGCCAACCCATGCTCTCTCCTCTGCATTTATAGGGTATCTGTTTCCACAGCGCCCTTTACAATGAGTGCTTTGCACACAGCAAGTTTTGATACAGCTTTCTTCCTGAGTCTGCCACTGCTGCTTCAATATTTGATAGAAATTTTGGAGTTTAGCAGGTAGGAGCTTTACCACTCCCATCATAACAAGATATTTCCTTCGCATAGGGCGACACAGCCTGCAAAACAATTCCTTGTTCTTTGTCTCACTTAACCCTCGTGACAATGTCCCACCATTGAAGACACAAATATTCACAGAGTTTAAGAAACTTGCTAAAGGCCACACATCTACCAAGCATTTCAACTCCAGCTCTAGCCTAAAGATTTACGCAGTTCTAATGCAGTGATCCATCTCCTAGACCACCCTCCCGACACACCAGCATCACACAACTTTCATCAGGACTGTTGAAGAGAAGACCATGTCACTGGTTACATGGAACTTGTGTTCTGAAAGTGCCAAATCATATTGTCTGCTGAAACCAAATTGACAAGTCCAAGGGAATGGACTGGAAAACAACACACAAAAATCTATTTCAAATAAAATATTATAAATGGACTCGTGTTTTCTCAGCCCAGAAACGTGAGAAGAGAGGGTGGCAGAGTATATTGCTTTATAGAGTCAATGTGCTGGATACATTCGTTTGGCCTCCCCACACCCACCCTCCACCCTTCCCTGCCCTGGTCTGGGCCCAGAGCACTACATGGGCCCCATTCTCTCTGGCTTCCAACTGGGTTCAGCCAGTGGAGGCCCCAACAGGGAACAAGACAGTGGGAGGAGAATGAGGTAGGAGTGTTCATGTCCTGATTCCCTTGCTGCAGAGCCAGCACGGTCGGTTGGCTATATCCCTTCATTTAAGGTGGCATTTCCTGCCAAGTGGCTCACTCCTTATAGCGACATGGTTCTATAGCCATTTTCTAGGCCTAGTGGAAATGGCTCCCCACTGTTTCTAGCTGCAGGGGATTGCATTATTATCTTGTTTCGCTGTCTTTATCCTGCCACCCCTTTTAAAGAGGTCCTTTATTAAACTCTCCTCCAGTACCTGGCATGAGTGTGCAATGTACCTCCTTCCAGGACCTTGCTGCAGTAAACAAAAAAAAACCAACATTATTGATTTTGTCTTTGTAGACAAATTATGGGAAGTTACTGAAATCCTCTAAAAGGATGAGAAACACTAATTACTTTAGAACAGGTTCTCTCTTTCATTCACTTCCTTCTCGTCACACTTCACCAAACAGGAATAAGGTCAGATATTCTGCCTCGGGGGCCTACCAAACTGGGCCCAGGAGATCTCCACATACCTACCTGCCACACCCACAGTCCAGCCAGGAGTCCGCTCCAGGAAGAATGCAGGGCAGCACTGGCCTCATCCCAGTCTGTCTGGTTGGTGCCTTCAAAGACTTCGCTCTCAGCGTTCGCCGGCCCATGCTGGATCACTGCCAGACTCATGGCCACTCCGTCTCCAAAAACGGCAGGCCTCTGACAACAGCTCCTCCTCACAAAAAGGCCAACAGCCCCTGAGCTTACTTATCTGCTGGCTCTGACAGATGGACCCCAGAATTTACCAAACCAAATTATTTTATTTCCCTCCACACATCTGTGTGCATGAGAGCAATCAATGAATTAATTGCATTAGGAAACTTACCAAGCTGAAGACAACTCTTTAAGAACCAAAAAGGTGCAGAAAGACAGAAGGCAAGCAAACCTCAGAGGCATCTTCTGAAATGGACAATTATGATCCATTAAGGCTAGTTAAGAAACTGAAATTTATAAGGAGGAAACATCTGGAACTGCCTGGAATGTAAAGGAACCAGGAGGAACCATTTTTTGGGCTTAGAGTGAGCAGCCCATACAAATGTGATTCCATGTTAGGAGAGAACCACAAAATTAGTATATAAAGGGGCCAGAACAGAGGCAGTGCATCTGGTGTTAACTGAAGCGTTTGAATATGATGGCTCCTGGATTTCCTTTTGAAATATTAATTGAAATTGGCTGGAGATGAGGGCTGCATGAAAACTGGTAGAAAGATCATAAATACTGGTTAATCTAAGCCAGGGCAATGGAGCACAGCAATTCGACATGAAGTAATGAGAAATGCTGCCCCATTCATGGCCATGAACCCTGTGGATGTTTAAAAATATTAACTGATAATAATGAACTATAGTACTGGGTGGTAAATTAGCGTAAGATACCTAGGCTGCTGAAATACAGCTAATATATATACAGTTTGTACAGCATACACTGTTGAATGAATGAGAAGAAAAGACATAAAAATGACTTAGCTATGTGATGCAGTTTGCCTTGCACCAGAATTAGGGGTAAGAGAATGTTAATACAGGAGCCGGGAGGGGTGGCCAGAGGGGACAAGAGGATAGTTAGGACAATAATTCAAGATTATAGTAGACCTTGCTTAGGGTCTTGGCAATTTCTCAAGTGTAAGCCAAACACCCTTGAGTTAGACCCCATTCTTTTAAGACACTGTGGTTTTCTCAATAAATTTCTGCTTCAGGGAACTCAGGGATATCGTAGATTAAATTTGGACAAATTTATTGGGGGAAGATATGAAAGCCTCCTTGGGGAAGCCCTCCCTGATCAAAATAGCCAGAAGAACAACTTCCTCTCTGTAGCCCCATCAGTCTTGTTGTTTGCACCACTGTAAACCTCCTGGTACTATGATTTGTGTATATGTGACAAGATTTTTTTTTTAAAGCTTTGCAAAGCAGAAATCATGGTTTGCATTTCTTAGCATTCATTTCACTGTGTTTCAGACCCAGTAGGTGTTCCATTCCTGTGCTGATCAATGAGAAACTCAAAAAAGAAGAGCAGGCACATATCAGAGGAATACCCAGATGCCTATTAGGTTTGGGACCAGCTTCTAAGAGGATCAGTGAAAGTTCTACCTCTTGTTATGGACAAAGCACTAGAGAGTCTGCCATGGGAACAATCCTAGGCTGCCAGAGGATGATGTGGAAAACTCAGTTGCCATGGAAACTTGTATGATCTGATGATTCCCATTGTTGAAAGATGGTGAGACACCAGGAGAATGACAAACAGACCTTGGAGCCCTGAGAAAACACAGAACATGCCAAGCAAACACCTCTGCTCATTTGGACTTATTTCTGCTATAGAAGCAGTCTCATTTTATCATCTGTCAATAACACAGCATTTATAAAAGGCTTTCAAAGGTGTCCAGTTCCTATTTTAGTGATTTCAGTGACAACAAGGATGCACAGAACTACCTCTGATGCTGTCAGACAATACTTATCACAGCAGCTGAATACAGGTGAATGAAACAGGTGTCACCTGAGCTCCTGCTCCATGACTCTGGCAAGGGAAGGCATCCATGGGCAGGTGCTATGGTCAGCACTAACGGCAGGTGAACCACTCTTGCATCACAGATGCCTGTGGGAATCTAATTACACCTACAGACTCGCTCCCCAGAAAAATGTACAAATGCATATAGCCTAAAATGTATCAGAGAATTCAAAGCCCTGGAAGTCTGTTTATAAATCTCCCCTATCAAGCACCTTGGGACTCAAGAGAATCCAGGACATTATACTAATAATCTCTGGTGTAAAACAAACAAAAAACTTTACACACACACTAGACCCATCCTTGGGCAAACCTGAAAAGCAGCATGCTACTTCCTCTCTCCAGCCTTCTCAAACAGCACTCTGGGCCTGATGTATGTGGGCCTCATTTATCCCATATTCAGTATTTGGTCACTACTAAGTTCACTCACTCATTCATTCATTTTACTGAACTTTTTCTTTGTGTCAAACTTTAGGAATCCAATGTGAATATGACATGACCCATGCCCTCAGAAAGCCTACAGTAGAGATCAGGCAGGGGTGATTTTTCTTTTCCGGGGACATAAGGCCATGCCTGGAGACAGTTTGGGTTGTCACAATGAGGAAGGGGTGCTCCTGACATCCAGTAGGTAGAAGTCAGGTATCCCAATAAACATCCTACAATACACAGGACAGCCCTCGTGACAAAGAATGATCAGGTCCAAACTGTCAACAGTGTTAGGGCTAAGAAACCCTGTTCTAGAGCACACAGACCAGTGGGCATATGAAAAGGCCAGAAGTAGGTGTTATGCCAGCTTAGGAATGGGCATGTTCATAAGAACTCTGGAACACGTGGCTTTGACAGCAGCCTGCCTTCTTTTCAGAGATGAGAGGAAGGAGAGAAGGAAGCAAAGGAGCGATTCAGAGAGAGTGACAACCACAATGAAAGTGGATCTTCCTTCAGACAACATCAGAGGAGGCAGCACCAATTGCAAGTGATGGGCAGAGAAATGGCATTTCTTCCAGAATCTCTTCATGGGAAATGCTGCTGACTATCTACTCACCTCCATCGGTCAGTGGCCCAGCAGAGAGAATGTGCAGCCATCTGGTAGGACCATCACTCAAGTCATAAACCCCACTGCATGCTGGGGTACAGCTATATGCTGGATGTGCTCCATCACTCACCAAGTCCTCCCTACCCTTCTCCCATTCTAGTCAGTAACTCCACCTTGTACATGTACACACCACAATCGGTCCTCATATGAATAAAAACATAAAATTCTATATTGTGTATACACACACACACACTATTAAAAATTACAATCTCTTCTAAAGTTGGTTCCAAGGTCTGGTTCATGAGAAAATCACAAGATCAGAAAGCAGACCTAGACCCATGTTCTATATTCCTTATAAGTCTCCCCCTCCCACCTCTACTCCTTTGTCAATTGTTTTGCTGAAACCAAGTCTGGCCTCCCTCTGATCTAGACTGTTCTAAACTGCAGGCTCATCAGTGGGCACAGATAAGGCAGATGTGCTAATGCACATGATCTACTCCTGTTGAGGTAGCTGGTGCTCTTTAACATTGTGAAGCACCATGAAGAAGCTCCCAGTCACTGGCATAAAAGAGTTTTCTGCTTCAGAGTTGTTAGCTGTGCAGATGCAGTCTAGTCTGGAGGCAGCCAGACCTGAAGTGAAATCCCAACTTTATCACTTACCCGTTCTATTGCCTTGAGGAAGTTGATTAACTTATTAAGCTTCAGATTTCTCATTTGTAAAATAGGGAATAATTAGAGTTCCTTCCTTAAAGGGTTGTTGTTAAGTATCAAATGGGAGTTTTCATGCGAAGTACTGAGCAGCATGCCTGGCCTATACTAAGCCTCCATAAATTTCAGCTACTATTAAAGGGAAGGAAGCCATCCTGGTTGAGACTTAATGCATGATTCACTGACTGAACATGCTGATCTGTCTGCTAAAGTGGCTTTGATGTTAGCTTCTGCCATCCCCATTGCTGACACGCTGTCTGCCCACTGCTTGGACCTAGTGTACTTCCATTCTTTATTCATACTCTGTCCTCAGCACCAGTGTTGCCGCAGATCTCCAATGGCCCTTCAAGGCTTTTCTTGTTAAGATCTAATCTCTTCCCACTCTTCTAGGGTCCCTTCAAGACCTGTAGCAAGTAGCACATGTGGGTGGTGCCCACCTGGCCCAGCTTCCCCTGCCTTTTCTTAGCTCATCTGCCCCCAGATCCATCCATGAGACCCAGAGATCTGCACTGTTGGAGAATAGGTGGGTAGGGCACTTCTCCTGCATTTCTGGACCTGCAGTGATTGGCTGAGCTCAGCTGGTGGACAGATTCACTGGGTAGATTCTCATCTAAGGGTCTGACACTTCTCTAACTCCACCCCTGCCCACTCTCAAGAGGGCACAGTCAAAATTTCAGCATGACACTTTGGAAAGGTTGCTAAACCAGGCCAAAGACAGTCTATTCTCTACCAGTTGCTTTTTTCCTAAAAATGGCCTTGGCTACATCCTCAGACATCACTATATCTTCAGATACGTGGCTCAGGACTTGGTCTCTGTTCTAAGTACATCTAAGAGACAATGAAATAATAAATAGCCCAGTTAGAAGAAATGAGGCAGTTGGAGAATTAAAAATTTCCCTCTCATTGTTTGGCCCTCCCTGACTTGATGCTCATTTGGGAAATCTCAGATCTTGATATCAGAGAACAAAGATCAGGTTTCCCAGAGGACAATTTGGCATGTTCCCAGTGGCCAGGGGCACAGGGCAAACAGTACTTTATATAAGCTTTTGTCAGTAGACATGGTCAAGGGAGACTGAGATTAGAGTAGCTGGACACCTTCTATAAGAAGCTGGTGTTTTGTGCTCTGTACAGCATCCCTATGGTAAGAGGAGGTCTAACAAGCGAACCAAGAGAGTCAAGAAAGATCCAGTCCTGCCTGAAGCACTACAGAATGAAGACTGTTGTTTTCTTAGTATTCATAACCCACTGGCTATAGGCTGTACTGAGCAACAGCAGCAATACCTCTACATTGCATTTAGAAAAATTATCAGTAAGGTTGAACATACCCTATGTCAGTATTTTCTAAATATTTAGAAAATGCCTTCTAAACATTTTTCTATTCCCCTATTCTTCCTACCGGGGTATATGTACCTTTGATAACAGCCTAAACCTGCTCCTCTGTCTGCTCACATATCACATATACTGAGGGTAAACACAAATTACTACTTAAAAAGACAGCACCCAGAAAAGGTAAACCAGCACCCAGAAAAGGTAAACCAGGACTTCCATATTTCCCATTTCTCTTATGCATGCAGATATCCATTAGAATCCAGCCTACTGCCTCTCTTTGTAAATAAGGGGATTTTTTTGTAAATAAAATAGCTACATTTGATCATGTGTCTTCAGAGGCTGCTCTCTTCCTACGACAAAGGTGAGCAGTTGTAACTACTATTTGGGCCTTTACAGAAAGAGTGTGCTTATTCCTGCTTCAGAGTTAGGTCTAGTCACTAAATAGGGGAGAAATAACTGAAGATAAAACAGCAAAGATTTAAATTCAATATGAGGAAGAAAAAAAAATCAGTAACGATATGAGTTGGCACCAAATGATGCAGGACAAATATCCTTGAGTTGCTTCTTTTTTCTTTTTTTTTCTTTTCTTTTTCTTTTTTTCAAGACAGGGTTTCACCATGTTGGTCAGGCTGGTCTTGAACTCCCGACCTCAGGTGATCCACCCGCCTTGACCTCCAAAGTGCTTGGATTACAGGCGTGAGCCACCACGCCCAGCCGCTTCTTTTTTCTTTACTCTCCCAGTCCGCAGTTACCAAATTCCCTCTGTTGCTTCAAAACACAGCTCTAACTACAGCTCCTCCACGGTCCCTCCTCGCATCTTCCCAGAGCGACCTCAGCTCCTATTACTGTCAGTGCCACACTATGCATCTCCATGTGATGATATTTTTCCTGCTTACTAGGACATCTTCCCTAGATAAACTAGGAACACTTAAGGAAGTCTGTGCCCCTGTATCAGCCAGGGAGACCTTGCAGGAAAGAGATGGTATGCTAAAGCATCCAACTGAGGAGACTTTGGTAAAGGGACTGCTTACTGAATTGTGGGAAGAGCTAAGGCAAGCCAACAAACAACGGGCCAGCAATATCCAAGAGCCATTACTGCAAAGAATCCTTAAACGGTATGGGGAAAGTGAAGGTGCCAGAACACAGAGAGAGCTGTGGTTCTAACTATAGCTGGGGTTGTGGGGAGAGGGTTGTCCAACAAAAGCTGCAACTTTAGGCAGAGGTGCCAAGTTCCTGTCCTGGTCCATGGACAAGCAGGGTGAGAGTGGGAGAACAAATATCTCGACCTCTGATCTGCTAGGAGACAAGCAGGAGACCAGCGGGACCTCTTTCTTCCACTGGCCAAACCCAACCAGATGCCAGAAGACAAGGTCCACGTGGTATATCCCCCAAGAGCGATGGGCCAGGTGAAGAAGGATAATGAGTGGATCTGGAGGGAAAAATGGAAACCATTCAGCACATCCCCATAGCTGGTTTTCAATAGTGCTTGTTGATTGGCTTTGTGTTAATGAATGTGGTGGAAGGCTTGATTACTAAAATGATTTGAATATAAACCGTCAAGAGGCTGAAGGATGAATTTAGGGACATGTGCAGGTCCCTTTCTTGCTCTACAAACTTATAAAAACTACATTGCTGTCAGGGCTGAGGATTTAGTGTGGCCAACATTTTGTCTTCTTCTGTAGGGGGAAAGGAAACAGGGTGCCAAGAAGGAATCCATACTGCTACTCTCATCTGTGCTTAAAAGCTAAATGTATTTCTACCAAATTAAAAATAGAATGTTTGCTACTTAAATGTGAGCTGGTAAGAAAGATAACTCACTCTCCAGCATTCTCATCAGCTAAATACTATCACAGCTACAAGTGTCAAACAGCTACATGGGCAGCCGGGGAATGAGTCTTGCAAATAAAGGCGCACAGTGTGAAATGATGACTTTTGCTGATCAAAAAGCATCCTGGGGAGGGCTGAACAGTTTTGGGTCAAGAAGAAGGCTCGATTTCTGGGGTGATTTTCATCATTATCAGAGAGAAGACTGTACTTGCCGTGAATATATGGCTACTCCACCCACTCCTACTGGCGGAGGCAAACTAGTAGTCACTTGTTTTTGTCAACGGGCCTTTACAGCCCCACCCCACAACGAAACATATTTTTCATTTCAGTTTCACTTGTGTATCACTTTCTCTTTTTAAAGGGTGATTTATAAAGTTAAAAAAAATCAATAAATTTTCAGTGTATTTTCAGGGCGCACGTACGTGTATGTGTGTATGTGTGCACACACACACTCAAACCCTCTGCATGCACGTGACTAAGAACCACAAACTCACTTTCCCCAGCTGGAGCTTTCTTCAGTTTTTGGGCCATGAGTTTCTTTATTCTGTGGCTCTTCCTGTCTAAAAATGTAAAAGTCGTTGCAAGGGAGCTATAATTTCTACTCAACACTTCAGTGATTTGATTATATAAAATAAAAAGTGTAATGAAGTTAACAGTACCTTATTCTTGCAATACATTATGAGGAATATTTTCCTGCAAAAATCTGAAAGTGGAAATTACCTCTGGGCCCCCTAACACTTAAAAATATGGGTCATGATGATTACTGCAGTGGAATTTCAAGCCTTAAGAACGTAATATGTTTCTCTTTCCTCCATTCAGTTCCCCGAAAGGACATCCTCTCTTCCTGGGATAGTATACAAGGAAAGATGAAGAACTTAAGTGACAGGTTGTTCTACTTTTTGGTGTAATCCTAGCATGTGAGCTCAGTGTGTCAAAAGCAGATAACTTCTCTGGGCCTTAAGTCGTCTGCAAAGTGTGGGGACTGGATAATCCATTTTTTAGCATTCTAGATTCAAAAAATAAAAGAAAAAGCATCCCTTGGAAACAAAAACCACTGTAATGCCAGAGATTTTGTTGTTGTTGTTGATTGTTTTCTTCTTGTATTTCACAGCAGCCCTTATCTAGCATCTTCCCTACCTGCTTCTTGCCTAGTAATTTGTGTGGCTTCAGCATAGAGCTGAGGAGGAGCGCAACATCTTGAGTTCAGATTCTCCACAGGCCAGGCATCTCTGATCTTATCCCCAGTCTAGGTCTCTTTCTGACAGGTGGAATTCATTCAAGGTGCATTCAATGTTTTCCATTCCCAAAGAATCAACTCAGAAAGAATACTCTAGCTGTTCTTGTCCCAGAAGTAGCATCTCACTTGAAGAGGAGAACATGATACTGCAGCCAAGGGCAACATTGTAGTCACATGGTCTAAGTGCTATAATGTTGAATAGCATTTAAGCACTCCCCCTACGCACTGTGATAGGAAAGAACACCCTTTTTCAGAATTTTCCCAATCTGGTCATGCAGATGTAACACAGTCTGCCTCTAGGAAACAAAGAAAAGATTTCACTAGTATAAAAACTTTCCTAAGCATGATACAGGGAGACTTAACAGAATTAAGTTTCTCAGGTGGTGCCAAACAAGTTCTCATTTTCATAGTGTTCTATGCCAGCAAGTCAAGAAACATATTTGCAGCCCTCAACAAGTCTCAGGGTACAGCCATATGCCAAGAAGAATGTAAGCTCGATTTAGGCTTTTCAGCTAGACTGGTAATGTGACAGGATTTTACTTATGCCGATATTCAAGCTATCTTTAGGCAAAATTTAAATATGAGCATTGACACTGTTTCCCTTTTTCTGATTTGCAGGTACCTAAGGTCCCCATTCATGGTCACTCATGTCCCCCTGCCCTGTCCCCCCCATCCCTACCTTCCCAGTGCTCTGGGCTCTGCATTCTTCTGTTTTGCCTATTCCCTCAACAAAATTCTGCTCATCTGGTTGACATTTGACAGTGATCCAAGGCCATTTATTAATGGGCACTACTATGAATTATTGCAAGACAATAGCTTATTCTGTTTTACTTTATAGGATATTTGCATACAACTTGAAATCTGAGACAGAAATCTATGGCTTTGGGAACCAACCAATACAGATGATAGAGATTTCTGGGATAAGAGAATCTTTCTTGGGCTGCTCACGTCGTATCATATAGTTGTATCTGTCCTTTGCCTAGGCCTAAGACAAACCCTATTGGCATGCTGATATGTAAAAAGTGTTTTTCTTCTGCAAAGGAGAGGCACAGAAGTTATCTCTTTATCCCAAGTTTCCCCAAAAGTTAAAAAGGGAATACACACACAAACACACACACAGATACATAGACACACTCACACACCACTGTCACCACATTCGACCTGGAGTTAGCAAGATGAAGGATGTGAGATGGGGTCAGATCTACAGAGAGGAGAACTTAAAATGCACCAAAGTCAGCCTCTGAAGGTAGGCTGGTCAATGCACAGCCCAAAAAGACACAGCCATGGATTCTGAATAAGGAGAGAAAAGCTTGACATAAATGCCTAATGCAATCTTCTCTTCAAGTCTCAGAAACTCACATCTATGAACAATTTGTGAGGTGGAGCCTCAGCTGTTAGGAGGTAAATAAGTAATCTGTGCATGACAGAGCAAGACCTCAGCTGCAAAGTTTGAAAGGTATAATGGATAAATCAAACTAATAAATATTTCATTGAACTCCCTCTCTGCTAGACTCCAGGCCAGGTGCTGAGAACATACAAGTGAATAAAGCACATCCCTATAAAACGTGCACAAGAAGGAACCAAGTAAAATCTCTGTTTCAGAAAGTTTGCTTTCTATTTCAAGTTTGCTTGATTGGATTTCTTGCTCTGTTCACATGCATTGCAGAACATAAAAGGTGACCCACGCATGTTAGCCCAGAGACTGTGGAAGAGTCTTAGTGACTTAGTCTAAAGTGACTTAGTCTGTTTCACTGAACTGACCAGAATCTCATACCTGATAGCAAACCCAACCAGGTTGTTATGAATAATGTTCATCAGCATTAAACCTCTTAGAAAGAAAGTTTACAGACAACTGAACTAATGCACATACCAAAGAAGATTTCAGAGACTTCCTTGGCTCTTCAATATTTGAAGCTGTATTGAATTCTTGTTCAACTTATCCCCAAGGTTAAGATAAATGAGTGATGGAACAACTGCATATAGGCTTAGCATTTGGCATCAGCTATACAGTAGTGTTTTTGTATAGGCTGAAGTCTACATCAGCTAGAATATAATTATATATAATGTTGACAGATTATGACGTTTGCCTGTTAAGACACTATACAAACATTCCAACAATTTGCTGGCTTTGAGTTTGTAAAAAAATAAATGAAACAAATTCTCAAGGGCCGTTGCTAATGGGGAAACTGGAAAAGAGGTTTCAAAAGCACAGGGTTCAGGAAATAACAGTCAAAGAATAATGCATTTAAAGCCAAAACATATAGAGTGGTAAATGAATATTTAGTACTTACCACAAGACTGCTGTCTAGAGACAGCCTTTTTCCAAAGTCCCTTTTCTCGAGCTGTCTCTTTCCCTCCATGGATGAAGTTATTTATTTTCCTTTGTGACTTATAATAATCCCCCGTCTGTTTCCAGGGTCACTGAAAAAAGTGAACATGTGTTTTACTATCCAAGTGCACAGTGTTTAGACCTTTGTTTTCAACTCTCTAACCAGAAACAAGCATTGAAGCCAAAAAATACCCAGTCCCAAATAATAAGTATAGAACTGGGTTCTCTCAACTCAAAAGACCACTTGGTGTTACAAATGTAAGGTTGTCTTTATGGCGGCCCCTGTGTTTTTATAGGTTTTGCTAATGGAGTTGGGGAATGGGTTTGCAGGTTGAATCAGCAGACTGTGGAAAAAAGCAAACAGTCCGTTTCATGCCACACTTGCTTCACACCCGTCCTCTATCAGCCAGAATCATTCTGTTACTGTGCACATAGATGCTGTCTGCAAATTCCATGAGATCAAACTGACAAAACCACGCTCCATAACCAAGAGTTATTGAGCTCAAGGTCCAATGAAGGGAAACTGAAACATGAACATCGTTGTCAATATTTAATTTAAAAATATGTCATTTAAAAATATTTGAGGAACATTGTAAGATAGATTCCTTTTGGGATAGATTGATTCAAAATGAATGGTGGGTGATGTCATTACTGTCAATGAGTATTTATAGAACACTCACTGTATTTTTCCATATTAGATACAGTTCATCCTCAACTCCACTGAGATTGCTTTTTCTAGAATGATTAAGTATTCTGGTTAATAAGGATTCATCATATATGTTAAGTGCTAGCTTCCAATTTTCACAAAGATGTTAAAGGCTTGAAATAAAAGAAATAGATTACAGCCCAGGATTTCTTATCCACTAGCCAAGTGACCTTGGACAAGTCATTTAACTTCCCCGAAACTCATTTTTTCTCAACTACAAAACATAATGATAGCAATCAAATGATGTGTGAAAAAATGATTTAGATTCAGTAAATTACAATGCATATGTAAGTTATAATTACCCACAGATTACATTTAAAAGCAGTTAACCTGAAATACCAGTCAACATAATATATCCTTGATGATTCAGAAGGCACTTTGAAGTATAGAAATTGCACATGATCCTCATAAATAAACATAGCCATTGCACTGCTGATACAGAAAAGATGAAATTAACACAATGCCATACCAATCAATTTTTAAATATAATTGAAAAGAAATATGGTCCACAACTCTCAATGGCTCCAAGTCTGACAAGGTTTCATAGCCCACAGGATGTGGGCTCTCTCTCTTGGTTTCCTCCATCAGGAGGGTTGAGACAGTGGTGCCTGAGATAGGGGATGCCCAAACTATTGTCAATCATGGGAAACTGATGGGTTCATGTTCCAGCTTAGGCTCCCTCCTCCATGTTAGTCATTTCATCTCTTACTTTCGAGAACACTAATTTTAGTACATCACTGGTCCACTCAGAAACTCATAAGAGTTCAATCAGAATTTAGGATGAAATTCAAATTTTTCAACATCATTTTCTGAAATTCTAGGCCGTATTTTTCAGAAAAGAAGTTAGTTCTGTATACTGCTATAGGCAAGACTATTAGTCAACTGAAATTTGTTTGGGAGCCTGCCTTTCCGATTTCCAGCTGTTCTTGCCCACTTTGTAGCATTCCCCCTCTCCCCTAGCCTCAGGGACTGTATTCATCCGTAGTTCAGAACACCTTCTGCAATGATGAACCAGCTGGAGACTACTCAGGCCCTCATATTTCCCCCTTCACCAGAAACATTACCTCCTAAGTCTTGATCCCAAACAGCATGGGAATTTGATAGCTCACAATAGATTGCACTTTGGCTGTTAGCACATATGTATTGAGTGTCTACTGCGTAGAAGACAGTAGGAATACCCTAGGAATACCATATGGAATACCGTCCTTAACATATGGAATACGTTAGTTCTTACTAACTTGACACAGTCATGTACAAGAAAAACCAAGTTCCTGCCTTTGTGGAATGCATATTTTAATGAGGCATACAGAAAATAAGAAACAAACAAACTGCTCCAAACTGTAGTAGGGACAGTATGATGGAAATAACCTCCAGGAGGTGGTATAAAAGTGCCAAGCATGTGAACAGGGATAGCTTTTGGATACAGGGCTTAGGGTAGAAGCCAGCCATGTAGAAAGATGGGTAAAGATCCTTTCAGATAGAGGGAATAGGCTTTTAACTGTGAAGGAATCAGAAAAGAACTTAGCTGAGAGAGGACCCATTTCTTAAGAAGAAAATAGCCAGGAAGAGAATGTGTGAGAAAAGGGCTGAGTTGTACACAAAAGCCACAGAGTCTTGTAGGTCAGGGTAACTCTTATAGCTCTTATTCTAAACACAAAGGTTAACCTTAGGTTTTAAATTCACTTACTCCTCACTAGCAGGTAACAGCCAACGAATTATTTAGCCTTTGTAAGCTTCCACTGCTTACTCTATATGATGGCATTAATAATAGGAACTTCTTCATAGAAGGGCTTTGTGATGATTAGTGAGATAAGCCATTGAAATAGTTAGGCTGGGGACAGACACATGTAGGTAAGACTTAAATATTAGATATATTGATCATCCCTTCTGGCAAATATGATTAAACTCATTAAGAGCAACTTGACCTGTAATCTCAGCACTTTGGGAGGCCAAGGCGGGCGGATCACAAGGCCAAGAGATCGAGACCATTCTGGCCAACATAGTGAAACCCCGTCTCTACTAAAAACACCAAAAAAATTAGCTAGGTGTGGTGGTGCACGCCTGTAGTCCCAGCTACTCAGGAGGCTGACACAGGAGAATTGCTTGAACCCGGGAAGCGGAGGTTGCAGTGAGCTGAGGTCGCACCACTGCACTCCAGCCTGGTGCCTGGTGATGGAGTGAGACTCTGTCTCAAAAAAAAAAAAAGAGCAACTTGAGCTACTGGATGTTATGTTACTTCACAGGCACATAGGGCTGTCATTTTGGGAAATGGGGATCCTTCTGATAGTTCTCAAAGAGCCCAGTCTGCCTAGGTGGAAAGCTGATTCAACAGCTTTCTAAATGGATTTGGTCAACTTCTTTTTATATTTTATGGTACCAATAATATAGGCAGAGATGATATTAAAATTATTTAGCAACAATATGGCATTGGCCAATCATAAAGGCACAGTCCAATCAGGGCTGACAATGGCAACAGGCAGTACAATGATAGCAGAGCATCCTAGCCAATTCCCAGCCTAGGTGCACGTACTGGCCCCACTCCAAGAAGGTGAAAATTTGTGAGTTAAACCATAAAACAATCATGGAATGGGTCAGAGTAAAGTTATCCAAGTGGATCAAAGGAAGACTATCTAAAACAAACAGCATGGCAACCAGGATGCAGCAATATAAAAAGAGACATGATTAACAAAGAAAATATCAGAAAGGCTGAAACATTCCCATTCCTCGCACTGCTGGGAAAAGACTACAAACATCCAGCAGAGACTGCAGGTCCAGAGGGGAAAGGAGTATATATCATATTCTAAAGATGCCTGGGATTACCTGGTCCATTTGTACCACCCATCTAACTCAACTAATTCAGAGACTAGTATCATCAAGCAGCCTTCCAACTTTGACTCCTATGTAGTTTCACTTGTAGAAGAAGAACATGCTGACCAACAAATGTAAGTAGACAATCTTTTGAAAAATTACATTTTTAGTGCAAATTTGTGACTTAACATCTGACTCATTATATTTATTTATGTATATGGTTAGTATATTAGAGAGCTCGGGCTGCCATAACAGAATGACACAGACTGAGTGGATGACACAACAGACGTTTATTTTCTCAAAGTTCTGGAGGCTACAAGTCCAAGATCAAGGTGCTAGCAGAGTTGGTTTCTGGTGAGGCCTCTCTCCTTGTCCTGCAGATGGACAGCTTCTCACTGTGTCCTCACATGGCCTTTGCTTGCACATCCCTGTGTCTCTTCCTCTTCTTTTAAGTTCTAGCACATTAGAGTTCCACCTTATGACCTAATTTAACCTTAATTGTCTCCTCGAATGCCCTATTTCCAAATACAGTCACATTGGGGGTTAGAGTTTCAACATATGAAATTTGCAGGAGACATCGTTTAGTCTGTAATAGTTATTTTCAGTCAGGTTTCAAATCACATCTGAGTGTTCTATTAATCAAATTCCTAACTCTAAAAAAACTAAGGGAAACTCTTGAGTTGTGGTGATTATAGTGGCTACCTCCAGACTCCATGCCTCTCTGCTTATTAGGTGGCTGTTGGATGTTACTGCTCCCTTTCTGCCTCACCTTGCCCTGCTGTACTCTTCTCTGTATTGTGCATGTATGGGTGCAAACATGATCAAGACCATTCGGTCAGTGTGTTAATGCTGAATTCTGCCCATGGGAGACAGTGAGAGGAGATTAGAAGGCAAAGGGAAAGAAGAAGTCATTCTGCTTCCAGCTCTGGCAGAGCAGCATCCACAGCAGGTAACTGCAGGCTCCTGCAATTCCTGTGATTCCTCCAATAGGTCACCTAAGAAAGGGCACCAGCAATGCCCCAGTTCATGAGTACTGCCACCTTATCCCTCTGGCTTCTCCAGCCCTGTCAATACCATCATAGAAATTCCCTGCATTAAATTCCTCTTTACTTGAAACAACTACGGTAATTTCCTTTTTCTAGGCTTGACAATGTTTGATGAGAAACCCATGGAGACGCCTTTGGACAGGCAGCAAGCCTTCCTTAGGAAATACCTGGATTCCTTCTTCTGAGTCTTCTGAAATAATAGTCTGGAATTATTTTCTAATAAACACTAAGCCTCTAGAGGGCAGAGATAGCATTTTATGTTCTGTGTCCCCGTAGGTAGTATAACACCTAATGCATAGCAACATGAAGAACATTTGTTGTTTACAGGAATAAATGAATGAATGAATGTTGACAGCTGTCTTTGTGAACATATAAAGTAAGACGAAAATACAATGTTGTTCCACAAAGTATAGTATTTCTTTGTTCAGCAAAGAAATACTATACACACACACCCAAGCCTCAAAGAAAACATTTTGTCACGATTTTAAAATGTCACCAACCTAATAACTATTTACCTACAAAGAGCCATAACCGTGTAGTGTTCATGTCTTTTCTATGTCTTCCTAAATCTGTGGTTATAAAAGAATGCATAGCTTCCTCAGAGCAATGAGTTGGAAACCTCTCCCTCCCTCCATAGGGAAGAAAATGGTCATAGAGTTGAAGAAAAACAGGAAATTAAGCATCCTTTTATTGAATGATCATTATTGATACTAATCTTCCCTCCCCTCATATACACCCATTTCTAGCTGGTGAAACTATTTCTACTCAGTATCTGTAGAAATCTAAGTTGGCCTTAGTAACCCTTTTTAAATTTTTTTTCTCACAGATAGAAATGGCCTTTTCATGCTAGACAGATTTTTAATCTTTCTAAAGATGTCAGTAAATTCTATTTTCTGCTATACTTTGTTAACAGGCTGTATAATTTTCAAGAGAATAACAAAACTGCACCATTGAATACAATCTCAAAGGCATATTCCTTCACATACACACTGTCACACACACACTCACCTAGATATACACTCATACCTGATCTGAACACCACTTTCTCCAACTCTATGTCTGCCTTTCTGATTCTCCCACTTCCCATCCCGGCTTTGATACATTAATGGTATTGCCAGAAGAAATGGAAAAAAAAGGTAGTGCCAAAAGGGATCTCTTGGTTAGGCATTAGAAGATTTGGTTCCTAGCTTTCTTTGCCATGTAAATTTGAGCAGATTCCTAACTTCTGTGAGTTTACATTTTTTTATGCCTTTCTCACTAGGTCACCGTGAGGTTCCAATGAGATAATGCATGAGCAAGCCTTTCCATATCTAAATTCAAGATGTTTTCCGGTCAGCTTCATTAAGCAGCAAACACCACAAACTGTAATTGTTTGCAGCCTTATAAACATCCAAAGCACAGAGATTGTGTCAAATTCATTGTTATATTCCCTGCAGCATCCAACACATCAGCTCACGGTAGGCATGCAAAGAATAACTGCAGAGTAGAGAACATCAAGGACAAATAATAAATGCAGTAAGTTTCCTGTCGTTGACAAAGCAGCTCCATGGGTTTTCACCTTGGTTGCACCTCAGAATAACCTGGAGAACTGTTTAAACATACCAATGCCTGGGTCCCACCCCAGATCACTTGAATCGCTAGGGTGTAGGCTCCACGGATCAGAGTAACAATCGCCAGGGCTGGCAACCATCAGTTAAGGGCAGTGGCTCTCAAGCTTTGCTACATGTTAGATTGAATCACCTGGGGAGTCATTAAGGCCCATCCCCAGATGGAGAAAATCAGGATCGCTGGCCTTGGGAGCCAAACATCATTATGTTAAGATCCCTGAAGATGTAGTCAATGGAGCACCAGTTTGAGAAGATGAAGATGTCACTCTTTTCTTGATCTCTGTCCTTTTCTCAAGGCTGAGGGACTCATGATTGTTGGCAGCAGCCACTGCCTTTCCTTAGCCACTGTACCCAACAATTCATAATCTGCAAACCCTGACCCCAAAGAAAAGAAATGTCAGACACAAACAATTTGGATAAACATCTTTGTCCCTGTGTCCACTCTCAGGCTCATTATTCAAAATTAAGCTGCTTAAGTTGATTCTTCCTTTCATTCAGAAAACATCGTTAACTAAAGGTAGAAATATTAAATCTAGATTCCAAGTTAACATACAAATCTTATAAAACCTCAGAATGAGGCCATCATGTAGAGTTTCAGGGAAAGAACTCCAAATGGCAAGGTCAATGTTGCAGAAAATCATGACTCAGATGCCCCCAAACCCATTGCCTTCCTTTCTTCCCACTGCTTTTCACAAGCACCTAGCTCTTTTCAAAGTGCTACCAAGTAGAATGTTTGAAACTCCAGTCCTCTTTGTATTGAAATCTTTTTATTCTGCTCTATTAAGTCCGCAGAAAGGAAAGCACCGGCTTTCTGTATATTTTAAACACACACACAGCAGTCTCCTTTTGGAAGATGTTTTGGCTCAATAACTTTTACCTGTTGATACATCTATTTATGGCATAAATGGGTGAGAGTGTGTTTGTGCATGCTTGTGTATATGTGTTGAGTGTGCATCTGTGTATGTGTGCATGTGAGCGTGTACATGTGTATATGAGTGTATGTGTGCATGTGTATGTATATGCACTCTGACTTAACAAAACCACTCACACAGAAAAGTGTTGTGCCCATTCTGAATGAGTATAAAAACATGCCAAATGATGTAATTTTCAACCATAAAATTATTTTTTAATTCTACGAACCCCCTGAAACTGATTTAGAAGAAGATTAAATGCTAACAAATTTCCCAAATGTGGTGCTCATTCTTGCCAGATAAATTAGTGGCTGGAAATAGTCTCAGAGAGACGTGACAGCAGCCCTTTTCTTTCAAGTAAAGGGAAATTCTGCATGATGTTAAAAATTGGTTTAAATAATGGTTTCCTATGATCATGTTTACTAAACATCTCACTAATAACATTCAATAGCTTCTGGTTGGTAGTATAAATGCCAGGCAGACCTCTAGGAATCACTTCCCTATGGACCCCTCCTCAGATAAATGGCTATGGCCAACATAGAGGACTCGGGGAGCTGCACAAAGTCTGGGTCTGGAAATCTTGTCTATTTTTCAAGTGCAGCTCAGTGAACTCGAGCAGTTAATAAATTGCTATGAATCTGAACTAAAGTTCCTTAAGAGGTCAGAGAAAGCTCTTAGAACCTCCCAAACTTCCAATATTCAGTAATTTCTATTACTATTAAAACAAATTATTGAGATATAATTCATATATCATATACTCCACCCTTTTAAAGTATACAATTCAGTGTCAACCCTTCTAATACCAATAGTTATTCATTTGCTGCAGAAACTGGGGATTATGTCTCACTCCTAGTGGGGACACAAAGAAGTTTCCTCATCACTGCCTGAGGCTTCATCAAGCCTGCTGTCCCATGTCACCATCATCTTGGGTAGCAGCATCCTGGACAGCCCCGAGTTCATATTCTCCAACCGCCACTTACAAGTTATGTGACCTTGAGCAACTTATTTCACATCTCTTAGCTCTAGTTCTCTCACTGATAAATGAAGATAACAATAACAGTCCCCTTAAGATTACTCTGGAGATTAAAATGATTCCTGTTTTACTGGAGTAGATGCTCTGCAGGTGTAATTGCTCAAAAATTCCATTCATTCAAAATTAAGTAATATGTATTCTATACCTATTTTGTCTCAGACCCTTTGTTTGACAAGAAAGAAAGAAAAAAAGAGAAAGAGGAAGAAGGGAGGAACAGATAAAGGGAATGGGGAAGGAAGGAAGGAAGGGAGGGAGGGAGGGAGGGAGAGAAGGGAGGGAAGGAGAGAAGGGAGGGAAGGAATACAGGTCCTCAAATTTCAAGGACACCTAACATCTGAGAGAGAGAGAGAGACAGAGATTTATATATTGATTAGTAAAATGCAAGGTAAAATAAAAATGTGAATGAACAAACAAACAAGTACAAGATTTGAGCAAGGAGGATTCATTTTTTGTTGCGCTAACCCTGGAGCACTTGCCTTTACTGTCATTCCTGGTGTTGCCAGCTGATTTCCAGACACAAACTACTGCTACATCTTCAATGTATGAATTAAGAATGAAGAGACAGAATTGCAGGGGCTTAGACCAAAGTAAGCATTTTAGCTCTGGCTGCTCTCCTCAAACCATCTGTTCCCTCTCTCCCACTCTTTCTTTGTAAAGATCTCCCCCTGCACCACTGCTCTCTCTTTCCTCTGCCTCTTCTCCATTTATTGCTTTAAGAAAGGTTTTTAATACATCACATAAAATGTCTACATGTTGCAGGTGAACTCTTAAAGGGAAGGTCAATATAGAAACAAAACAGACAAAGAAATAAATTTTGTAAATAAATAAAGTGTGCTCATAACCCCAGTGGACTAGAAGAATATTGAGATAAGTGGCTAGGGAAAAGAATTTTCACACTGTGTCATCTGCTAACATTAATGAGTTAATTAAATTAGAAAAATTCCACTGCCAAAAGCAAAAACATCCAAATATATGGGATGCTGGGGGAATTACAGACCATGCTCCTAAATGCATTCTGTTCAAGCTTTTTTTTTGTTTGTTTCTTTGAGCAGGCTGTGGAGAGCTACACTTAAAAAGCCATCCAATTTCAAGAGAGTATTTTCCATCTGGGGCCAGTTGGATAGAATATGCTCTAAACTCTGCAAAGCCTGCTGAGAGACAACACAACTTGTTAAGAAAACCGTTTATGAAAAGGGATGTTTTTTGAAAATCCAGCAAAAGGTTTAACTACGATGTCCCTCCACATTGCGGAATTCATTATTTTCCATTGAATGTCTTTGCATACAAGTGAAAAACCGAAATGACTCAGGAAAAGGATGTAGTACAATAATTTGAAGCCTGTACATTTTTGCTAAGGCTTTAGCTGGTAATTAGAATATTTCCAATTACCTAGGTTTTTTTTTTTCACTTTAAGAGGTTATTCATTCTTCATTTATAGTAACCTCCCTCCACCTACCCACTGCCCAAAATAATCCTGATGTGAAAAAAATGCTAGAAGTGAAGTAAATGAGGATTAAGAGATTAAACTTTAAAAACCAATTAACATGCTGAAAACAACAGTAAGAATTTTAATAAACCACAAAATACAGAATATGACATTAAAGATGTCTTAATAACAGCTGCCAAAATGAAATGTATAAGAAAAATCTCTAAGATGTTTATCTTTTTCTATTCAATGTTTAATTAAATTGAGTTCATTTATTGAGAGCGTGGTGGGCTAAACTCCCTTAAAAAGGTAAAATAAGGCCAGGCATAATTGTTCATGCCTCTAATTTCAGCACACTTTGGGAGGTCAAGGCGGGAGAATCACTTGAGCCCAGAAGTTCAAAACCAGTCTGAGCAACATAGTGAGACCCCCATCTCTACAAGAAATAAATTAGCTGGATGTGGTGTCATGAACCTGTAGTCTCAGCCAACTCAAAAGGCTGAGGCAGGAGAATTGCTTGAGCCTGAGAGGTTGAGGCTACAATGAGCTATAACAATGCTACTGCACTCCAGCCTGGGTGACGGAGCAAATCCCTGTCTCAAAAA
>NW_016107410.1:4596925-4651185 GCF_001604975.1 Cebus imitator
TAAAATAGTCAATGACCACCCACTAGATAGCTAGAAAGTTAGCTTTTACACACACACATGTATATAGATATATTTATACTATGCTACATATACACATGCATACAGACATGTGTACATACATATATAGTCATTTATTTTCTTCTGCTTAGCATTTCCACCTAGTTTTGAGGAATAAAAATCAAAACTTCAATTACTGGGCTTTTTTTCCCCCATGTGGTAGGTTGTTACTTTTTATTCCGGCTTTGAAGGCTCAGGAATAAGAGGAGTTCTATGGATATTTGGACACACCAGTGCTTCCCAAATGCATGCATAGGGGTCACTGGCAGATCTTGTTAAAATGCAGATTCTGATCCACTAGGGCCACAGAAGAGCCTGAGAGTCTGCATTTCTAACAAGCTGATGCTTCTGGCCCATGAGTTGTACTTCAATAGCAAAAAATCTGAAACTTACAACAGAGAACATGTCTATGTACATATAACAGTGGAACTCCAAGCATTTTCTCATAAAGCTATGCACAGCCAGCCAGTTCTTGTGATGACTTAGTTCTTCGTAGAATCCAAGACACCTCATGGACTGTGGCTTAGGTTTTGCCCCATGATTCTTGTGTTAACCTTCACTCAGGACATTTGGAATCCTAGAATCTTAGGTTTAAATGATGTCTTCCTGGCCCCATCTTCACCGACCCACCAGTACAGTTTTGCTTCTAAGACAGACCTCACAAGTGCTTGCCCGTCTCTTCTTGCCTATTCTAGTGACAAATGGGTCACATTGTCTTTCACAAGAGCCGTTTTCACATTTGGGTGTCTCGAATGCCTAAAAAGTTTCCATTTGTCTCTTGGATTTTCACTCACTGGCCGTAGCTCTGTTCCCTGGGACAAATGTAATTTTTCTCTTACTCGAGGAAAAAATCCCAAGTTTCTTCCACATTTTCTCTAGTGAGAAAGTTTCCACAGCCCATACCCTCCTAGTTTCTGCCTTTGAAATGTAGAACTTGGCCAATCTATAATAACCTTTTTTATTTTTAAAAAATTTATACCATATTAAATGCATTTATTTTCTTTGTAAAAGATATAACTGTAAAAAATGTATATAGAGTATATGAAAGTTGTATACATTTACTCTCCCCTTTCTACTCTTCTCCCCAGAAATGAATATTTTTAATGTTTTTTTTTACCTAAATATATATTGATTTTTTTCTTTCCATATAAATGGCATCGACAGCTATTTTTCTGTGACCTATTTTTTCACCCGATGTTTTCAATACACATAGGCCTAATTCAGTTTTTATAGCTTTATCTTACTATAGAATGGATTATCAATAAATTGCTTATTAACTTATGGGTAGAAATTTACATAGTTGTTTGTGTTTTCTGATTCTAGACCATACCACCGTGAGTAAGAATATGTATCCGTTGTGCCTGTGTGAGTTTCTCTATAAAACATAGATCTCTAAAGACAGAATTGTAGTGTGAAATTTTTCATTTCATTAGAAATTGACTAATTGCCTTTCAAAAATATTTAAGAAAATATGAAACTACCTGCTTTCCACATAGTTATCATTGTTGAACAGAACCAAACATAAAACTTTTACAAATTTATTGTTAAAATAAGTGACCTCATTGTCTGAATCTATAATCCATGATTATTCGTGAAGTTGGGCATCTTCCTCTGTTTTATTTGTGGTTATCTGAATTATTTTTCTCTGAATTGTCTGCTTAAATTATTTGCTCATTCTAATGCCTCTTCCTTTTTTATTGCTTTATAAAAGCTCTGAATATATTTTAAATATTGACTCCTTATTAAGAGACACTGCAAATATTTTCCCCCAGTCTCCCTCTTGTCTCTTCACTTTGTTCTGATATAGAATGTTATAATTAATTAGCAGTCAAATATATCTTTTCCTTTATACTTCCTAAATTAAAAGAATGTTTTCCATGGGTCTTAATATTTTATGGTACCATCTGAAGATAGTTTTGTCTATGGTGTAAAGCATAGGTTTAACTTTATTTCTAAAAGAATATAAATTCATTAACTCTGTGATTAAGATATTTCTCCCACTGATTTGCAATGCCCCCAATCACAAAAAAGTCAATATATGCACAACCCTTTTCCCTGGCCCTCAATTAAAACAAACAAACTAAAAAAACAAACTAATCTATGCACCTGTCCTTGCACCAATATCACACTGCTTTAATTATGAGTCTTTAGTAAATTTTGATGTCTTACAGGCCAGACTTTTCATATTGTCTATTTGGAATTTTTATGGCCATTTGTGTTCATTTATGTCTTCCAGATCAACCTGAGAATCAGCTCATTAGGTTCAACAAAAAGTACCATACAGATTTTTATTAAATTGGATTGAATTTAAATTTATAGAGTATTTAGGAGAGAATTTACATCATTATCTTCTTTAGTCTTTCCATTCAGTGACAGGAAACAGGGAGATTGTTTAATGGCAACAAATTCCTCCTTTCCTATGATGCCTGACCCTTTTGAAATGTGTCTTTTATGCTCTTGCAGCATAGGGGTGGTGTTCATTTCTGTACCCCTTGAATCTGGAAGGGCTTATAACCCTTTGACCAACAGAATGTAGCAAAAGTGAAACTGAGTTCTGGCACTAAGCTTTAAGAAGTCTTGAAGCTTCCATCTCCTCTCTATAACCCCTCAGGTTATCATGCCGACAAGCAGCCCAGCCTAGCCCATGAGAGGGTGAAAGCCACTGGAGAAGAGGTGACAGTCACACCAACAGCCAGATACCTGGACAAGGTCACTGTGAACTCACAAACTATAGTCAAATCCTTAGGTGAACAGAGTCTGGTAAGTGATTTCAGGTGAGAACAACAGAATAACTACACAGATTGTCATCTCATGGAATCAGGAGGAAAATCAGTCATTGTTGTTTTAAGTAACCAACTTATTGGGGTGGTTTTCTGGGTAGAAATAATTTATTAATTTGGGTCCTTGTATTCACATCCTTCAGTAAAGGATGTGAAGATTGAAAGAAAGAAAAATAACAAAGGAAGAAGGGAGGAACAGAGAAAGGGAATGAGGAAGGAAAGAGGAAAAGGAAAGGAAAGAAAAGGAAAGGAAAGAAAGGGAAAGGAAAGGAAAGGGAAAGAGGGAAAGGAAAGAGGGAAACATAACACTTAGGATTTAAAGAAATTATGCCCAAAGGCTATTGAATAAATTAATTCAAATTAATAGATTAATGAATTAATTTATTAATTCAATAGTCTTTGGGCATAATTTCTTTAAATCCTAAGTATTTATGTTTTTGATTGCTGTTGAGAATTATAAACATTTTTTACTACTTGCATTTCCTAATTGGTTATAGGTAGTGCAAAAAATAAACCTATGGATTAATAAACTTTAATCTTCTGTTTAGGTATCTTTCTAAGCACTCTTTCTGGCTCTAAATGTGCTTATTCTGTTGGATTTTTTTAGATAGAAAATTGCAACATTTTTGACTTTTCCTGTCCAATATTTACAAGACTTGTTTCATTTTCTGGTCATAAAGCA
The DNA here is from genome assembly GCF_001604975.1 of Cebus imitator. NCBI lineage: Eukaryota > Metazoa > Chordata > Mammalia > Primates > Cebidae > Cebus > Cebus imitator. The sequence goes on from NW_016107410.1 coordinate 4,600,445, forward strand.
TTGACCAGGGAAGCAAGTTTTTAGCAGAAAGTTTTGCTCCTCACTCCAGTAGAATTAGTAGTAATATTTTTATCCTTAAGTATGGGATTGATTTCATTGTAACTACCAATTACCAGATTGAGGAAACTTTTTATATATTCCTGAGTCCCTACAGAGCTTTAAAATGCTTCATTTTAAAAAAGTTAAACATGCTGAAAAGTACATAAAGTAACAGAGATTCATGTACCTACCATCCCATATTTAACAAAGATTAATCCTGTACCATATTTGCTTTAATTTTTTCACTGTTTTAAATAATAAAGGCGTTGTAGATGAAGTGGTAGCCCCATTCCTCTTATTCTACTTTTTCTTCAGCAATAGCCACTCTCCTGCAGTAGGAAAGCATCATTGCTATGCATAAATTATAGCTCTACTGTGTATGCACCAATCTAGAATGATATACAGCACTGTTCTATGTGTGTCGTTTCGTTTATGTATACATGATATTCCACTTTCTATATTCAGCTGCAATTTTTTCCACTTAACATTATGACATCAAGATTTATCCATGCTCATAATTATAGTTTATTTTAAAATCCTTTAGAAATCATATTCAATGGACTTACAACACTTCACCCCAATTCCTAAAGAATGGATATTAGTTGTTTCCCATTTTTTACAGTTTTCACACTGCAAACAGTGCTGTTGTCAACATTCTTGTTCTGCCATCCTTAGATCAAAGGCAGAAGATTATTTCTCATAAGGGGAAATCCTTGGGTCACAGGTTGTGCACGTTTGAGTAGCAAGGCAATGCCAAATTGCTCTCCAAACTGATTGTACTGCAGCAGTTTATACTTATGTCACCCATGTTAAAAGTTCTTATTTTTCTCTTTTATGGAAAATAAATGCTTGGTTATTTGGGCAGTTGGATCAGATAGGCTCTGGAGGTGTGGGATGAAAGGCAGTGCCCCCTGCCTGACTTGATTACTGCTTCCTTTACACGTTTATTCAGGGTTCTTCCTTTTAAAAAAGGAGCTACATCTGACAGGAAAATGTCAGGCTATGCATTAGTCTTCTTGAGTTCCTCCTTTATCTCAGTATTTCTTTTTTTTTTTTAATTGCCTGCCTGCTACCCAGCATTCTTTTTTCCTAATTTCACCCCCTTCACCATGAAAATTTAATACCACAGATTTACTGAATATCTGTTTATGTATAGATATATGAGGCTTCAGAAGGGCCATGGACTATTATGATATTTTAGTATTTTTCATCATCCCAAGAACCAATGTTCACCTTCATTGAGAATGTTTTTAAGATCCAAAATACTTGCAGATTTAAAATGTTTGAGGGGTAGGGGGAGGTGGGGTACAATTCAACTTGATTATCTTACATAATCAGCAGGGCTTCTGGCTCTTCCGATCAAAGAATGTGGTAATAGTGATAATGAGTTCTGAATTATTTCACTGGGGGCACACTGGGGAAAATGAAGAGCTGGGTAATTGGGCTAAGTCAGAAATTGCAAACCCAAATGACGGATATGCTGGGAAGGTAATGTAAATGAGTGAAGCAGGCCCCTGGGAGTTGTGCCCACCTGGGCAGGACCCATGCAAAAAGGGCAGCTGGCATCCAATCGAAACTAAACACCAACATGCAGGAAGGAAGATCCAATTTACCAAACCCTTCAATTTTTCAAGAGAAGCCAGAACTCCAGATAATCCACGTAGAATCTCTCAATGCTTGAAGATTAGTTCGATTTTTGAAAAGTATTTTACAAGCCAAAATCTCTGAGAAGAGTGCAATCTGTAGGCTACACGTTGGTTACCGTGAGTTCTTACACATCTCCCTCCTTCTCTAAAATTCGATAGTTATTTTTAAAGTTCGAACTAATGTAAAACCCCAAGAAGAGAAGATTGAAGTTTCAAATATGAACACAAAAAAACTAGGTACGGCAAAGAGGAAGGGAGTCTAATTTAATTTCCCATCACCTGCCTGTGCAAATGGAAGAAACTATGTGAAGTCAAAATGTGGAAGCAATTATCATAAGTTATAGAAATAAGTTCTGAAAGTGTAAAGATTTTCTTTCCTTACATTAAAATTAAAATATTACGTGGGTTACTGAATAATTTTTAGATATACATATATGACATTACAGCACAGAAATTTAAAAGTCTCTCTTTCAAATACAATTTAATAGATTATCCAAGGTACGTAAGTACATGCCTCTGTAATCTTTTGGTTGTTTATAAGTTTTTCTTTCTTGTTAGTTTTAGTATTTGTCTCCTACACACACACACACACACACACACACACACACATAAAATTCAGGTCACCTATGAATATTTTGATAGGTCACACTAATCCAATTATCTGAATTATGACCACACCTACGAATCATATTTGCTGTATAGATGGTTTCTGTGGAAGTTACAAAGTCTTGATACATTTTAGAAATTAAAATATAAGATGTATGTTTTTGGTTCTATAACTACTTGTATACCTTCTGACAAGTTATTTAATTTCTCTAGTTCTCAATTTTTTAATCTCACATATAAAGAAAAATGCAGTAAGTAATTTCTAAGGTCCCTTTGGCCTTAAAATATTTTCATCAATATAACATTTTTAAAAGAATTTAATTTCTTTAAATTCATCGCATCTCTTAATTTACAGCTTTCTTGAGGTATAACTCATATACCACAATGTTCATCCATTTAAAGTACTGTACACACTTTATTGGTTTTTAGTGACTTCATAGAGCTGTACCACTATTACCATAATCTATTCTTAGAACACTTTCAACACTCAAAAAAGAAACACCCCATAATATTAGCAGTCCTTCCCCATCCCCTATCTCTTACCTAGCCCCAGACAACCATCAATCTACAGTCTGTCTCCATGGATTTGTCTACTCTGGATACTTCTCACACATAGAATCATAAGTAATCTTTGTGACTAACTTCTTCCACTTAGCATGACGTTTTTAGGAATCATCCATGCTGCCGCACATGGCAACACTTCACTTTTTTTGCGGTTGACTAATATTCTATGAATATGCCATATTTTATTTATACATTTATGTATATATTTACCAATACTGGACATCCGGGCTATTTCCACATTTTTGTTAAAACACTCCTGTACAAATTTTGTATGGACATGTTTTCATTTCTCTTGCGTATATACTTAGGAGAGAAATTGCTGGTTCAAATGGAAACCCTGTTTATCAGTTTGAGGAGATGCCAAACTGTTTTCCCAAGTGACTGCACCATTTTACATTCTCACCAGCAATGTGTGAGAATTTCAGCTTCTCCACATCTTTCCAACAGTTGTTATCATCCATGTTCTTTTTTTTTTTTTTTTTTTACCAGCAATGTGTGAGAATTTCAGCTTCTCCACATCTTTCCAACAGTTGTTATCATCCATGTTCTTTTTTTTTTTTTTTTTTACTATAGCCACTTGTTAGTGGGTATGAACAGGTATCTCATTGTGGATTTGATTTCCATTTCCTGAATGACTAATAATGTTGAGCATCTTTTCATGTGTTTATTGGCTACTTGTATATCTTTTTAAAGGGTTTTTTTTTTAACTAGATTCAGGATATACATATACAGGTTTGTTACATGGATATATTGCATAATGGTGAGATTTGAGTGTTAAGTGTACCTATAACCCAGATAGTGAACAATGTACTTAGTAGTTAATTTTCAGCCTTCATCCCCCTCCCGTCCTCCTTCCCTTTGGAGTTCTTGGTGTCTATTATTTCCCTCTATATGTCCATGTGCACCCACTGTTTAGCTCCTGCTTATAAGTGAGAACATATGGTATTTGACTTTCTATTTTTGAGTTATTTCACTTAGGCTAATGGCCTCCATTTTCATCCTCGTTGCTGCAAAAGACAGTATTTCATTCTATTTTATTATTGCATAGTATCCCATGGTGTTGTGTGTCTGTATGTGTACATATGTGAATATATACAATATTTTCTTTATTAGATGATCCACTGATGGACACTTAGGTTGATTCCATATCTTTGCCACTGTGAATATTGCCACAATAAACATATGATATAATGACTTCTTTTCCTTTGAGTAGATACCCAGTAGTAGGATTGCTGGGTAGAATAGCAGTTCTAGTTTTAATTCTTTGAGAAATCTCCTTACTGTTTTCCACAGAGGTTGTACTAATTTTTATTCCCACCAACAGTGTAAAAGAGTTTCCTTTTCTCCGCATTTTTGTCAACATCTTTTGTTTTTAAACTTTTTAATAATGGCCATTGTGACTGGTGTGAGACAGTATCTCATTGTGGTTTTGATTTGCATTTCTCTGATAATTAGTGATGTTGAGTACTTATTCATATGTTTGTTGACCACTTGTATATCTTCTTTCAAAAAATGTCTGTACATGTCCTTTGCCCACTTTTTAATGGAATTATTTGTTTTCTTCTTGCTGAGTTGAGTTCCTTGTAGATTCTGGATGTTACTTTGTCAGATGCATAGCTTGCAAATATTTTCTTCCATTCTGTAAGTTGTCTGTTTATTTCTTTTACTGCGCAGAAGCTTTTTAGTTTAATTGGGTCCGATTTGTCTATTTTTGTTATGTTGCATTGTCTTTTGAGGTCTTAGTCATAAATTCTTTGCCTAGGCCTAGGTCCAGAAGAGTTTTTCTGAGGTTTTCTTCTAGGACTTTTATATTTTCAGGTCTTACATTTAAATCTTTAATCCATCTTAATTTTAACATTTAATGAGAGGTAGGGGTCCAGTTTCATTATTCTACATATGGCTATCTAATTTTCCCAGCACAACCTATTGATAAGGGTGTCATTTCCCCATTGTATATTTTGCCAACTTTGTCAAAATTCAGTTGATTGTGGGTATGTGATTTTAATTCTGCATTCTGTAGTTTGTTCCATTAATCTATGTATCTGTTTTTGTACTATGTATCTGGTTTTGTACCAGTACCATGTTTTTGTCACTATAGCCTTGTAGTATAATTTGAAGTCAGGTAATGTGATAACTCCAGCTTTGCATATCTATTTTAGAGAAGTGTCTGTATTCCAAATATCAATTCAGATTTTTTTCACTTTTAATTGGGTGATTTTTTTTTGGTTGAGTTATAAGAGTTTTATATATATATATATATATATATATATATATATATATTCTATATTTATAAACATTTACATATATTCTAATTATATATAACTTTATCTGTTGTATATATATTATATATATACATATATATATAATATATATACACACACACACACACAACGCTTATAACTCAACAAAAAATCAACCAATTAAAAATGAACAAAAATCTGAATTGATATTTGGAATACAGACACTTCTCTAAAATAGATTCTGGTTAGAAGTTCCTTGTCAGATATAATTTTTACAAATATTTTATCAAATTTTATGGGTTGTTTTTTACTCTCCTGTTAATGTCCTTTTAGCCACATTATTTTTTAAATTTTACTGATGTCCAAGCTATCCATTTTTGGTTGTTCCTTAAGCTTTTGATGTCAGATCTGAAACTATTGCTCAATCCAAGGCAGTGAAGATTTACTTCAATTATGGAAGTTTTATAATTTTAGCTCTTACCTTTAGGTCTATAATTTATTATGAGGATTTTTTTTGGTAGGTTTGAGGTAAGAATTCAAATTTACTCTTTTAGGCATAAATCTCTAGTTATCCTAACATTATTTTTTGAAAAGATTATTCTTTTTCTCACAGAATTGTCTTGGCCCTCTTGTCAAAGTCTTTTGACCATAAATGAGAGAATTTGCTATTCACTCTCAATTCTATACCTGTGATGTATATATCTGGCCTTATATCAGTACCATATTATCTTGATTACTGTAGCTTTGTAGTAAGTTTGAAATTGGGAGTGTGAATCTTCCCACTCCATTCTTCTTTTTCAAGATGATTTGGCTGTTTTTGTTATCTTGCATTTCTATATGGAAATTCATATGCATTTTAAGATTAGCTTGTAAATTTCTGCAAAAAACCCAACTGGAAGATTGCATTGAGTTTGTAGATCAGTCTGGGGAGTACTGCCATCTTAACAATGCTAAGTCTTCTGGTCCATGAAAATTTGATGTCTTTCTATTTATTCAAGTGTTCTTTAATTTCTTTCAACAATGTTTTGTAGGTTTTGGTGTACAAGTCTTGTACTTCATTTGCTAAATGTATTCCTAGATGTTTTATCCTTTTTGTTGTATTATAAGTGGGAGTATTTTCTTAATTACAGTTTGGATTGTTTATTGCATTGTATCTCCTTTAAGCTTTACACTGGAAAACTAGTTCATGTTTCCTTCATTCATTCTAACTTTTTTGTTCTTTGCTTTAAACAATGCAGTCGTTTTTACTTTAGCTGTAATATACTTTTATTTTCTCGTTTTATTTTTAAATCTTTTTTATTAAGTCATGAAAAGACTCATAAGGGTTGTATACAGTACATTTGAATTAAACTTAAGTTAGATGTTTATGCTCCTAGATTAAATCACTTAGAATAAATTATGACAACCCCCATCTTTCACCAGCCCTCATTAAACACTTCCTAAATGTACAAAATTAACAATAACTTAGCTGGCCACATTTGCTGACAATGCATCAACCCCATCAACAAGCAAACTGCATTTAATTCCTATAATCTCAGAAAAACATAGAGACCAAAACATAAATAAATACCCTCATCATTTCGAGCTTGTTGCTTAATATTTCATTGCATTCCATTAAATAATTTCTATCGACTTCCAAAACAAACACACAAACCATTGCGCCATAAAGCTAAAATTTAATTTTACTTTAAGGGAACTCCATGAAAACCTGTTTGAAGGTACTACTCTACTATTACCTTTTAAATTATGCTTACATTGTTGAAGGTATAAAATGTAATTATTTATCTCAGAAGAGAAATAAGAGAAATTGTGGTTACTTTTTTTTTCCTTGGAAATATAAAAAGAATTCAAACTGGAGAAGTCAAATGAGATAGGTGGCTCTTAAAAACCTTGAGAATCAGGGGTAGTTAAAATACATTTAACTTGCAGATATTTTTTAGCCTACTTTGAAGGATTCATGATTATTCTAAAGTCAAGCCATGGAGGAAATGGACCTCATTGTAAGAATCCTCTATAAAATATTAGTTGAGTTAGATACATAACATTTATAGGTAAATTCCCTGGCATATATGAACAAATAAACATTTCTGTGGGGAAAAAAAAAAAAAACTGATCTCAGAGAGGGAAGTGGGCACCAAAGTCCTAGACACAAAAATGGGAAAGAGTCTGACATTAAATATGTATCAGGCACCAAAAGCTTTCCATAAACTTTTGGAAACAAAGGCCAGCCAGCTTACTTCATGAAAACATAGTTTGGGAAAAGGGTCCCTCAATCTTGAAAGAAGGATTGAGAAAACCAATTGCTGTCTGGGGTCACAGCTTACATAGGATATTGATCTGCATAGTGGAAAGAGAAACAATCTGAATGATAGGACTTGAACCAAGTCACTTGATAACTCAGCTTCATCTGAGATGTACCCAGTTTTATATTACAGGATAGATGCAGCAAATCACTCACTCACATGGTTCTAGTTGGGGTGTCTGGTAAGCTTCTCAGAGGCATCCATAAACCCTCTAGGTGAGGAGAAATGTACACAGAGATGAGAGGAAATTCCAATTCAAGATGAAATGGAAATTTTAAAGCACACAAAAACTAAGAAGACATGCAAAATAAAAAATACAGATAATTTAATATCAAATAAATGAAAACAATGAAAAGCTAAAACTGATATTGAAAAGAAAATCCAAAGCATAAAATAGAATTCTATTCATAAAAAAGATGAGAAATTTGAAACAAGAACAGACAAATAAGAAACAAAAACAATGGTACATGAAGAAGATTACTATAAATCTATGGGAAAAGATTATGGTCTGAAATAGAATGCCAATAACCAAGACAAAAATCTAGAAAAGATCATCAAAGAGAAAATTAATGAATTAAAAACTTATACTGACGAATCCACCTAGAATAAAGCACAGAGAAAAAAGTTGAAGAGAAGAAATACCCATTGAAAGTCTCCAAAATGTATCTAAGGAATTCTGAAAAGAGAAAATAGAATAACATAGAAGAAATAGCCTAAGAGATAAGGGCTGAGAAATTTTCACAACTGAAGAACATGTGCTTTTATGACTACAAGTACAGTGTGAAAAACACTATACAGGCTGGGCGCCATGGCTCATGCCTGTAATATCAGCACTTTGGGAGGCCAAGGCAGGCGTATCACGAGGTCAGGAGATCAAGACCATCCTGGCTAACACGGTGAAACCCTGTCTCTACTAAAACTATATATGTATGTATATATACGTGTATGTATATACACACACACACACACACACGCACGCACACATACATACACACATACTGGTCATGGTGGCACACACCTGCAGTCCCAGTTACTTGGGAGTCTGAGGCAGCAGAATCACCTGAACCCTGGAGGCAGAGGTTGCAGTGAGCTGAAGTTGTACCACTGCACTCCAGCCTGGGCAAGAGAGCAAGACTCTGTCTCAAAAATAAATAAAGTAAAAAAAGAAAAATACCATACATATTAACATGTACACTATTAAAGCCATAAAAACCTCAAGCTAAAGACAAAACCCTAAAAGTTATAAGAGACGTTTTTTAAAATGATACAAAATGAAATCCTATTAGCTAGACTGCCAGGATATTTCTAGTTAGCAAAAATTACTTAACGAACACAAGACAATGATGTAATTCAAGTATTTAGGGCAAATAACTGTGAACCTAGAATTTCGAATTGAGCTGAAACATTATCCAAGAATCAAGGAAAAATAAAAACTCTTTAGACTTGCCAAAAACACACATTTTTACCTTCCCCAGACACTCACTAAAATACTGAAGGACATACTTTAGCAAAAAATAAAATGAGAGAGAAGGAGTAGAATATAGGAGATTGCAATAAGCAAAGACATGAATCAAATACGTTTATAAATCTAATTATCTATGGCCATTAAAAATAACAATTGGATGTCAGGCACAGTGGCTCAAGCCTGTAATCCCAGCACTTTGGGAGGCCAAGGCAGGTGGATCACCTGAGGTCGTGAGCTCAAGACCAGTCTGGCCAACATGGCAAAACCTTATCTCTACTAAAAATACAAAAATTAGCTGGGTGTGGTGGCATGCACCTGTAATCCCAGCTACTCAGGAGGCTGAGGCATGAGAATCGCTTGAATCTTGGAAATAGAGGTACAGTGAGCCAAGATCAGCTACTGCACTCCAGCATAGGTGACAATGCAAGACGCTGTCTCAAAAAAAAAAATAAAAAAAGAATCTCAGCGGGGTTCAATGGGTAAGTGGAACATGATAAGGTCTTAGTTTTATTTTTAAGGAGTATAAAGATACTAAATAAATCTTATTCTTTGTTATAAATATATTATATATAAATATACATTAAAATTAATATGCATATTACAAATTTTATGGTAAACACTAAACAAATAACAATGTTATCATTTCCAATCCAAGCAGAGAGGTAGAAATAAAAAACATGAAAAAATCAATTCATTTGAAGGTAAGTTCATGAATTTTTGTCTCACAGTCTTTCCTACTTTGTTAAAACTTTGAAAAAATGTAATAATATGGTAAATTTAAAATCACACTAATATTTTAAATGGAAAAGAGAAAAGTAAGAGGATCCAACTAAAGTAGGGAACTACATAAATGAGAACAAAAGATGATAGCAACGTTCTCAGAGAAAATATCCTAATTTAGTAATAAAATTAAATCAAAGATGGCTACAATCATTTAAATAAATTTTATGCAATATATGGTAATTACATCACGATTCTTCAAACTCATTATATGCTCATGCAGCCTTTAGAAAAATCATTGCCAAGATTATTTAAAGAAACATTCCTGACTGTATACATAATATGTGGACTGGAGGCAAAGAAAGCATCACAAGCCTCTTTGCTCCTTTAGGACTTGGCTGAGTTCTCAGCAATAGTAGACAGTTAATGATTTTTTTGTTGAATAAATGCTTGAAAAAAAGAAAAAGAGTAAAACAAAAAAAATTAGTGTTAACATTGGGCTGTAACTACATGATGCTAAGAAGTTTATAAAGAAGATCATTGTTTAAAAGTGTCAAATTTTTCACAAAATAGAGAGCGCTGGGAGCCAGTTGAGGACTAAGCTGACATAACAGTGCCCCAAACCACTTTGCAAAACTCGGCTGAGGAGGAAGCTGCTGCTGCCTCCAAAACCCAGTTTCTTCCATGAACTCCCTCAAAAAAATGCCCCCACCTGTTCAATAAAATGAAAGGCTTTGCACAGGGATTGTTTGCACATGTGACTCAATTCAGGACTGAATTCTCTCATGCGGTACAACTGGTTGGTGGAGCTCAGATCATATGCCTGCATTCCAGCTGTGAGATTGAAAATTTGCATTCTGGTTTCAACGTTGAGGAAGAGGTGGTTTCAACATAGGGATGTTCCTAACCATAGAAAAGCTGTTTGTAAGATCACAAGCAGTCACGAACATGACAAATGTCTTTGACAATACAATTCTAAAACTCAGAGCGCACGCTCCATAGTTCTCCACCCACAGCTATGTACTAAGTATAACTTAATGCCATGAAGTATTCTTCCACAATACCATTTTTGAGGACTGCACAGTATCTCCTTAATTGGATGTCCTATAATCCTATAATGTGTTTTAGCTACTCCTTATTGGACATGTAGGTGGTTCCCAAACTATAGTAGCTTAATTTTGGGAACATCCATGATCATTTGCTTCAGGTAAAGAGAGAGAGATTGCTAATGTCTCCACCACTACCCTGTCATCCCACACTATTCAGTTATAACCCTTCCTTACCATAGCCTTCAAGTAGCAAACCTCAGAACATGCCACCATATTTCACAGTGCCAGTGAAATCACAGTTCTCCTTTCCATCCTGCTCACTGCCATAACCAGCAGTGGCTCCAATGTTTGCACAGACTACCTTGACATCTTTTACACTGTGATCTTCATCCCATCACCATTTGAGGGGTCTGTCTGAATAGCCATGTGTCATGTTCCTGTCATCTCCTGGAAATGCTTAAGCTCTGCAGACTATACTTCTGGTGTTCCATTCAGGGTAAAACCTGAAGGTCTTCTACTTCTGGTACAGTATTGACATATGGATAAAATCAGGAGTTTTAGGAGCTATTTGGGTTTGGTGATATAAAATCACTTAAGTAAGTTAGCTTCTCTGATCTCTACTTTTGTTATTTATAAAATGGAAATAACAAAACTGCCTATACCATAGGTAGGATCACAATACAATTCACCTTATAGGATTGCTCTAAGGATTAAATGAGATCATTCATATGAAGTATGAGATGGTTTAAAAGTTTTGTTCCCTCCAAATGTCATGTTGAAACGGGATCTCCAATGTTGGAGGCGAGACCTAGTAGGAGGTATTTGGGTCAAAAGGATTCATCACTCATAAATGGCTTGGTGCTGTCCTTGCAGTAATGAGTGAGTTCTCACTGGTTGAGTTAACATGAGATCTGGTTGTTTAAAAGAGCATGGCACCTCCTCCCTGTCCCTCCTGTTTAGTATTTTGCCATGTGATATGCTTGCTCCCCCTTTGACTTCCACCATGATTATAAGCTCCCGAGGCCTCACCAGAAGCCAAGGAGATGCTAGCGCCATGCTTGTACAACCTGCAGAACCATGAGTCAATTAAACTTCTTTTCTTTATAAATTACCCAGCCTCAGGAATTTCTTTATAGCAATGCAAAATGTACCAATACAAGGTACTTAGCACAGTACCAAATAAGTGTGAGAGAAATGTTAGCTATTCAAAGTAACCATATAAAAGTTTCTCTTTTCATAGGTCACTGGAAGCTTCACATCCAACATTATTATTTCAGTCTAATATTATCACTTCTAAGTTCCAAAAATGAACTTTTCATCAGCACCAAAACCTCTAGTCCATTGACCATCATTATGGCCCCAGGCCTTCAGCCCTCTCTATCTTTATTTCCCTTCTGGGAAATGAAGGGCTACCAAAGGACCTGCAAAATCTATCAAATTTGGGGTCTAGAAAATCAGCCTTACCTGCTCCTTATGAAAACATATTTATTTCCCTAAAAACTATCAACACTTGTTTCTTCCTTTGTGTGTCTACAATTTGTTCCCCTCTGGAGTACTGCATTTGATATTGGAGTATTGCAGTGCAGACTTACCAGTAAATGATAGGTGTTTGTTTGTCTGTCTTTCCCTCTAGACTGGTTCCCCTCAAGGACAGAAGCCACAGCTCATTTATCTGATTATCTCTATCCCAGTACTGAGTATCTAGAACAAGCTTATCTTGTTTGAAATGAAGTTAAACTCTCAAGCAATGGATTTCTTTGCGAATAACTTATGCTGCTTCACGCCTACTTAGAATAGCTGGTGATTTGTATCTTAACAGCTTTGATTTGTATCTTAAATTAAAATTACCATCTCTGGAAACTGATGCACCCAGAGAAAAACTGAGATTTCATTCCTCTTTTATATTACCTTTGGTTACCTCAGGTTACTTATTTGGAAAAAATAAATCTCTTTTTCATTATTCCATGAAATATTCCTTCAGAATATTCTCTTATTAAAATGTATACAAATATATGTGTGTATACACAAACACAATATATCATTCTTTTTCAAAAGTAATCATGAATATATTATTAAAGTAAAAATTATTTAGAAACCTACATGGAAAATACATGTGCATATTTAAATATATAAGCTTTTTGAAACATAAATGATACCCTATTTTAAATATTTCTTGACAATTTGATTTTTTTTTCCCTGCTTAATAAGATGTCACAGATGTCTTTCCATGTCAAGATGCAAATAGCTCTTCTTCAGTTCTTTAATGATGGCTCGGGCTCCATGGCATGAATGGAGGATTATTTGATTCTTTCCTTCTCTGTTGATGAACACTTTGATGCCAAATAACTTATCACGACTGCACATGCTACTGCAGTGTGCATTCTTGTGCATGCCTCTTCACACAAATGGATGAACTGTTTTCTAGGATAAATAGCTAAAGGTGCCCTTTCCTTTCAAATACAGTCAAATTTCTATTAATCTAAATCACTGTCTCCTTCCTGTTCTATCCCAATGATTGCTTATACTTTCAGTTCAGAAAGGCAGAGAATTATGCCCACAACTTCCCAGAAATGTAACTATCAGGCTTCAGAATCAAATTCACATCTCAATTGAAGTCTCCCTTGCCCATAGAATAATTCATTTGCAAGCCACTCTGATCAATATCATTAACCTAGAACTCCCATGACCCCATGTTATTCACAGCCTCATCTTAAGGGTAATTCCCCACCATTTTGAAAGTCTGTTTAAGGTATGCAGAAAGACAGAACTCCTTTGGGTCCCTACAAAACAAAGGCTTATGCAAAGTCCTGACCAGGCATTGAGAGAAACACTCAGAAGGAAACAGACGTGGAACCAAACATCAGAGGCAGCCAGTGTAGACACTCGGGAGCTACAATCAGTTTTCTCTTCATCTATTATTTTCATTACCTCTTTTAGAATATTAAACCTTTTGCTTATGCTATTCTTGGCAAGATCTCCTGCCTAGTTCTGCTTGAAGTCAATGTGGCAGGAGATGCAGAAATAGCCCAGTTGGGTGACCAAATTCACAAGGTGCCCCTAGCTAGTGGAAGCTGGCCAACACATTTGGTCCTCCACTTCCCTCTGCCCACAGTTGGCACAGATTTAGGAAGCTGCAGTCCAAGGCAGAGAGTGAAGGAGGTGCTGGAAATGGAAATACAGGTATGACCTCTAAAAATATGCATTTTTGTTTCAATTGATCAGCATTGTGATGCAGAGTTTGATAGGTTGCATATCGGCCTGTGTGCTCTGCCATCCCGCAAGGGCAGACTCCAAGTCAAATCTACCTCAGTGGCTATCACACCTAGCACCCACTACTAGATGCAAGCTCTAACAATCTACCTTGTTATAACATTTTCATTGGCACTCATTAATTATATATCTACCTAGCCTAAGAAACAAAATGGCAACATTTTGAAGTTATGTATGAAAATTTTGTAACTTACAAGAACATAGCATAGACAGGAAGAGGGGAGAGGCAGGATTCAGCAGTCCAAATACTTATCTTTTATAAGGAGAAAAGATAAATAACGGCTTAAGCATAACCCCAGTGACATTGGAGAAAATGATACACAAACCTCTTCTTCAGGAAAATACTGTTGTTCTAGTAAAAAAGAAGATTGATACTATGTGCTAAAAATGCCCTAAAATTATTTTGGTTTGTTATGCTAGTAAATTTGATTAATTTGGAAATCTGAGCCTGAACAAAATAGCAGTCTGGTTTTGTCCAACAGAAAGGACAAAACCAGAAATGCTGAAACACAAATGCATGTGCTCATATGCACGTGCACGCACGCGCGCTCGCGCGCACACACACACACACACACACACACACACACACATACACACACACACAGACTCAGAACACATCTTAACCATGCCCAACTGGCTGAGCTCAGATCTTCAGATACAGTGAAGTAAATCCAAGAGAAAGCCAAAGGTGAAAAAGTAGCCCCACTGAGGAGTATCTGAGTGAAAAGACTTGCAGAAAGGACAGGAGAGAGAGAGAGAGAAAGAGTCAGGAAACCTATTATTGCCCAAGAGATTAAATATTTTCAAAACAGTAGAAAGGGCTTACAAGGAGTATTTAGAAGAGTGTAGTTTATCAGATCTACCACAATGACTGCCTCTGTAGAACTTCCCTGGAGCATTCTTCAGCTCTGTGTGATAAACCTGCTCCCCTGCTCATGTATGCCCGACTTACCATATATACAAGCTGTGCTACAGAGTTACAAGGGATATCATGGGATGTGTGTTCTGGCACAATGTGCTTTGGCATAAGGGCATGGGTGTCTGAATGTGGCACATTCAGTGGGGCTTTGGAAGGGGAAAGGGCAGTGCTCAGTGACTGAGTGATTGAGGGATTTCCCCCACACTGTGCCTAGAATGTGCCTGTTCCCAGCACCAGCGAGCTAAAAAAAGAAAACTACCACTTTGTGTAAAGCCATTTCAGGCAGATGAAACTCTCTGAGAGACACAATGAGCCCTCCCAACAGTTCTACAACTCTGTCTATGCATTGTGTGAACCTGGAAAGCTTGGGTCTAGGAAAAAGAGCAATTCTTTGTCCAATGCTTCAAAAGACTGAGAAGAGGGCGGGGCAAGCCAGGAGGGGGAAAGAAAGCAGAGGAAGGAGCACTATTTTTACAGAACAAGAACCCTTTCTTATCAGTCCAACCATCAGTCTTTAGTTTTCTGAACACTGTTGTTATATGCTCAAATTGTCCAAGGTATGATGAGGGCATGAAGCAAATGGAAGTCAAAGCCCAAGCTTTAAAAAGTTTTACTGTTGTTGGGAAACAAGATTCATGCACATTAAAGTATCAGGGTACATTCTTTTTCTGTTTATGTACTTATTTCAACCTCATTCCCTCAAAGGATTTGTGATTACATACAGATCTGTACACAAAAACCAAATGATAAATAAAAAATAAAAGGGGAAGATATAAGTGGGAATATAATAAAACTAGAGTCATGATTAAAAAAAGGAATGTATAATATGCTGTCCAGGCTAGAGGTGGACTGTAAGTTTTGAAAACCTTAAGCGCAGACAGTTAATTGCACTGGGCACTCTATGCAGAGCTGACTGATGTGAATACAGCAGAGCGAAGAGTTGCCAAACCTAGCTGTCCAGAAGCATCAGTTATTAGAGGCTTTCAAAAACTCCATAATGAGCCTGAATTCCTGGGTCACGTAGACAGGAAGGAATGCTGGGAATCTGCATTTTTAAAAACCTCCTAGAAGTGTATATAATGTTGTCAGCTCAAACTTGGAAACCACAACTGCAGGGACTCGGAGCTGCAAAAAGAAAACAAAAACTTCAAAAAATTAGATTCCAGGAATGATGGAGGTTGTAGAAATGAGCTAGGCCTCTAAGTTTTGAATGGAGTTTAAATAGGTGGAGAGGAGGATAGAGGACATTCCAAGTAGAGGTGTGGGCTCGAGTCAAATCACAAAAGCAGGAAGGAGCCTGAGGCAATGGAGGCGACAGCATGACCCCTAGCCACCCTGGAGTGGGAGTGAGGGGACTTAGGACACTAATTTATTGCTCAATCCACTCAATTTCAATCAAATCTCAAAATAATTAAAGAGACTATATAGATAATAAATAAGAGACAGAAACAGAGATGAGTAAAAATGTATATATGTGTTATCTATTGCTATGTAAAAAATCACCACAAATTTAGTGGCTTAGAATAATATACATTTATTATCTCACAGTGTCTATGAACCAAGAATCTGAGCAGAGCTTAGCTGGAACTGCTACTCAATTCTCACAACGCTAAAACCAATGTATCAGGTGTCAGAGCTCAGGTGTCTGCATTCTCATCTGAGGCTCTGGGCTCTCTCCAAAGTTCATGTGGTTTGGGGCAGAATTCATCTCCTTGCTTGTGGCCATAAAACTCATGATGACCTGCTTCTTTGAGGCCAGCAGCAGAATCTCTGAGGCTTCCAGTTTCTGACCTCTAGACAATCTTTCAAGGAGCTTGTCTGATTAAGTCAGGTCCAACCAAGAAAATCTCCTGTTTTTATTTACTCAAAGTCAACTGATTAGGGACCTTAATTATACCTGCAGAAGTCCATCCACAATTGCCATATAATGCAATCTAATCACAAATGTGATATCTGTCATATTCTCAGGTTCTATCCCTACTCACGGGGAGGGAACTGTACAGTGGGGACTTGGATCTTAGATTCCATCTTAAAATTCTGCTTGCCACAAAGTAAAAAGTAAAGATGAGAGAAAAATGTTGCAAAGGTAAGATATATACAACAGAACATTGGTAATTACACAAGTCACTCTGGCTCTAGCTTTCCAGCAGTTGAAATACAAAGGAGTTATGACCAGTGATTTCTTAGTAGTCTGATCAGTTCCTAATACTGACATACAGTATATTTCTTGTGTCTTTATTATAAATCATGAAATACAGCAGCAAAATAAAGTGAAAGATACAAAATAAAGTCAGATGACATTTGATCCAAAATAACTCTTTGCCAAGAATGAGATACGCTGACCCTACTGATACAATGGGAAATTGGCAATGACAAGAACCGAATTCATTGGGGTTCTTGGTCAATATCAGGTTCCATGAGCTGGGGATTGGGGTTCCCATAATAGAAATCAGCTGTGAAGAGGCACCAGGAGTTATCCCAGGGAAGGGGGGAATTAAAGCCACACATGAACTGAAGTTACGCGTCAGAGGGATCTAGGCATGGAAGGGATGAGAGTGGAAGTTGAAGCACGGCATAGCTGCCATTGAGTCTTGCAGAGAGGTTACCCTTTTTGCAACCTTGAAAGTGTTCTTGTTGTTTTGGTGAGTGTTATTTGGCCTCACCTCCCTGTGGAACAGCTCTTCCCCAGGGCATCTTACAGACATCACTTGATCACTCAGAGCTGATTAAATGTCTTTGCTTTGCTTTACAATTCTCATAATTGGTTCTAAGCATTTGGTAGCATGAACAGTGTCTCCTTGTGTTCCATTTGGACCCTATAATGAACCTGCTTTTGCATGCAAAATGCTCTTCCTTCTTCCACTGACTATCATATTATCTCTTTTCATGACCTCACTCAATTCCACCCCTGTCTCCCTTCCTTGAATGGCTCTCCTCTACTCACAGAGTCAGCATTGTCTGTGTAATTGCTCTTGCTTGCTTAAGTCTGATCTTCGAAAATCTATCTGGTCCACCACAATGTCCTCCTCATTTTCTTCCATCTTCAAGTCTCTCTGGAGCTCACTATGATGGATAGACAAGGCTTTTATATCAAAAAGTCCTTGCAATCCTCTAGCTCACCTGCCACTGCAATGAAGACCATTCCAGCATTGTCTAAGGACTTCCAGGGACAAGAACCTGTTTTAAGTTCTCACCTTGTTTCTAAATGAACAAAAGTTCTTCCTAGTATTAGTCCACAATGACTTCTCTTTAACTTCCATTCTTAGTAATAGTGCTGCTTTCTTGAGTAAATTAAAATACTACCCTTCCTTTCATATATTGTTCCTGGGAGTATAAATTGGTACAATCCCCTTGGAAGACTATTGAGCATTAGATCTTAGACACTCTATGATTGCTATGTGTAGCAATTACACGAGTGCACTCAACTTGTATGTGTATATTTGTTTACCAAGAGACATGAGAGACATGGACCAGCAGATTCATAATACAACTATGTGTAATGGCCCCAAACTGGAAAATATCCAAGTGCTCATCCACAGTAGGAAGAATATGTGGTGGCACAGTCACATAATGGAACACTAAACAATTGGCATAAAAATTATAACTAGACACAGCAATATGAATCATACAAACACAATTGAATGAAAGAAGCAAGACACAAAATTACACATCCTGTGTGATTCCAATTAGACAAAGTACACAAAAGGCCAAATTAATCTAAGCCACTAGAAGTCACCTTAGAGAATGTGATTGAAAGGGAATTTGAGGAAAGCTTCTAGGGTGCTGCTAATATTTCTTGTTTTCGGGATTAGTGATATGGGTATATTCAGTTTATAAAAATTTATCAAGCTTTATACTTAGGTGCAATTATCTGTATATATTTTATACTTCAAAAAAAGGTTAAACATCTTTCTCCTCCAAATGACTCAAATAAATCTAATTTCTTTAGCCATTTCTCATATGATATGGACTATAGAATGTTCATGATTCTGGCCACCTACTTACAAAACCTTTTAATTTGTCAAAGCTCTGATCATTCATTTGAAAGCTAATTCTGCTGATTGGTTTGTAGTATTCTTTAAACACCCTAGGTGGGATTAACTCCTTCTCCCCAATATATTATGAAACCCATAAAGATAAATAGTTTCCCCTTTGATTCTCTAGTAGCATGTGTATTCAGCGTAGATTGTACACTAAGAAAATATTCATATTCCCTTCACTTCCTTAGCAAGTGTAGACGAAAGTGGAGATTGAATTTATATAGGGCCTATTTGATAAACCAACCCAAGAATCTTTCCTTTTTTTTTCAATCAAAGTTTAATGCTGATGTATTCAGTGAAGCCAAATTTTATTTTGCTTATTTTGCTATCTGCCCTCAGGCTGATTAAGGAGTGAACTTTGCCTTGATTTATGAGCCTGTTTCAGATGTTTTGGTATGGAGAGATGGAGACTATTATTAAGCAGATCCCTCTAAAAGATCTGAGTACTTCTTATTTTCATTCCTCTCATCTTCATTGTCCATAAATTCATCCAATGTCTGAAACCCTTCCTTATAATTTTCTCTTCTCAAGAAGAAACATACTCATTTGGACAATGAGACAATGAGAAAGAAGCCTTCTTCTTCCTGTAGTTAGTGGCACCATCCTTCCCGATAAGCTCAATAGAAGGTAAAAATAAACGAGCAACAGAACACAAACCACATCCCTAGCAGAGAAGAGAGAATTCTAGGTTCTAGATGATGAAATGAAAATAATATTTTTCATGTTGATAAGGTTCCTGGCCGATAGCTTGTCTTTCCAAAACAAGTATCATCAGAGAAATTTGCAGACATTCACATCATAAATGCAGTTTTTCTCTCTGCACACACACTCATTTGCATGCTTCACATCTGGAGTGCTTGGTTGGTGCACAGTTTGCTGAAATTTCCTTTCCCACTTGGGACAACTTTTCCTAGAGAACATTCATGACTATCAGTCACCTCCACAAATAGCAAAGAGGTCAGCTTCTTGGCCACATTCATATTCCTGCCACCAGGACACCTTTATAACCATGCTTCAGACACCACAAGCAGAGCCCTCCCTTGCCCAGGTTTCTACATATAAAAAGACATATGAAGGAAAGAGAGAGAATGAAATTATGAATCTGCAGATTCCTACCAAGCCTGTTGTGGAACCATCTCTAGAAAATTGAAGACACATGTTAGTTCCTTATAAAGATCATACAAGACAGAGAAGGAAAATCTAAGAAAGCTACTCATGCAGAAACTATTTAATCAAAGGGGAAAGACAATTATAACATCTGTTAATCTTCTGTAGAGGTTATAATTAGATGCTTTGGAGAAACACCCTTTCAAGGGTGATCCTTTAACATCTGTTGTGAGGACACAGCATTGTACAGTGACGAATCACTCCGGCACTTTGGGAAAACAGGGGACTTCTGAGATCACAGACACTAGGGCCCCCAGGCCACTCACGCATGCAGCCCAGCCCTGAGCCCACTGCCCTCGGGTAGGGGCTTTCCTCCTTGGTGCTCTGATAATTGCCTGGGTCGTGAATCAGGCTGCAATCATTGTGTGATTATGAATAACAGGATCACAGCACCAGAAATGGCCTTGGGACCAACTGACCTCCCACTTCACTTTGCATATGGGGACACTTGATCCCATGTTCTTTAGCTGGCTCGTGGCAGGATTTTACAAATAAGGTTGTTCAATTTCTCTGTTCAGATTACTCTCCACTCTACTATGTTGCTTGCTCTAGGAGCCTAGATGGGGAGATGTTCTTAATCAAATAGTTGATCATACATTTAATTGCACTGGTGACAAATGCTATTAAAAACAGATACATGGAGCTACCAGAGTATATCACAAGTAGAAAAAGCCTTCCTCAGGAAGTGTCGTTTAGGCTGAGAAGACGTTGTCCCCAGGAGGATAGAGTGGGGAGAAGAGAACCTTCCTAAGAAGGTAAAAGGAGCTACAAACAAGCCAGCAAGTAGGAAAAGAATGGCTCTAGAAGAGAATGGCTCTAGGAAGAGAATGGTTCTAGAAAAGAATGGCTCTAGGAGGAGAATGGCTCTAGGAAGAGAATGGCTCTAGGAAGAGAATGGCTCTATACTGCCCCACTCCTCCCTGTGGCTGTTTCCTTGACTGGAAAGTGGGTGTGATGAGCAACATAACACGCTCTCAGCTCTCAGGGTCTAGATTCTCTTTTCTGTGTCCAAAGTGAGTGCTTACCAAAGAGTAAGATTCTTGTCCAGCTGCATGGAATAGAAAACCCACTTTTGTCGAGAGTAAGGCTCGTCAAAATGTAGGCAGCAAGCATAAACTGTGCCTAGGTCAGGAGAGCCGTCATCTCTCTCCACCATGTTCAACAGCCAATACTGGGTTCCCCAAAGGCTCAGAGCCCGCTCCAAAACAAATGTCATGGAGATTTTATGACTAGGTTTCCACAGTCCTGGTTTGGTTGATGGCTTATTAATGATCTAGTTGAATTCTCCAATTTCCTCGTAAGAAAACAATGAAAATGAAAGGTTGAGATATCTAATTTTTCCTTATAGAACGAAATAAAAACCATTTTGGCAGTTTTACTATTAATCAGGAATCCTAAAAACAAAAGCTTCTTTAACACGGTGGCTGTAATTGTTGGCAATTGGCCTATACGTGAAATTTTACTTAGTTTAACAAGGCCCTCTGCTGGCAGTCTCCAGGAACACCGTCTCTAAAAGCAAAGTTTCACATGATTTTAAGTAAACTATTTTAACTACTCTCAATAACAAAGTATCTCACATTCCTGATTCTATAATTCTTGGCTGAAAGAATAAATGGGCAGAAAATAAGGAAGGGAAGAAATAAACGTCATTTTGAGCATTCATTTAGTGGTTCATAAAATAACATTACATGAGGTGCCTAATTTGCTTTCCTCTGATGGCGCTATACAAGATGTCAAAGGTACTCAGTAAGAAAGGATGTTTCTTACATTGAAATGAATTGAGTATTCATGAGGCTATAAACCAAACTATGATTGCTATTTACCAACTACAATAAACCAGATCGTTTCTATTTACCCAAATATGAGTAATTGGCTATAATGAGAATAAAGGAGACATTGGAAGCTAGCATTTTAAATTGCTTCTGATATGGCACGACTAATAATTAACTTATCCTCCTTGACAACTGACAAAAATGAACATGGCGGCTTGAGAATATAACTACTCACAGAAGATGAATGTTTGAAAAGGAGATTATATTTAACATAATTTGTCAAAGAGCTGTTAGAGCAACTGGGAATCTTTAGCTATAGGGTGTTAGAAAACTAAGTAAATTTTAAAATGAGGCAATAACTTTTGAAAAAATTGTTAACATAAAGATGTGATCATAATGATTTGACTCAACAGTAAACAATATTTGTAATCAAGACAAAAATAAGCACTAAATATACATTTACTTAAAATTGTGATATAATTATGTATTGAAGACTAGAACAGCTCTGGGAAGTATAAAAAGATATATGTAGTCTACCATAGTAAGAAAGAAGTCATACTTTGACATACATATAGAAACATATAATTTAGAAATATTACACAAAAACAGTAAAAGAAAAGAGTTGCCTCTTTTCCTGAAAAAAAATTTCAGAAGTGGGATAGGGCGGGTAGCCCAAGGGACTGTAAGATTACATAGACACACACAAATATACACACATACAGAGGGAGACATGTATGCAATGTTTTTATATATTAGCATTTTAGCACTTTTTTTTAATACTAATATTCATATACAGATACATATAGAGATATATAAATATTTTACTATTGTTTGGTTTTCTAATTTGTGAGCTTGTATTACTTTGACTCTTTAAATTGCTACAAAACCAGTTGTCACTGACAATGGAAACCATTTGAGAAATGTCTTTTGGGCTGGCCTGGATCAGTTCTATGTTTCTAGATTCAATTTGCCAGATGAAGCAAGTAGCCTTTATGGGGCGGTTTGTCAGACATGCATCTCGACAGTAACACTTGTTCCCACATTTCAGAACTAACAGCTCTTCTTTCAACACCATAATATTTATCTGCCATGTTATTATTCCCAGCTTATGCTCCAAAATGGGCTTGGGACTTTCCTCTTTCCTCTTGAACTCAGTCCACTGGGCTTCTACAATGCATCTAAATTCTCCTCAAAGGAATCACTAATCCGGTAAAGTTGATTTCTAAGAGGAGAGATCTGGTTTCTTGCCCTAAAAATACCAAGATTAATTTATCTAACTATGGGGAAGTACCTTGTGTAATTGAGGCTTCCAAACTGACATGATACACTTCATTAAGCAAGTATGTATTGGGGCATTGTAAATGTGTGGGTAATGTTCTATGTATCTGAGAGATTTATTATTTCATCTATAAAGGAAAGACAATTGGGAATCCAAAATTCCAAAGGCATTAAACCTTGTAGAATTAGAGAACTGGAGAAAAATAAGTCTATAAGGTACTTTGTGCTTAACTGGGTCCATGACTTGCCAGAGTGTTCAGACTAAACCCTTCTGTCTATTTAAATCTTTCACAAAACGCTACCATTTCCTTTGGTATCCTTTTTTAGGGACCAACCACATGTCCAAAAATTATTTCCAATTTTTTCTTTGTATCTAATCCCTGGATTACACTCTTGACCAAACTTTACTAGGCCTACCAAGACCCAAGCCAAGAATGTAAATAATCTTGATGTTTACCCATAAACTTGGGCTAATCTACAAAAAGATTCAGATCTGAGATTAAAGGAAAGCAAAAATACCAAAGGACTGGTATTCTAGTCTTTAGAGGCTTCTGAAAGACTAGAAAATGTGAATCACCAGTTTGACTCGCTGACACTTAGAAGTATTAATCTGCTATACAATTTTGCCAGTGCAGTCAGTCAGAGGCAGATGTGAATGACCAAAACATCACTGTGGTGAATGTGAGGCTCATGAGGCCTCCACATCCAGAGAATGGTGAAATGAAAGGTTAAGAGTATGTGCTGTGGAGTTGGGCACTGTGGCTCACGCCTGTAATCCCAGCACTTTGGGAGGCCGAGGCGGGTGGATCACTTGAGGTCAGGAGTTCAAGACCAGCCTGGCCAACATGGTGAAACCCCATCTCTACTAAAAACACAAAAATTAGCTGGGTGCGGTGGCAGGAACCTGTAATGACAGCTACTCAGGAGGCTGAGGCAGGAGAATCACTTGAACCTGAGAGACGGAGGTTGCAGTGAGTGGAGATCACACCATTGCACTCCAGCCCAGGCAACAAGAGTAAAACTCCATCTCAAAAACATAAATAAAAAAGAGTATGTGCTGTGGGTTCAAATCTTACCTCTGCCTCTTACCCACTTATGTGGCCTGTGCACATTACTTAACCTTTCTAAGCATCAGTGTTTTTGCTTGGACAATGAATACAATAATCATAGTGAGCTAGCCAGAGCAAAAAGCTTGGAAGTGTGCAGTAACCACTCAATACTGATTGCTGTTGGAAGAAAACATTTTAAATGTTTTTATTGTGCCCATCAACCATGCATCCATACTTTTTTTTCCATTCATTGAGAACTCATTGTGTGCCAGGTGCTGAGATTACAAATTGCACTTAAGATTACAAATTTGGCAACTCAAATTTGGCAGCAACCTTACCTCAGATTCACTAGCATATACTGGCAGCAGCAGCAGCAGCAGCAGGTAAAAAAAAAAAAAAAAAAAAAAAAAAAAAAAAAACTTTTAAAATGAGACTGTGCAGCGTAATCATCCTAACAGGGTTTAGAGAGAATACCATGGGGTGTGACCATCTCTTCATCTGAGAGAAGTAAGGGAGAGAGTGAGCAGGGGACATAGTGAGATGAAGCCAAGGAACAACGTGGAAGGACTTCAGAAGGCAGGACCGCAATCTTCTCTCTCAAGGTGCAGGGAGGGTAGGAAAGCTGGGACTTGAGTGTAAAGCAAGGCTCACAGATGCCGCCGTGGGAAAGGGGTAGGCACAGGGCAGGAGTCAAGTGGAAATGAAGGCATTCAGTGAGCACTATTCATCAGTCTACTCAACAGGTAATTCTCTAAGGGCAGTATCATGCATGCTGTTAAGTCTGGGGAGTCAGCCAGCTGGTCTGCCCTCGTGGGACACAGAGGCTGAAGAGGGGAATAGACGCACAGTGAACCAATGCGGACGGAGTCCCACAGTGCATAGGGACACCTACCTGTGGCAAGTGGGATGTGAAAAGCTGCTCACAGGACAGGAGGTGGCACAAGGCCTGGGGAGTAAACTGAGTGTGTGGAGAGGTGCTGCAGGTGTACAAAGGTGTAGATGTGCTGAAGAACATACAAGCACAGCATATTTCAGTAACAAAGAGCAGCTCCTGGTAGCTAGGCCAGTAATTCCCATCGGAATCATCTGAGGAACTTTTTAACCATGGCTACATCTGAATCCCACCTTAGAGGCATGATTCAGTAAGTCTGGGGTGGGACATGGGCATCTACAAGGTAAATAATAACAGTAGCTAACGCTCATTAGCACTTAATGTATGTATTGCATTGTGTCTATTGTTTTAGCTACATTAAGATATTTAATCTTTCTTTATCTTCCCATGAAGTAGGCATTCTTATTATCCACATTTCAAAGACGAGAAATTGAAACAGAAAGGTTAAGTGAATTAACCAGAATCATAAAGCCAGCAAGTGGCAGAAGCAGGACTTAAGCCTGGGCAGCCGGTTCCAGAGTCCAAGTCCTCAATGACTATGCTCTGCTGCATAGTGAAGACCCTGATGAGCCACCAGGCCCAGAACCCCCCAGACAGCTCTAAATCCACACTGTGGAGAAAAATGAGCCAGGGAAGACAGCCAGGCATCACATCAAGAATATCCCCTGTCTTTAGGCTCAGAAGTCTGGCATCGAAGGTGTTCAACCACAGTGAAGAATTTAAAGCCACTCAGCACAGTAATGTGATAATTTTGCCAACTAAGTGCAGACGTTTGGGTGTTTGATGCCGTAAAATGGATATTTAATTCATTCATTTATTTAGCATTATACATTGAATAACTACTCTGTGCTAAGTGCCGTAGCTATAAGACGTATTACATAGCAAGCAGCCCTTGCTTTTGATGGAAAGAGGTATTTAACAATATGGCAAAGAACTCCAGATCCCAGGGCAAAATATTGGCACAGATACCATGACAGTCCAAACAAGCAAAGCACCACCTGGACCTGGAGAGTCCAGGAAGGCCCCCCATAGGTGGGAACATCAGGGGCAAGGAAGGCTCCAGAGAGAAGGGTAATGGATGGGTGCATGGAATCTAGCTGAATCCTGGAAACTGAGATCCAGGCTGCAGTGAGATAATGAAGTGAGAAGGAGGAATCAATGAAAAAGTGAAGCGAAGGTCCTTGCTGGAAAGAGGGTCCCTAAAGAGGAGAAGCAAAGCAAGCTGTGGCCCATAAAAAGAAGTCTGAGACTTGTGAGTAAAGCAGAAACACTGAGTATCAGAATTGGGAATCACCTCAGATAGCCCAACCAGTACCCAGTGCAAAATGCCTTCTGAACTATTTCAACTGCTAAGACTCCCCCATTTGCCTTTAGGCCATTAACTGTAAAATAATCACAGAGTTCTCTTTGGTTTGCTGGTGAAAACAATGAGGAACAGACACATTAAGAAATGTAAACAGAGCCAAAGACAAATGGGAATGTTCTCTCTTTACCAGACCGCCTTCATCTGTACACCTGCACATAGCCCAGTTCCTAGAAGGCATAGGAACCACGTGTGGGTCCCATTTTTTGTTGTCGTTTCAATCCTTAAGAACTTGAGAAGCGGGACACATGCTGGAATGAGCGCAGGAGACTCAGTTTCCAGCTGTAGCTTTGCTGCCTGTCTTACTGGGTGCTCTTGGACAAATCACTTCTTTTCCTTGTGCCTCAATTTTTCTTTTGTAAAAGGATAAATTTTGATGAATAGTGTGAAATCTGTTTTAGCAGCAAATCCCTCATTTTAAGCAAAGAATTGCAAAGAGCACTGAGCTCTAACACACAAAATATATTTAAAGCTTAATGTGCTCTGATGGACAAAATTGGAGCTGACAAAGAGGCAGGATGTTACCCACCTTAGGACTCCGTGGAAAACAGTCAAATATTTTGAGGCCTTTTGACACTGGCTTCTTACAATTCTGAGACTAGAGACAAGGAAAAGGCAGTGAATATTGTCACCGTGTTTCTGGGCTGGTGACAGAGTAGCTGAATTCAGGAGCAAGCCAGGCTCCTGAGTGAGTCACGGGGTTCGCGTGCGGAGCTAACAGGCTAACTGCCACTTCTTGCCAATCTATGCAGCGGGCTTTCAGGTCTAGAGGGCAGGAATCAGTTGGGATTTGCTACTGGTTGCAAGAGGCTGAACTGTAGGCACTCAGGAGCAGAGCTGGTAGCTTGAAGGGCAGAAAGACAACTTTTCACGGGGCTCTTAACCAGAACTCCCAGGTGGCAACAGAGAACAGCCAGCACAGGTGGGGATAAGAGAGGTTCCTGTCCAGGCTGGCGGCCCACATGAAACTCACTCTTCCTATTTAAATCCCAGAGAATATCTGGAGAGATTTAAAGAGCCCTGAAGCAGGCAAAAGAGACAATATGGATTTTGTACACCAATCTAGCTGAATGTCAAAGTTTGCCTTTTTCAGTAGTAGATTAACTTGGGTTCCAACTCAGAAGACAAGTCAGAACACAGAACATTTCTCCAGATATTCAATGTGAAAAGCATCCAAATAGAAACAGTTTCAATTTCAAAATATTTTTTGATGCCTACACATTCCTGAGGATGAATGAGCCTGGGTGTGTGCGTGTGAGTGTGTGTGTTTGCGGAGAGGGAATAGATAGGAGCTCATATATATCAACATGCACATATTAGAAATCTACAAACCACAGAAAGAATCAGAGAGAAAAAGTGGGTTTCTCCCTGCGGCACACCAGTTCATGAAAAAACAGTCTTCATAGTTGTTTGCTAAACTTTCTAGATCAACTGAATAGTTTTTTGGTTGATTGGTATTTCTTTAAAAAACAAAAACAAAACACATGAAAAACCAAACCTGACCTCCCTGCTGAGGCAAATGAGGATTAGCGATTCAGTAGCTCCTTATCATCTGCATCCTGGTGTTTGTTCTCAGAGACGAGGGGTCCTCTAACCCCTAATCCCAGTCCACATTACGGCCCTATAGTTACTTACACCAAATGCATACTTGCTGTGGCAGCCGAAAGAGCCTAGAGAAATATGTAAACATCATCATCTCACTTTAGAAAGAAAACAAGCTGTATAAATAAGAAAAACTGTTAAAAGAGTTTAAAAAAAAATTCCCAACAGTCTTACTTGTAGTTAGCTCTTCAGTCAACACATATCACAGTCCTGGAGACAGACACAGGAACTGCAACAACTCTCTCCAGCTAAAAATTTCCTCCCGCGGTTGGTTATCCTCTGTTTATTTTTGAAGTGTTCAAAGGCCACGCTAAGAGAACAGACTGGGTTTTCCTGAACATCCACAGCGGCTGGGAAGTCCTGCCGCGAATGCGGAGCAAGTTTGCGGAGACTTGCTCCCTGGGCTGCAGCTCCGTAGTTGCTCCGAGCTTGTAAATACAAGCTCCGTGGACAAAGTCCCAAATGACATCACTGGCAGCTGCTTATTGTTGAGTCTCTATTAACTGACTGTCAAAAAGAAAGGAGGGGGTGGGGAGCAAGAGTATCTTTTCTGCAGCAACATCGGCTTCTTGGAGTGGATTCCAGTTATACATGCTTAAACAATGCCATTGATTCACATTTTTGAGAGCCTGGCTTCTTTCGGGTCCAAAAAAGACAGAGAATCTCCTCCACCAATTTACACTGGAATAGCTGGAGACCTGGAGGAAAAGCCTGAAGAGCCAGCACAGCCCTACCAAATTGTTTACCCACCTGTTTCAAGTCAGCTTCAGAGCTTAATGATTCATGAATAAATGAATACTGGTTGTGTCTTACATTGCTTAATTACTTTTACTGTGATATATACACCTGGCTGACATTTTTCCTAGATAGACTGTCTTGGGTGCAACTCTTTTCAGATACATTCTAGTTTCTCAGCTTGGAGTAGAAGGAAGGGCTCCTTGAAATCACAGCAACATTTTGTGTGTATTTGCCGCAACTTTTCTTTTCCTGAGAAGAATGCTAGAGGTTTTCTTCTGATTCTCAAAAATTTAACCACCCACCTGCACCACTCACAATAGTCCAAAAAACAAATAACTAAGAGCCTGTGCCAAGTCTCTCTGATAATCTCAAAGAACACTGTAAACCCCACCACTTGCAACTATCAAAATAAAAGTGGGCCCCTATTTTCCACTCTCTCCTGGACTCTCTGTCAGTTGGTTCTTACGGTTTTTATAGTTTTCTCCCCTCCAACCCGAGCCCCCACCTAAAGAAATTCCACCGACCCAACACCGAGTCTCTGCCACGAAGCCTGAGCACTCCAGCCCACTGCTTTCCTTCCTTCCTCTGGACTGCTATAACGATGCTTACTATTTATATTTATTTGTTGCTTTTTATATACTGACTTGTATTTTTAGTTTGCTTTTTAGCCATCTGTGTTCTGTCTCCCCAACTCAGTTTGAAAGGTCTTTGAGGGCTGCCTTTTAAGTGTTATTTGTTTATACCTAAATCACTTGCCATAGTGAATCCTAAACAGAAATGTGGGAGGTGGGGAGTGAGCACTGACAGTGGAGGCAGGAACAAGGTTAGCTGATTTTCTGGCATGGAGTGTATGTTTAGATTAAGCTCCTTCCCCGGCCTTGGAAAACAATGTAAGACCTCACATCTTACTACCCCCAGAGGATGCTCACTGCATCTCTGAAAATGATTTCCTCAAAGAGTAGCAATTGGTTATTGATTTGGTAGGGTCCCAAGACCCCGATAGATGCTACTTTCTTGTGGGAAATTAAAGACAACACAAATTTTGTATGTCACTAATGTGACATTCAATGGATACCATGTAAAGGGAAAGTAAATTAGAAGTACCTAAAGATGTTACAAGTGCAAACCCTTAGGCCCAGCAATTCCACTTTTCCATAGTGATTCGTAGTGATTCCACAAATACACTCATAAAAGACCACAAAGATGTAAGCACAAGAGTGTTCTTTGCAGCATTATTTGTAAGTCAATAAAGGGGAGACTCATATTCATTAATATGAGAAAACAAAACTAGAGATAACTGTGAATATACTGATGTGAACAGAGTAGGTGGTTGTTTACTGAATGGATGAAGCAAGGTGCAGTCTAGAATGTGGCATATTAAACAGGAAAAAGAACACTGCATATGATGAGAGGAATTATATAAATGATTAACAGTAGCTACCCTCCAGGAAAAAGCAGGGAGGAACTTTCATGTTTGTATGCTTTGTGTGTGGTTTCACTTTTTTCAATGATCATGTTCCATTTTTGTTATTAGAAATAATAATAAAAAGGACTTGATGGTACAATTTTCAAAATATACCTCAGGAAAAACCTTGTTGCTTCTTCACAAAATGTCCAACCTATAGTAGGTGCTCAAGAAAGAGGTATTGATTGAATGAATGTTGGACTTTCTCCCAGGATGCAACAGTATGTGAGAGCAGAATAGGTTGAAAAGAGGGAGACACAAGCACTGGCTTTTCATTTCTGATCCAAGGACCCACCCTTTTCCCCTTACACTGGAGTACTGATTTAAAAACCTCTTATACTCTGTCCACCCTCAGAGTGATTAAAGTTAAGTGCTCAGAACATAAAGGGCTGACCTTTTCCTTGTGCAATTGCTGTTTGACAAACGAAGTTTTCAGGTAAGACAAGTGTGAGCCGCTTCAGTTCAGTTTCCTGGTTGCTAGCAAGCACGGGAGTGAGAAGTCAGAAAGCTTGCAGGAGCACAGGTGTGACCAGCTCCTTGTCATGGCTAGTCTGACATTAAGGGAATCACCAGGGGGAGCTTAGAAAACTCTAACCCACAATGAGTCTGCAGAGTTTTATTAAGAAGGGACTACGGCTTTTTCAGTGCCCTTGAGTGACGGCACAAAACCTAGCCCTGTCAACCTGCTATACCGTCTATGAGGCCTTTATGGTGGAAACTCACAGGCATAAGCCATACATTAGAGCCTATGATTTTCTTTGGGGGAAAAAAAAAAAAGTCCAAGGAAAAGAATGACTGAAAATTTCCACCAAGGTAGGATAGATTTTTCAAAGCACTATTTCTAGTCCTCTAGAGAATGCATACCCAATTCTTGTCTTACTTCATAATGAGAAGATATCTTATGTCTATAATAGTTTCAAGAAAAAGAAAGCACAGCCCATGTTTCCTGCACATTTTTATTTTTTTATGGCCCACATATTATAGGAAGCTGAGGCCAGATTCTGTTTAATGCACATTTGGAGCCCCCTGGGTGTGGCCAGGGTCATACCTTCCCAAGTGAGAGTTAAATACCAGTATTTAGCTAGACTTAAAACTTAACATAAAAACAGAAGAGGGGAAAGGTGGGGGTAGGTGAGGGAAAGGCCATCCTCACTGCCTCTATCTACCAGGTGATTATGAATGCTCCCCACCTGCTGAGCGGTGCTGCCTCCCCGCCCCCTGCTAGTCCTGCACTCAGGGAAATGTCCTCTTTCCCAGAGGCCTGGAAGAAGGATGGCTGGGCAGCATTATAACAGACACATACATGGCTATTTACCTGATCACTTTTTAAAATGTGTTATGCTAGTTACTTTTATTGTGTTTAAGTGGTTTCTGCCTCAAACTGGAAAATTCCTGAAGTCAGAGATGGTAATCAGATCTGCATGGAGTAAAACAGCCACAAGGTCTCTTAGAGCTGCTTACTGGTGACGTCTGGTGTTACAAGGGACCCACAAGGACCATGATCACAGGCACAGTTTCTGCCTCCAGCAACTGAGTCTGCCACTCCCCCGTCCTCAGAAACAACTGCCCCTTCTTTAGCATTTCGATGTGCCATTGGCTTTCAGTGTATCATCTAATGTACCTTTAAAATAACCTGGTGAGTTACACACTATTTTCTTCACTTACCTTTCACAAGTGAGGAAACTGAGGCCCAGGGAAGTATGTTCCTGAACTAATTGGGTTGTGATCACACAAGACAGTGGCAGATCCAGAATTTCAACTCAGGCCTGCCTGACCCTCCAGTGTCCTAAGGAGCCCTGGATTCCTCTGAGGATGATAAATGTTGAACAGGAAGTTAATAAACTAATATGAATATGGGGTCAATTGGAATAAGCAGCATGTGGCCACCATTAAAATACCTGGGTTTGATTCCTATATTCAGATATATGGCAACAGGCATTGAACAGAAATTCAGACGTCAACCTCAAACCCATGTGACTTCTGCTTCTTTATGTAACCCAGCCCCTCTGCTTAGCTCTTCCAAGAAAAGATAAGTCACAAGCCTGAAAGAAAAGTGCAAAGACCATGGGAATTGGACTCCCAGGGCTTAGTCCTAGGGCATTACTGTGGAGTAAACACTCCATGCCCTTGGAGATGACAAGATCCAACTGCAGGATGGAGAAAATATCGGCAGTGGGGGGAATTCAGTGTTTGTTGCCTGCTTCCCTTTACACTGAGCCTTCAGTAATGATATTGTTTGCTGCAGTACCTGTGTCTTCTCCTGGAGCTAATCATTCTATTAGGGCTTAAGAGACAATCTGAGGCCATCCTCTCTACACTGTAAGAGTTAATATGGTCAGAAATAGGAAGCACAGGAAATTGTACAAAGGGCAGTGTAGGAACACCTCGGCACTCATCAGACAAACTGGCATGAGGTGAGTGCAAGTCTCGAGTGGCCTTGAGAACCTTCGTGCTTAGAACGTGGCCCATGTCATTCTTACTCTGATAGTCCTCAGACCATATTTTAAGAGGCACTGGTTAAAACAAGAGAAGCAAATAGATGACCTTCTTGTCTACAATCAGACATTGATAAAGATGATGTAGTTTTGTCCAGGTTCCTTAGGAAAGGGCCCTGTGACCAATTGGAAAATTCTTGGTAACCATAACTTACAATAGATCATATTTGACACAAAGCTGGTGCACAAAATCAAACCTAGAAAAGACAAAACAGGTGCCACATTGAGGGCCCTAAACACATAGTAGGATAAAGACATTTACAGGCTTTAATCACTGCAGATGTTATGGTAGCCCTCTTACATAAATCAAGCAAAAGCAAGACTAAACCATAAAGTAAGCATAAGGAATTCCAACAAAGTTCAGATTACTCCCGTAATGACTGCTTTGATGCATTTCATGATATATCAAATTTCAAACTTACAAATGCTGTTTTTCTTCATGAGGGGAGTAAGGGCTGCCTGCTGATGCCCTCAACACACGTGTATTCTGTCTGTTTGGTTGTTGACACCATTGTAACACAAAGGACCTTTGGAGAGAGGGCTGATAGAGCCTACATCTGCTGGAAGAGGAGGTGAGGGGAGAGATGTAAAGTTTGACCCACTTTGAGAATCTACCTGGAACCTGCCATGGAAATGAGGTGTTAGCCCACCATCCCTTTGCTTTTTCACCAGTGTAGGCTAGGCACAGCCCGGAAGGCACAGTGAGGGTTAATGTGCTAAGGCCGTGGAAGGCTCTTCATGAAAGGCTCTATGTAAGTATAAAGTATCACCGTGAAGTTGGAGGATTTTATTTCAGCCTCCTCATTGTGTTGTTGACAGTACATACTGTGAGTCTGACATTTTTAACTTCTTTGCTTGCCCCAAATAAAAAGTGCTGAGAAAGCGGAGGTGGGAAAAGGGAACGGGTTGCCGGAGCCCCAGTCGTCTCTTGACTTTGATTTTACACAAATCCAATGCACAAAATTGAAGTCCCGTTTGCAAGCTGGGGTCCAGCAATGCGACTTCAAGGATTTATGTAAATTCATTAAACTACAAGATGCAAGTTGCATTCCTTTTAACCTGAGAACAGAGTCTGCCTGAAACCAGAGCCTGGGGGAGCTTCAGGGATACGACTGTGTGGAAACTGAGAGTGCAATGAATTTTGTGGCCTGTGATTGTCTAAATAAATAGACTCTGAATCAAATTTTCACCAGATTCTGGGAGGCCATTAAAATCAGTTGATAATACTAAGAAATGGAAGAGGATAAGAAAAGGAAGAGGATGAGGCCAGCCACTGACTTTCCCCTGTGCAAAACCTGGCTTATTGTAATTAGTGCCTGCCATAACGCCGGCCCTGAATGGTGTTGACAGTGGGTTCCCTGTAGCCTCTAAAACACACTGAGGCTTGGCACATAATAGCCCCTGACCCCACCAGATCATAGTAGTCCCTGATGACCATCCTGGGATGGGAAGAGGAGCTCTCAGTGGATAACATGCAAAGATGCCCCAGGGAAGTGGCAGGGATACTCTGCCTTTCCCTGGTGGCCCCAGGGAACAGGCTTCTCAGGCGCTGACGGTTCTGTCTGCCTTTGCCCAGATGGCCAGCAGAGCCCTGGGCTGATTTAGGACCACTCAGCCAGCCCCTGAGTTCCTCCTTTCATGCTGAGAAAGCTTTTTGGTTAAAAAGACAAAAGTGGGGGTGGTAGCAAGGAAGGTGGCTCAGGGGTCTGCAGGAATGGGCTGGAGGTGCCTTTTCTTATTACTTTTTTTGGAAGCACACACACAAGCACATATGCATAGACATAACATGAATTCTCTGCTCTGATTACCTGATATTTTAAGCTTCAAAAACAGCTTATTTTTGTGGTGAATAGAAAAGGCATCCTTACAGATCGGAGGAAGAGTGAGTCAGCCCCAACCCAACACCCCTAGAAAGTCGGCAGAAATGGGGTGGGGGCAGCCAGAGGAAAGTTGCCAGCCCAGGTGCCAAGAGCACATGTCCAGGCACAGAGCCAGGGTGCGAGGGGTGAGCAAGGCTGAGCTGCACCTGGTAGGCTCTTCCATGTCCAGGGTGGAGACTGCTCCCTTGCCTTGGCCTGATGAAGAGAGAAAATGGTTGTCATCCAGGCAGCCACAGGATTGTTTACTCTTGCTCCCTGTGCTTCCTCCAAATTCTCAGGCAAAGCCCACTGTGGTTTGGAGAAATGGTCATTTGTCCAGGAAACCACAGTATTAGAATTTTCTTCACTTCCCCTGAGACGTCAGGAAAGGCTAAAGGACCTGAATCTAGGCTATTAGGCAGGAGCCCCTTGGCTGTGTTGTCACTGATGGTTTAAACCTTATACCTTAAATAAATCCAGGGTAATTGATTTGAAACCTTTTTCAGGTACAATAACCATGGTTCAACCTACAAATCTACTAGATTTGGAAAATTATTTTAAAGGACAGCCTTCTATTAACAAAGGGGAACAATCATTCAATTTTTCAGTTGCCCCTTGTTATTTTGACTGATTATAAGAACATGATTCCTATCGGTTAGGGTCATGAGAAGCTACTGTTAGCTTCCACATTTTCAAGCATTTCATATTTTGAAATTGCTTAACTGTATGGCCAGTACCTTCTGAATAAATATTAAAATGATACATTTCTTATTTTATAAGAATAGTGTAGACCATATAGTAAGGAGGCTTTAGAGTGTTACAACAGCAATAGAATACCTTTGAAATGAAGTCTTAGGTTCCATTTGGTTACATAAACAGCCCAGAGGGTGACGTCCCTGGGTGAGGTCCCACAGCCCATCCTACTGGCCCTCTCCTACTGCTGCTGGCCAAAAAGGGCAGAGAAATTGCAGACAGGGCTGGATGAACTGAATTAAATACATTCTTCTTTCCCTGTCCAGCTCATCCCTTATTGACTCCTGAGCTCTTATGACCCATGCCAGCCGACTGAGCTCTTAACAATACACATAGACTTGTGTGTTAACATCTGCTTTCCATAGGCCACTCTCACTCCAAGCCAGGCTGCGGTCACCCTGTGAGACCCTCTTCTGTGCCTCAGTAGTTCCCTCCATGGTGCTAGGCATGTACAGCTGTGTATTTAAACAGGTTTATTCCAACTGGAAAAGGAGATGTAAAGTCACAGGAGGCCTCAAAGACAAGGCAAAATAGGTAGATTTGACCCAATGTGGGCTTCCAGCTACAGACTTGAATGGGTGATGAGGAAGTGGGAAGGCAAGGCTCTAGGGCCGAAGGTCCAGAAACTTGGCTGCCTTTCTTTTCTTTGTTCTTCCCATTCTTTCCTTCTTCAGCTACTCCTCTTCCAAGCCACTTGTTTAATGAAGATTGTCACATCTGTCTGCTCTCATAGAGGCAATCAGCATCACTTAATAGTGGTGAAAAATATATGGGGTATCCCCAGAAAATAACATATTACTGAGTAACATGTCAGGTGAGCTCGAAGGCTACATGAATCCACTAATCTTTGAAATCACTAATTTGTAATTTATTATTGAATTTGCTCATTCATTCATTGAGTCATTCACCAAACATTATATAGAACAGTGTACAATTTATACCACCAATCCTCAGTGGATTAGTGCAAACATACAGTACTTCAGGTTCTGTGCATATTTTGCAATCTAAATATCTATAGAACATTTTGTGGGTGTCTACTGATTGGGAGGCAAAATTGAAAAGTACATTGAAATATTTCCACCTCTGTTTTGATAAAAAATAAAGTCAAAGCATATGGGCTCTTTGTCTGAGTGAGAGAAAGTAACTAAAATTGTAAAGAACTGGAAAAGTTAGGACAACCTGAAAATAAAGTGCAGCTAATTGAACATGATACACTAACCTGTTGGATACAGAGAATTCAGTTATTAGTGAAAACCCAGTTCATCAATGGAAGTGAAATTGTTGACAAAGCATGAACTATGATTGACATGAGGTCAGAAAGTCCAAAGGTCGCAGGGTTAATGACTCATATCAGCTTGTCAGAGCCTTTCCTGTAACACACTCCGTACTTGGAAACCAGAGTGATTGGAACGTGCTCTCCTTTCATCTTACAGATGATACCAGTTTCCACCTAAGCCTCTGGGATTTGGACTTGGGCTGGTAAAAGCAACCCCTAGAAATGCATTCCCAGAAGGAGGGAACCTCCCTACCCCCAACATCAAACTTCCATACCAGCACCAAATTATGTCCAGTCTCCAGGAGAGACCCATCTCACTCTAGGAGGGGGCAGTGGGTGATATGCCCAGGGCTTCTTACTAACTTTGGCCCCAGGGACTGCTGAAGCATGCACCATCCCTGTAGTGAGCGAGAAGGAAGAAAAGAAGGAAAGGACATTCTAGAATTGGTGCGGTGAGGGTGTGAGTAGAATGAAGGCACTCAGGGTTGTTCTGAAATATGCATGCGTACAAAAGCACCTGGTCTGGCCTTGAAGACAGGGCCTCCTGGAAGACCCCTATAGCTCTGTAACGTTTGGGTGCATTATCACATTTAGCTCTGGTTTGCTCCCTAGATGTATTCCCTATTTTACTATTCTTTCCCTTTCTCAGTGTCCTCTTCATCTGGGCAAACCACAATGGTTGGTCACCCTAAGTCCACTACAGTTTCTATTAGCAACTTCTCAAAATCTCAAAAATAAGAAAAAGAAAATCTAAGTGGAAGCAGTGTGCTCCTATACTAGTTGCCTAATATGGTCTAATTGCCTCCAACAGCCCCTCCCATGTAAAGATTCTGCATGGCTTCCTCTATGTCTTATTGAGCCCACTTCCCATGACAACATAAACTTCTGCTCCATTCTTTAGTTTCCATTTGCCTTGCCACCCTCTCTTTCTTTAGCATCATCCCTTACCCCTGGGGCAACTCCCTCTATCCCCCATCTATGCCTGTAAAAGACATTTAGCCAAATTGTGCAGTCTTTACAAAGTGAGGCTGTGTTGAGCTTTCCTGGGAAAGAAGCATCTTTCAGACTGGAACTAACCCTGGGGAAGAGGCAAACATATACTGCACAGGTCCCTTGTCAGGGAGCAGGGAGCCTCCAGCTCCCTCAGGTCTTGCCTTGCCCAAGAACCCTTCTTCCCCAAGTGGTCCACATCCAGTTACTGATCCATGTAGGAGCATAAAAGCTAAGAAATCCCAGGCTGACTTCAGTCACTCCAAGGGGCCATACTCATTCCACAGCATCTCACAGGGTTTGCTGTGGCTCTGTCATGCCTGACCCCAATGCATGTCTTCTATGTTCGGTCCCAAATTCTTCTCCTCCCTCCCATGGATGTTTCTTCTTAAACAAAATACAGCAATGTCTTTATTCATTCAATACAGAGACTCATTTCAGTTCCTGCTTTTCAAGAATCCAGCCTGTATCACGACCTCAAGAACTTTAGGTACAAAAAGGAGAAGCCTGGCTTCTTCAGAGTCCACAGTAAAATCTGTTTGTAGATAACTGGAACACTGAATCATGGTAAGAAATTAAAATCTAGAGAGCCATACAATGAGCTCTGGTAACCCAACAGCTATTCTGTTCTTAAGAAAAACACAGAGTAGAGTAGCAGCTTAGACACTTAAATAAGATATATAAGGCCAGGTAATAGCAGTAACCATAATGGTCATAAATATTTAGATAGCACTTAGGAGGTGCCAAACACCTTTCACAGTCCTTTAAATATCTTAGCTCATCTAGTCTTCACCATAATCATATGAGTCAGGTCCTTTATCCTGTTTTACAGTGAGGGAACTGAGGCACATACAGGTTGAGTAATTTGCTCAAAATTGCACAACTAGTGAGTGGGCAGAGCAAGGGTTTTAAACTCTAGCAACTGGCTCTAAAGCCTCCACCAAACTGTAATTGTATGTTCATGTAGCATATGTACTCTGACTATAGATTTACAATGAAACTAAAGAAGGAGGTCGGACAGTAAGTGAGAAATCAAGCAATTAGGAACCAGGAGACACACAGGACTCAAAGGGACAGGTCAAAATGGGACACGAGAAGAGTGAATCACAACAGAGACCCTGATTCTCTGGCTGGATTCTGGCTGAGACTCCTTCCTTCCTTTACAGGGCAGGAGGCCAGTTCAGCGTTGGCCAGTATAGGTCTGCATGTGAAGGCAGATAGTTAAGTGTCCCTGGCCAGAGTAAAGGATTTAGATGCAGGAATGCAGACAGGTTTTGACAGAGATAGGAAATAAAAGTGACTCAGTGGAAGGAAAACAAGCGATAAGATTTATATCTTCATCCAACCCATGGCAATAAACATTTTTGTCCATCATCAACAGGCTGTATCAATATTTTGATGACATTTCTTTTTCCTTAAATAAGGAAATCGTCTTAAAATGAAGGATATCCAGGCCCAATTTCAACCCTCCATGTTAATGTCCCTGTGGGTATCACATATGTACCTTTCTCTCTCCGTTATAGTTCTACCCTGCAAACATAATTCCCTAAATTCCCACCAGATAGGATCCAAAGAAAACATAAATATTTTTGGCTTTCATACATGTCTATACAAAAAAAGAGAGAAGATTGTTTTCTTTTCCTTTTATTCAACTGTGGTGCTGCAGAGAAGCTAGACATATCAGGGACCCATCACCAGCATGTCAATCCAAGGTACAGGCTAAGCTGTGGATTGTTCCCCAATACTCAGGAGGCCACTGTCTCCCAGCTTCCCTTCAGGAATTGTGTGCTCGCCCATGAGTTCCTGCAAAGCTGGGATAACCCAGGTCGCTACTGCTTCTTGGAGATGAATTTTTAAAACCCATTCTACCTCCTGCCTCTCCGCAGGAGAAAATAGAAAAAAAAGATAGAGATAAATATTTTTAAAATCGTGTGTTGCAAATTATTCACACTTCAAGTCTTTGGTCAAGCAGGATCTAAATTCCTATACCTCTAGTTTCTCTGAACTCTGTGTATTATTCAGATGGCTGTGGAAATTGAACCCCAGGCTAAAGGCATAGAAACGAAAACAGCTATTTTTTCTTTTACCATGGAAACTCTCTGCACCATGGGGTGCTAAGAAGAAATGAACAGCTTTAATAACTTGGGGGGATGTCTGCCTCTACCTTAGCCAACATAATGGAGTTATGGTGTAGCATAAATCATGGGTGTCTAATTCAGGTTGCCTTTGGAGGGCTCAAAGAAGCCTCGTACTCAGAACAAATCAGCACAGTTTATTCCCAAGACAAATTAAGCATTTCCCCCACAAGCTTTAATCACCTGTAAGTACCCTATAAGATGTAGTACACAGGCCCACAGAGAGAACATTTGTGCATTTGTGGATGGACTTTGGTTTGGCATGTGATGCTTGCATCCCAAATACACAATCACATCATCAAAGATGTTCATTATTTTATAAGATCATGTCTTATGAATGTGTATTCAGCACAAATTTACTCTCTCTCTCTCTCTCTTTGGAGGAGAGTTTTGGAAATAAATTAGCTCCAAACTGAATAGCTACTTGCAATCAGTTATGGAAACCTTAACTGACAGCCTCTTTCTTCCCTTTTCTTCCAAACTTCTTCTTCTTTCCCTTCTTCTTGCTCATCTTTTTAATAAGATTTAAGTAAGGAAGAAATTAACACTATCTACCTTAGTCCCTAACTTTTTTCAGAACTCTGTTTCTGAAAGAATGATCTCATCACAAATTAATCCTCCATTGCTCGTAAAATAAATCAGTATAGAATGATGACATTTGTTTCCAACTCTACAACATGAGTTAAAAAATATATTAAAAGTAAACTTGGGAAGGAAATTTCTCAGATGCATTTGAGTTCCTGGTGAACACCATCAAAAGGCTTTATGCTGGTAAGACAGGGCCAGGCATGGTTATCTTATTGGATGCCTGCACCTCATCCCCATACATGTCCTGTTGTAAGAGATTCTTCCTATGTAAAGAACATGCTGGCTAATTTAGGCCCACCGTTCTTCGTGGTGGAATCTCAATGGCTGTCCTGAGCCCCAGGTGTCAGTTTGGGAATGCATTTTCACAGGGCAGGCATCTGGCCCTGGGTCCTTGGCAAACCAACTGTGGCAGGTTCCTCTGACA
Organism: Cebus imitator; assembly: GCF_001604975.1. Classification (NCBI taxonomy): domain Eukaryota; kingdom Metazoa; phylum Chordata; class Mammalia; order Primates; family Cebidae; genus Cebus; species Cebus imitator. The sequence goes on from NW_016107410.1 coordinate 4,641,152, forward strand.
GCTGCAGTGGCAGGGCTGGGCCTCCAGGTGATTAAATAATCCTGCTTTCTGGCCCATTCATGTTTGGACTGGAGCCATTTCCCTGGAATGGGGCTGAACCAAACACAGCTGCTGCTCACTGACCACAGTGAGGTGTCTATGGGCTGAGGCCTCCGCCGCTAAAATTGTGAAATGTCCCCTTTTCTTTCCCAGGCAACTCAAACCTGCAGTTATCACAGACATACTCCTGGAAATATAAGAACCTCCATCTGTCTGAAATGGGGCTGAAATTTCACTTTTTGTTGTAAGTATTGTTAAATTTGATAGCTCTGCTTTGAAAAGCAGGGGCTGTTTCTAGCATTGGCTAGAAATATTCCTTTCTTTCGATAGTAGGCATGCCCATGCAATACACATTTGACTACACGTGTATACCAGATGAAGAAGTGGATCAAGGGGATGTATACTCAATGTATTTACATTTTCCAAAGGCATGACAGCATGTCCTAGGGAAAGAAATTAAAAGATCGCTTTGTGGTGAAGCTTAATGTTGCAGATACACAAATATCAATGGCCTCCTACTGGATAAAAACGCAGATTCATAGCAGGTGGGAATTCAATTTAACAATAGTAAGACTACTGCGAGGGGATTCTATAGACCAGTGGTTTTTAAAGTGTGGTCTCTAGGCCTGCAGCGACAGCACCATGCGGGAATCTATTAGAAATGCAAATTCTCATGCCCAACCCCAGACCTACTGGATCAGGAACTCTGTAGGTGGGACCCAACAATGGTTCCACAAGTCACCCAGGTGATTCTGATGCATGCTAAAGGCTGAGAACTGTCCTAGCTGAAGCTGGGGCTAGACAGGATCACACTAGGAGAGTGTGAGAATTGCTCTGGAGATTTTTGCATGCATGCTCTGAAGAAACATCCCAGCATAATTCATTCCTACTTCAGCTAATCTAATCCATGCTGCCATTCTCTCCTAAAGGGTGTTGCTATCAGTTGTTTAATTCCCTGGTCTACACAATTTTACACACACACACACACACACACACACAAACGAGTAGAAATCAGTGATTTGATTAATTCTAATCAAAGTTTTTCTAAAGGGCAGACATAAATGTCCCCATTTTACAAATAACAAAAACCTAGCTTGTCAATTAGTGTTTTGATTAAGACAACATAAAAGTAGTTCTGGCCTCACCCTGTGATACAGTAAGCAGCATATTTCCAGTCTCCTTGTCCAGTCAACCTGATATAAAATCTGGGATCTCAAACACTCTCTCTAAAGCCTTCACTCAGCCTTGACCAGATTGAAGGTTAAAGTAGGGATATACTGGTTTTTGTTCGAGATTTCTCCAGCCGACTAATAAGAATTTTCACAGAAAAAATCATTTTGCAAAATAGAATTTGTGGTGATCCCCACTGCTTCTGAGGTCATGTTGACACAGGCTTCTTCATTCAATGCTAACAGGAGTTATAAACTGATCCAATCTTTCTGGAAAGCAATTAGACATATTATTTGACTTTGTAATGATACTTCTGGAATTGATCAAAAGGAAATAAATAGACCAGAGATGACAAAAATATATGATACAATGTGGATGTTTGTCTCCTCCAAATGTCATGTTGAAATGTGATGCCCAATGTTAGAGGTAGGGCCTGGTGGGAAGTGACTAGATCACAGATCCCTCACCTCTTGGATCCCTCATGAATGACTTAGCACCATTCCCTTGGTGATGGATGAGTTCCCCCTGGGAGTTCACATGAGATCTAGTTGTTTAAAAGAGCATGGCACTTCTCCCCAACTTTGCTCCTGTTATGGGATATACTGACTCCCCATCACCTGTCACCATGACTGGAAGCTTCCTGAGGCCTCCCCAGAAGCAGATGCTACCACCATGCTTCCTGTAAGGCCTGCACAGCTGTGAGCCAATTAAATCTCTTTTCTTTATCACCCAGCCTCAATATTCCTTTACAGCGATAGAAGAACAGCCTAACACAATATATAAGGAAGTTCTCTATAATGGAATTTGTAAAAGTGAAAAAGGAAACCATCCACATTTCACATCAAAAGGGCAAGGTTAAACAAACTGTAGTTTTTCCATAAGATGAACTATAATACAGCCATTTAGAAGCCAACTTTTGGGTACAGGTTATTAAATAATAGTCAGAAGATAAAGTCAAAAGAAAATGGCATGATATAAAAATTTTATAAATAGTAAGATCTAATTTTCAAATAATTATGATTTAAAAAAATGTAACTTACAATACTTGTGTACATGTGCACACACAGATGTATTGAAAATGACTGGATACAGACTGGTGATATATTAGGAATTGGTTATGTGTGGGTAAATGGGGGATTAAGAATTATTTTCATACATGTTCCATAATAAATATGTTACTTTTATACATAGGGGAAAATAATGTTTTTTATTAGGAGATGTGGTTCCCATATTCCTAGAATAGTTCAGGTAATTAGAAGTCTCACACATGCACACACACACACACACACAAAATGAGCTAAATTTATTGTTAAAATATATTCTTTTAAGAAAGCCCTGCACTTTTTAGATGTTGGGGAAATGTAGTCAAGGTTTTGGACTTCCTCCTTGGCAGTCAATTCTGACACTGAAACGTAACGTCTCCTGAGAAGCAGTGCCTAGCCTGAAGCCCCACCAACAAATAGCCAGGCAGGGTTTCGATTCAGGGAACATTTGTATGGATACCTGGAAGAGGCTTCTTATTGCTTCTTAATACCCTTTCTAAAAAATAAGGGCAGGACTGGGTGCAGTGTCTCATGCCTGTAATCCCAACATTTTGGGAGGCCAAGGTAGGCAGATCACTTGAGGTCACTAGTTCGAGACGAGCCTGGCCAACACGGTGAGACCCGTCTCTACTAAAAACACAAAAGTTAGCAGGGCATAGTAGCATACATCTGTAATCCCAGCTACTCGGGAGGCTCAGGCAGGAAAATTGTTTGAACCCAAGAGGCGGAGGTTGCTGTGAGCCAAGATTAAGCCACTGCATTTCAGCCTGAGTGACAGAGTTGTATTCTGTCTGAAAAAAACAAAACAAACAGAAAAGAAAAAAAGGGCAGGGAATGGAAGGATGTAGGTCAAAGAATACAAAGTAGCAGATGAAACCCGGAGAGCTAATATACAACATAAGGACAATGTAATCAAACTGTACTGTATTCAGGAATTTTGCTAAGAGAATAGATTTTAGATGTTCTTGCCACCAAAAAGAAAAAGAAGGAAGGAAGGAAGGAAGGAAGGAAGGAAGGAAGGAAGGAAGGAAGGAAGGAAGGAAGGAAGGAAGGAAGGAAGGAAGGAAATGAAAGAAAAGAAAAAAGAGGGCAACTATGAGATGACAGAATTGTTAATTTTTCTGGGCTGTAGTAATCATTTCATTACGCATATCAAACACTGTACAACTTAAATATATACAGTAAAAATACAGCAAAATAAAGTAAGATAAAATAAAAATGAGGGCAAAATAATCTGTTATTTGTAACCAATTTAAACCAATTTAGGAGACATGTTTAATGCAGTTTTAAAATGAGAAGAAATAATATTAAATACAAACTATGTGCTCGGATACTTTTCATACAGGTTTCATTACATCAAAGCTGGAAAAAAACTTTTATCCCCATTTTACAGATGAGAGAATGGAGATCCACAGACACTAGCTAGATTGTCAACTTAACAAACACAGTTACTTAATGGACACAGATCAAGGCCACGCTTGTCCAAATCAATGCATTGCACATTATTATCTGCTACTTCTGATAGCTTAAGTAGTTTGAAACATCTTGGTTGAGTCAGGAATTCAAGTCAGGCCTTATACTTCTTGTTTACTACTCTCTTGCAATACACATCACAAAATATCATTTTGTCATAGATTATTCACCACTTCCATGTAGATTTCTTCCAAATATTTTAAGAAGCTAATAATATAAAATTACAATTATTGAGTGTATAATGTGTATTAGGCATGTGTCAGTCACTTTGCATATGTTATTTCATTTACTAGCTTTCATAGCAACAGTCCTATGCATTGTTCACACTCTTTTACAAATGAGGAAACTGAGACTCAGAGGGATTAATTATCTACCCCTATTCACAGGTAGAAAGTACCTAGGCCAGAATTCAGTCTTTTGGACCTCAAAGTCTGTGCTCTTAATTTCTCCATTCAGAAATATTTCTAGAGAAGAAGATTCTACAAACTCCTTCCATCTCTTATTTTGGCATCAAGTTTACGTGTTTTGGCATAAATAATATCTTGGCATAGTGCTGATCATTAAAAAAGAAAAAGTGAGAACAAGCAGTATTGGCCTTTGTAAGTGTCTGGGATTAAGTATGAACAGATATTAGAGATAATGGGCAGATTTGGCATTTCCTCCTCAATATCTTTAGCATAAAGTTCATTAGGAGCTGGGGTTTTCAATAGTAAAAGTTCATTCAGTTACAATGAACTCAGACACTTAGTAGAACCTCATTCAAGACTTAAGTATTAATGACCAATTGAAGCCAAGTGATCTCTAGGCATCTAAGCCTGCCTCAGAAAGGTCCAGCAACCTGCCAAAACAAGTCCACATGATCGACGGCCCAATGAGGTCCACCCTGAACCCTCACCGCCTTCCTTCCTTCCTTCTGCTTCCGATTCCCTGCCGGTTCCTGAAACCCCCTGTACTTGACATTGGGATTTACCTTCTTGCACTTACTCACCTTCAGACCTGATGCTTGACATGGGTGATTTACCACAGCCTCAGCTGCCTCTCTGAGCCATCACCCTTATTTATTACTGGGTTACATATTATTGTATCAACTTCAGAAAAAGAGAGGTGAAGTACTGTGTAGAGGTTGCTGGCTAGACCGTGTGCGATTTGCCTTCTCTTAATGTTTGGAGTGGTGGTGTGAGCAGATAGTTGCTATGTTGACACAAGAAATCTGAGGTACAGTAAATTGGCACTTGAACCCATATTAAGACAGCAATATCACACACACCACACACACACACACACACACACACACACAGATTGGCTTTAGGATAGGCAGGTAGCATGAGTAAGGAAGAGGGTGGGGGTGCAATAGGGAACAGCGGGGCTATGATGAACTGGAAAGGGCATGGCCAGCAAAAGGCATTTGGAGTCACAGTTTTTGAACAGTAAGTAGACAAAATAAAAGAGATCTGCAGCCAGTTCAGAATCTCTGAATTGGACAATCTACCTTTTAGCTGTGACTATACTCCTAGCAAAACGTGAATTCAGCGAAAGTCGAGGTAAAGGACTCACATTAGAGGTATGCTCTGCTCTAATGTAGCAGGCTACCTGACGTTCTCACCTTTTCCCTTCATGAAGCCAAAGGCTGGCACCACTTTCACTACGATATCAGTCATCGCATTTTTCAGAATAAGCAGTGAGTAAGCATGAGAGGCCAGGAGCCAGATTGCTGGGCTTGGAACCCTGGCTCCACCACCAAGATCATCCTTCAGTCAAGCCTCAGGCCTGTAAAACAGAGAAGAGGGCCACCGCCCTCTCACAGCGTTGTTGTAAAGTACTCAGAACAATGCCTGGCACTTAGAAAGCCTGTGTCAGGTAATAATCACAGTGTGGCCAACTGAACAGCCTCAAGCCTGCTTTTGGGAAGACACCCTGAGTACAACACACCCAGTTTGGAAGGTGACATCGGAATGGAAAAATCTGGAACCAGTTGCATCTTTCTGGGAAAAGCATTGATATGAGTGACAGAAGAGTGTTTAAGTTTTGTGCACATGGTCTCCACCTGAAGGGGAAAATGAGAAAAGTCCTCAGGGCAGCGAGAGAGAGGCAGCCAGTAGGAAACTGCGTTTGTCCCCTTCTGAAGTGTGGACAACATAGATAAAGAGTTTTGCCCTAACCAAAGTTCCTGCACAATGAGGATGAGGGTTCCTTGGCATCTCCCAATTCCCGTATCTTCCCCATACCTTGTCACCAGCATGCAACCCATGCTTCTCTCTCTGAAGGCAGCCATGCTAGAAAATTTCCCTTTCCTCCCTGGTTCTAACCAATTGTTGATGTTTAGCGAGGAAAGCAGTTTGATTTTATTTAATTCACTCACAGGATAGCATGAAAATGAGTGGATCCGTGAATTCACTTTAACTTTTGTCCCCTGACAAGACTTTCTAGTTTCTCTACTGTAGCATTTTTCAAACCATGATTTATGACCTATTAGAGGTTTAATCAGTTTAATGAGTCTAGACATGCATTTGTTAAAGAAATAAAATGGAAACTGTTAAAATAGAATAAAATAGAGTTGATGCTGTGTGTGTGTGTGTCTATACACACACATACACTTACATACACATGTGAGTCAACTGTATCATAATGTAAAATGTATTCCTTATTGGCTATGATCAAAATAATTTTGGAAATACTATTCTAATGTAAAGCCCTACAGTCTGATGTGCTTGGATTCTGGCTTAATGGGACTCTTGATTTCCTTTTCCTCCCTCCCCCCCTCCCTCCCTTCTTCCTTCCCTCCCTTCCCCCTTCCTCTTTCTCTCCCTCTCCTCTTCTCTCCCTCCCTCCCCTTTCTTCCTCCTTTCCCTTCCTTCTTCCCTTTCTGCCTCCCTTCCCTCCTTTGTTTCTTCCCTCCTTCCCTTCCTTCCCTCCCTCCCTCTCCTCTTCTCTTCCTCCATTCCCTCCTTCCTCTACTCCCTTCCTTCTTCCCTTCTGTCCTTCCTTTATTCCCTCCTTCCCTTCCTTCTTTCCTCTCTCCTTCCCTTCCTTCCCTCCTTTCCTAATTCCCTGTTTCCTTCCTTCCTCTCTCCCCACCCCCGCTCCACTCCTACCTTCCCTCCTCCCTCTCTCCTTTCTTTTTTCCATGCATCAAAAGTTTATCAAGCACATTCTGGGAGCTAGGCACTCTTTAAACACCAGAATTATAGAAGTGTTTAGGAGCCTACATTTTAGAAGGACATTTTAGACAATAAACGCATAAACAAAAATATACATAACATGCAAAGCAGTGATAAGTATCATGGAGAGTAAGCTGGAGTGACAGGGATAGAGGTGATGTGGCTGGTCAGAAAATGATTCTCTGATCAGGGATATTTAAGTAGACCTGAAAGGAGTGAGGTAGCAAACCATGAGAATATTTTGGGACAAACGTTCCAGGCAGAGGAACCAGCCAGAGCAAAGTCCCTGAGATGATACTCTGTTTTGGTGTTGGGGAAGATACGAAGAAGCCAGCGTGCCTTTGGGGAGGGAATGATGGAGCGGTAGTGAGGAAATGAGGCACAGTGATGGTGAGGTTATGTAGCCATTGCAGACAAGGTAGCGACTCTGGCTTGGACTCAAAGTAAGATGTGGACCCATGAGTGGGTTTGAGGCAGAGGGCTGACATGATCCTGCTCACATTTCTGAAGAAATATTGGGGCTGCTGGGAAAGATGGACTGCAGAGAAGCCAAGGGGATGCAGGACAACAGATAGGATGTTCTTCGTAATCCAGGGAGTGACATGGCTCTGGCCATACAAGTGGCAGTGGAGGCATCAGGATGCACTCGGGTTGGGAAGAATTTATATGTAGATCTGACACAGCGATGAAGTAAATATGAGTGTGGAAGAAATTAAAAAGGCAAGACTATCTTTGAGGTTTTTACCTGAGAAATTGGAAAGATGGAATTGCCATTCCTGGAATGGGGAGCCTGCAGGAGAAGTGGCATCATGGGAGAACTGGGAGTCTGTTCTCCTAGCAAGCATAGGATACCTAGCAAGCATCCAACTGGGGGACGTCCAGGGGGCTGCTGGATGCATGGGCCTGGGACTCAGGAGAGAGACCCAGGATGGAGGTATAGATCTGGGAGTTGTCAGCATATAACTAGTATTTAAAGCCATGAAGCTAGATGAGATCACCAAGGAAGTCCACATAAATAAAGAAGAAAAGATATTCAGACAGTGAGGTAATGTTCAGGCACATAATAATCCTCCTCATGCCCACCAGATGGCCAGACCCCCTTTATATGGATGTAGGGAGTCATCCAGAAATATCTGGACCACTGCATCAGGAAGGCTGCCATTCTTTCATCCAATAAATATTTATTGACAGCCTACGGGTGCCAGACATTGACAGCCTTAGAGAGAGAAGATGCTTTGATGGAAAGAAGAGACTTGCTAATGTACGTGAAACACAAACGGATGTTATTTCCACAGCTAAGACAAAGTGGATCGAGTCTCTCCCAGCCTGAAAGCAACTCAGCGAGAAAGCTGTGGACAGAAAAGAACATCAATGGAGCTAAAACTGAAGCCCTCTCTGCCCTGCAAGAGACACACTCTAGAACACTCTTTCCTGCCTTCCTTCTTTGTTAGCCAGGGCTCCTCAACGCCACCTCAGCCTCTGCTCACTGAACTCCAGAACCTTCTCCCAGAGAGTGTCTGATTGGCTGGACCCGCCTAATGAGGCCGTTTTCTTATATCCCTATCCCGAGTGTCCTCTTTTTCAGGCTTTCACTTAACAGTGGTGAGATTGGCTGTGGGTAGAGAGGCCTGAGAAAGCAAACCCCACAGCCATGGCCAACTACAAAAGCCAACATAAGAACAGTTGAAATTCCCAAAGGAGGAGTTTACTCACAGGTAAATTCTCAGTTCAGTGAATTGTCATGCATCTTTAAATACCATCGCCCAGGACTTTATTATTCAGTTCACAGGTGCCCTGGTCATTCGTCTGCAGTAAAAATTGCTCCCTTGCCCAGCCCTTTGACCTACTAAAGCAGAAGACTTTGATTTAATAAGCAGTTTTCTTGATGCCTTCTCATATTTCTGAAAGTTTTTTACAAAGTATATGTGATGGTGAGAGTGTGCTCTGTGTGTGTGTGGGGGGGGGGTCATGTGTGAATATTTTGTGTGGTGTATGATGTGTTTGTGAGTGGCTCGGGTTGTGTGTTTGCGTGAGTGGTATATGTATTTAAGTGTGTGTGAGTGTTGGGTGCATGTATGTCCAAAGCTGTATCATTCTTCTGCTGGAGCCCACTCTGCAGAGAAGCTGTAATTAAGCCAGGAACCACTGGGGGTGGGGGGACTTCCTACCACCCTTGGAAAATAAAGTAGGGCTGCTTGTCAGGTGCGGCAATGATCATTTATTTAGATACTTGTGATCAACATTAAACTAAGAGCCCAAATAAACAGTGAGCTGAAGTCAGGCCCATAAAGATGTTGGATGGCCAGGTTTCCCTTCCTGCTGAGGGGATGTGTTTGCCAACCAGTCACATGCCTCAGAAAACAGCTGACCCTTTCTGCTGCCAGGGGAGCTGCTGCTCTCTCTTGCTCTTTCCAAATGGATAATTTAGGCATCTTCCACTGCATTGGAAACACAGACCCAAGTGTTTCCAGGAAGGAGGGGGAGAGGACTTCTGGGTCTAGGTATTTGTCGTAAGCAGAAGGGAAAGTATAGTCTGAAAATCGTGATTCTCTGCAAACAGCTCAGAGAACATTTTAGCAACAACTGTTGCTGTTGGCACCTGGCTTCGTCACACTCAAATGGAGAGCGCTTGGGCAGCACAAAACAAAACAAAAACAAACACACGAACAAAATCACCTGAATCCCACCTTAGAATGTGCAGCGAATTGTTAGATGTATCCTAACAACTCTTGGAAATGAGGAATTGAAGCTCAGAAAATTTTCTTTCACAGAAATAGTCCCAGAAATGACAAGCCTATGACTTTAATTTTTTTCCTAATTGTAATCATAAAAATAGTTCATGTTTGTGATGTGAAATTTCCCCCCAAACTGTACAGAAGAGTATACAGCAGACAGTTAAAATTCTGTTCATTCTTAGGATCTCAGAATCAGTCCTCAAGTATAATTATCTATTGCTAAGTACCTCTTGTATGTCTTCCAGGAAAGGTCAATCACTTACACACAAACGCATGCTTATTCTTTTTAAAAATAGCCGGGCAAGGTGACTCATACCTGTGATCCCCGCACTTTGAGAGGGTGAGGTGGGCAGATCACAAGGTCAGCAGTTTGAGACCAGCCTGCCCAATATGGTGAAACCCTGTCTCTACTAAAA